>NC_063350.1:2711828-2735948 GCF_021869965.1 Rhincodon typus
GGAGCAGGAAGGCTGACATTTCGGGCCTAGACTCTTCTTCAGAAAAAAAAAGGGTCGAGGCCTGAAACGTCAGCCTTCCTGCTCCTCTGATGCTGCTTGGCCTGCTGTGTTCATCCAGCTCTGCACCTGGTTATCTCTGTTGTGCCACAGTGTATTTGGTACTTTTTCGAAATCCAATGTACACCACAAAAGCATTACCCTCATCAATTCTTAAGTTAGTAAATGTGATTTATTGTTTAGAAATACATGCTGGATATCCTTAGTTAATCCTTAACCTTGCCAACTATTTACTGTGTATTTTGACATCTGCAAACTCTGCAATTATAACAGTTGCATTATGTACAGTCCAGGTTATTTAAATGAAAAAAAAGCAGTGATCCCAATTACAAGGCAAGGCACCACCCCATGTTTTCGTCTGAAGTGAAAATCACTCATCCCTAGCCATTGCAGTCTTCTCTTGGCCAATTTTGCATCAATGTTGCCACAATGCCCTTAATCCTATAAACCTCCGTTTTTAAATGACAATAGATTTTGCTGCGTAAAGATGTACTAAACCACCACGTTGTTTACCATTCCCAACTAGTGGACATGCATTTCAGCTACAAAAGGAAAGCCAATTTTCAAACAGAATGCAATCCAGTCACTACCAGTTGTTAAAAACCCCAACGGATTGTGACACTTCTTTCATTACAGGCTGATGTGTATCAGCACAGCAGAAATTATTGCCTGTTCGCCTTTTAAACTGGCTATTTATACTATTCTGCAGTTATATGTTGTGTTGACGTGAGCGTGTTTGTCTCCCAATCTATTCGTCTACTGGCTGAACAATCCTTTGGTACCTATCGAGTTAGCCGATCTCACTCATTAGCTTCCAGCCCTTAACCCTGTAAGGTCTGTTAGCAAGGTCATGAAGCAGCCTGCGATGTGCCGCAATTTGGCCTGGATCCAGAATGGGAAAAATAGGGGAGACTGGCAATTAGCAAAATACCAGCCTCTCCTTTGCACTTCAGCCCATGGTTTTACAACGGTGCAGCATCTCGTGGCTGTTACTGGTCTGTGTAACAGGAAATGGCTGCTCAGAGAACGGAGAAACAATCTGTATGGAGCCTATGCTCGGTGCACAGTGCAACCGACAATACTGAGTTACCACCAGTTACACTGGGACAATCCTGCCTGTGTTAAACCGACTGCGGCCTCTCATCCACATTAAAGGGAACATTTCTGAGCAGGTTTCGAAAAGGCTGGACAGAAAATAATTGGAGGGTGAGGGAAAGACTCCCATTACATTAGGAAATGTTTAGGAAAAAAGTATTGAGCAGATATAATTTGGCTTTTGTATTGGTATTTGTGAGCGTCTCTCCTTCCTTCACTATTTGTGCCAGTGTGGTCACAGGCTCATTTCCCAGGGTTTTATGCAGCCCCTCCCCAAAGTTCCGACTGAACGCTTTCGAGGGCATTACTCCTTCTCTGCATGTGGTGCTTTTGATTTTTTTCATTTCCGCCCCAGACCCTTTCTCTCTCACTTTTTTCCAGCCTTACTGAAGTAACCGTTCCTCTTCCAGTCTTCTGTGCTGATGAAGGAGCTCACGCCTGCATTGTAGTTTGTCTCGACAGTTGCTGACTGTTTAGTTCCAGGTTTGCATTTCCGATTTCCAACATTTACTGTTTTTGCAATATAAGTTTCAAACAGATAGTACATTCTGCCCCCGAGATAATAAATTCACATGTTATCTTCTAAGATGCAACCCTTTCACAATGGGGTACAGCTTCTACACGATCAATTTACACCGAGAGAACCGGTTAGAGAATCCATTCACACTGCACTCGGGGAATGTCAACATGTTTACTCACTGCAGAAGTTCTTTAATTCCCTGATCACCGTCCGATTGAAATTGGTCCCATTTTATGTGGTTATAACACCATCACCACTTCCCAAACGGAAGCGACGTTGTTCAAGAAATTTCCACTCAGAACACTAAAACTTTTCACACTCAGCCGTTACAACTGGTCCATTGTGGGTTGATAAGGCAGTTTATGTAGCACCTCATTTTACAACTGAAACCTGAGCAGTCCTGCTTGAAGGAAAATAAACTTCACTCAACTATCACAGGGGTATCAGTGCAAGAGTTCTATTTATTGGTAAAAACATTGTCTTTGACTGGTTTAGTGTAATGTTTAATATCAATTCCTCAGACTGGTGCAGAATACACGTGCGTGTCCAAGCTTGGGTAACACCGGGACACAGTCATGTTGCTTATCGTCAATCGTGCAACAAATTTTCTAACCACAGCCGAGATAATAGCTAGACAAAGTAACACTGCCTGTTAGCATAATGTCTCCTCGTCTGTGAAATTAGTTTGCTCAATCTTTTGAATGGCCTTGGGCTCCAATTACAATTTCTCAACAAGCTTATCCGGAAACTGGCAGAGCCACCAGGGCTGAGAAGATTATTGGACTGCACTCGTGAGCTTATTTTAGCCAGGCCACTACTGCTGCAAATCGCCCGAGTTCCTGAGATTAATCAGTGAGAGAGACCGGGGTTAAATACAGGCAAGACAGTAGAAGTCTCTTGCAACCAACCATTATTGGCAATGGCGCTCAATTCTTGTCTCCCTCCTATAGGAAGCATGTTGTGAAACTTGAAAGGGTTCAGAAAAGATTTACAAGGATGTTGCCAGGGTTGGAGGTTTTGAGTTATGGGGAGAGGCTGATTAGGCTGGGGATACTTTCCCTAGAACATCAGAGGCTGAGGGTAACGTTATAGACGTTCATAAGGTCATGAGGGGCACAGATAGGATGAATAGCCAAGGTCTCTTTCCCCAAGGTAGAGGAGTCCAAAACCAGAGGGCATAGGTTTAAGGTGAGAGGGGAAAAGATTTAAAAGGAACCGAAGGTGCATTTTTTCCCCCCCTCACAGAATCGTACATGTATGGAATGAACTGCCAGAGTAAGTGGTGGAGATGGGTACAATAACATTTAACAGGCATTTGGATAGGTTTATGAATAAGAAGGGTTGAGAGGGATATGGGCCAGATGCTGGCAAATGGGACTAGATTTATTTAGGATATCTGGTCAGCATGGATGAGTTGGACCAAAGGGGCTGTTTCCGTGCTGTACAGTTCTATGGCTCTAACTCAACATGAGAAAACTGGCTGCCGAGTGAAGTAGCAGCGGAAATGACAGAGAATGGAGAATCACAGCCGAGAGAACACCTCAGGGAGGAGAAAACTGAAGTCTAAAAACTCCTGTGACATACTCAACAGCTTCCATTGGAGGCACTTCCATGCAAAAATTAATTACATTTGGACAGTTGGGGAGGCACTCTTCTGCTGTTGAGGTTAGAATAACTTTAAGGCAAAGAACTGTTTTCATTGTGTATCTGAATTATCAAGGAATTTGAAGCCAACACTCTATTAAATTTACCAGGATGCTGCCTGGACTGGAGGGCAGGTCTTATGAGGAAAGGTTGAGGGAGCTAGGGCTTTTTTCATTGGAGCGAAGAAGGATGAGAGGTAACTTGATAGAGGTTTACAAGATGATGAGAGGCATAGATAGAGCGGATAGTCAGAGACTTTTTCCCAGGACGGAAATGACTATTACAAGGGGGCATAATTTTAAGGTGATTGGAGGAAGGTATAGTGGAGATGTCAGAGGTAGGTTCTTCACACAGAGAGTGGTGGGTGTGTGGACTGCGCTGCTGGCAGTGGTAGTGGAGTCAGATACTTCAGAGACTTTTAAGCGACTCTTGGACAGAGACATGGAGGATAGTAAAATGTAGGGTATGCAGGGTAGTTTGATCTTAGTAAGATAATAGGTTGGCACTACATTGTGGGCCGAAGGGCGTGTACTATGCTGGACTGTTCTATGTTCTAAATAAAGGAAATCAGTTCTACTGTGAAAATCTAATTTGATTTAGAACAATTATTGGCTAGATGTAGTATGATGGCAACAGACTAACAAGTTGTACAGTCTAACAGAATAAGGTCACTGATGTTTTACTTGCAGAGTCAAAAATAATTTGAGAAAAATTATCAAAATATTTCAACTCGGCTCAATTTACTGAACATTTAAATAGGACACAAGAACTTTTGGAATACTTAGCAGCGTAAATTAGTTTCCTGTAATGATAGCGTTGGAAATCTTATGTCAAAGTAGAATGGAGAGTCTGCACAACTAGAAAGTTTGCTTTCAAGATATCTTGGTATGTTTACAATGCAAAGTCTGGCAGAATAGATTGGCCACACTACCCTACCATCTTTGGAAATTAAACACTGCACCAAACAACAGATGTGTGTATCATCTAGCTCTTCCTTCTGACTTGAGTAAAGAAAATAATTTAAGGTAAGCCTCAAACCAGTTCTTTCTTGGAGTGTTTGAACTCTTAGTACAAAGACAATAAACATATGATCTCCAACCCTGACAGGGCAACTGGCATAGGCAACACAAGAAACAATACTTGAAGTAGGGAATGAAATTTCGACATTAGCCTAAAATGGAAACAGGCAAGATGACCACTTTCCGAATATCATATTTTGATCAAGAAATGGGAAACCAGCTCAAGCCCCTATTAATGCCCCTCTGAAATTAGCCCCTAGAGGGGTGCATAGGATAGGCTGTGTGTAATTTTGGTCATTTGTGTATCATATTCAACAAATTATATAACTGAATTCAATAAGACCAGTAACTGTAAAATGGCACCTGATATGGTCAGGAGTGTTTCCAGAAAAGAATATCTAAATTGATTCATTAATGTCCTTCAGGACAGAGGGAGTCTGCAATTCCAATGCAGACTGGCCTACAAAATTTCACAACAGCTAAGCTGACTTTTAATGTCCTTTCAAGCAGCCTAACAAGCCATTCAGTTGTAATAATTTTTATGCAACTAAAGCTGTGCAAAAGAAATGCAACCTTGCAAGTGTCACAACAAAGAACAATTCAGAAGACCAAAATGTAAATTAATCTACCGGTGGATTTATTCAACCACTCATTTCCTTAATCAACCTACCTTTTCCAAGTTGATATCACTGCAGTGACTTTACAAGTTTGATCTCTGCACTTAAGCATGTAGGCAGCAGAAACTGCAGATTGTAGCCAGGTAAACACCAAAGATCTGAAAGTTGGCAACCATGATGGCATCAACTAAGTGTCGTATGAATGAAAAAGAGCATCATGCAGATACTCAGTGGATACTTCCACTCCTCAGCAGCTTACTTCATACAAATCTATTAGCTTGTACACATTTAATTAACTTGGTACATTCCTGCAGACACATGGCTTAGAATAAGTTACTGCTCAAGAATCAAAATTTATTGTTGTTGCATAGCCACTGAACAGAAGTAATAGCAAAAGTGGTTCACCAATCAAAAGCATAATTATCAGATGGCCCAAAATGTAACAGGAGCGGGTTTCCTCTTCCCAAATAACGAAATAGTTTTGCAAGGTCATCTCTCAAATAATTTTAGCCAAAGCACCCAACTGCGATTTAAACCATTTAAGCACCACGATCAAAAATTCAAATACCATATTAGCCTTTATTTCATGACATTCCAACCTTGGACATTTGAGAATATTAAGAAAATCAATAGAGCCAATGCAGGATCATTTGAAAATTAACCAGTTTTTACAAAATTACCCCAGTTTCTGAAATAAAGATGCCTTTCTGTGCCAACATTAACAGTTAACTTGGAGTGAAAAACAGAAGTTGACAAATACATAAACAAAAAATGCAGTTGTATTCAAAACTGACGCCTGTTCTGCAGATTACCTACATCAGAACATGAACTTCAAAGCACTACATTTGCCACTATACAAGCAATGCATTTTTCAAAGTTGTACCAACTATATGTTCCACAAATATCAATGAATCGCACCACTGACAAATGAATGTTAACAATGAAGCCAAACTGTACTTTGTGCACAGAAGGTCCACTGATTCTTTGAAGGAAAAGACTGCATATTCCAAACTGTATATGCAAAGTGATTAGCATAATATTGAGCTTTAACACACCAGTGTCCTTAAAGCAATGTCAAAATGGCAATGAGTAGGCAAAGTAAATCAGACACAAGCAATTTGGACAAGTCAGACAATGAGTTACGCTTGCCATTTTATGTATGCAGTTTAAGGGTCGTACAAGAGCAACAGAACAAGACACTCAAGTTCCATGTAAGTATGCACAACTTCTCTGAAAATTGAAAATAAATTGAGAATATACCACAGAGACAAGCCAAACAAAAACTCACTCATTCTCTTGAGAACAGGAAGTAATCAGTCTAATTCATTCTCCAAAATAAAGCTGCAATTGGAGGGAAAGCATCTAATAGTCTCCTGCAATTAAAATCAAATCTAATCCAACAATCAATTGAGCTTTTCTTTTGAAATCACTACCTCTTTGTAGTAAGTGTAAGAGTAATATAATTGGGGAAAAAGCAAAACGGGCTTTATGCTCCATTAGGAGGCAGCAAACATTATAAAGGCTCCTGTTTGATTGCGGGGGGGGGCAGAATTGGGTGTCATGGGGAGAAACTGGGCAAAAATAAAGAAAGTTACTCTTGCCAAGGGTAACCTGAAAAGAGGGAAATTTTACATCATTTAGAGAATTTCACTTTGATCCCCAATTGCGAAGTGACTATCAACTCCTTGAAGAACTAAAGTAAAAGAATTTTTAATATGGAATTTCACTGTCGCAGCTGCTCATTGAAGATACCGTTGTATATCAATTTGCTTCTGAAATAATGAGGGAAATTGCACGTACAGATGATCATTGAGGAAAATCAGACAGGTAACTGGTCCTCACATCCATTTAAGTCAGTATCGAACAGCTTTGTTGCCAACAAACCATCAGATTCAGATACCAGGTACACTACAATGTTCTTCAGTTGCACAAAACATTGAAAAACAAAAAAGCCATCAAACTTGCCATTTGTCTGGCCATTTCTCTTTTAAAAGCAACACAAAGTTTTATATCTAAACCTACAAGAGCTGTTTCCTTTATTCATCACGGAATGCATTTTATTGACAAAAAGCTGAAGAAAACGGTGTATGTACAACTTGTTCTTTTACATCATGGTTCAGTTCAACATTTTTCCTACTGATCTCACCAAATAGATGTAAATGCAAAATTTATCAGTCTGCAAATTACAAAGGCGATCTTTAAATGCAACTGTGGCAATACAAATATACTTAATATGTTGCATCAGATATTCCGGTCACAGAAAGAACAATGCAGTTCTTACAATACTACTTACAAGTAGTTTATGGAGACTTCTCACATTAGCCCACTGAGCAGACTTGGATTTACTTCGTAATTGAA
Organism: Rhincodon typus; assembly: GCF_021869965.1. Lineage (NCBI taxonomy): Eukaryota > Metazoa > Chordata > Chondrichthyes > Orectolobiformes > Rhincodontidae > Rhincodon > Rhincodon typus. The sequence goes on from NC_063350.1 coordinate 2,719,139, forward strand.
TTTGGTTCACAGGTCAACCAGCAGGAATGGAGAGTCACATCACCTCTCAACATTACTGTCAATTTTATTGAAATAACAGCTACTTTTGAGACCCATTTTGTGCAGGAGCTGAATCTGTGCTCTTGTGAAGAGACCAATCTGTTCCAAATCCCTCCCTACTGCATCACATTAAATAAATTCTATTGGTACAGTACATTGTGGGATTGAAGACCCAAAACTGAAAGCCAGAGATGGAAAATCCCAAGATGTACTGGGAGCAGTTACAGATGCTCAGTGAACCAATAAAAGTCCTTTCTCACTATACAATGTAGTGTTGCATACGTTTCAGATCTCCTCAACATCATTTGCAAAAACACATCAAAAATTCAAATAAGCAATACGCATTGTTCTTTTCAGTTAAAAAACAGCATCACACTTTTACTGATTCATTTTGTATCTTTTACAAAAAAAAACTTACGGATATGATACAGTAGGATTATTGAGGTTTGGGTCATTAACAAGACTGTACAATATTTCCCAAAACAGGGCACTCTCTATCCAGCATATGTTTGCTTACAAATACATTTCAAAATGCTAGTTACTCTAAATCTCTACTAGCACTGCATGCTGGCATGAATACAATGAGCGTTTTCCGGTGCCAGAAAGAAATACAGTTGCAGCTTGCGTTAAAAAAAACAGTTACAGGAATTCGTTCGATCTTTGAATGGGTTTACAGGGGTCTTTTGTACACCTTTACAAACCAGCAAGTAACAAAATTTTAGAAAAGTATAATGCAGAAATTATACTAAGTGCATCAGCATTAAAAGTCTTGCATTAGCCAAATTCTACACCAAGAAACTGGCAGCCTGTAGTGGTTAAAAAAGAAAAAATAAGTTCTTCTGAACTGATTTCACCACCCTTGCAGCATTAATGTGAACAGTGTGGGTACTAGCAGAATAATTAGATAACTAGCACACAAATGAGCTCCATAAACAGTATGATATCAAGCCTTGGGTCACACAATAGCACAAGTTCAAATTGAACACAGAAGTGAAACAACTTAACCTGCAATATGCTGTTTTATATACAGATATTGGAGAGAATGGCTACTCTCAAACTCAAAAGTTTTGGAAAAAAAATACCATGCCCAGAACAAAGGGTCAACATGCACATTAAGAACCGAGTTTTCAACTTATTTGTACCCTAGTTCCTACTATTTTCACTGTGTCTAATGGCATCTGACAATGAAACCCAAGTGCACAAAATACTATAATTTACATCAATGTCCAACCTAGGTTTAGCTCTGATTTCATAGTTTTCATTTGCAGGGTTAATTATCTGCAGTTACAGATTTGTTGCCAAAGACAGAGCTTCTATCCACTTAACATTCCGGTGCCAAAACATAAAATGATTGCATTTAACAAAAAAATGGCTACATTAGTATCTAATATGCATCTGTGCATAGGCCGGTTGCCTAAGTATGAGAAAGCTAACAGTTTCATGGATCTACACAAAACATCCATTTCTGCTAGGTCTACACTATCAGTGGTGCACTTACACTTTCCACTGGACACTTAAACATTTTCATCAGATTCCAAATAATGGGGGTCAAAGAGTCAGCTGCAAACACTTGCAAGTTTCAGGCCAGAGGTTCAGATAACCTCATGTTAAATAACTATCCTTAAGGGAAGCCTATAAAGCTACAGCCTTAGTTTAAAATTTGGGAGTTATCCCAAGACTAGCTTCACTTTCCTAGATCCCATAGGTCTATCACTCAGGTCAACGACAGCTGACATTGCTTCATTGCAGGATTCAAAAGCAACCATTGCTTCACCTGTAGGCATGCCTTGCTCATTGAATTGCAAGCACACAGAGTCAGGAATCACACGGTAGCCATAAAAGAAATCCAAAATTTCATCCACGGATACTTTGAAGGGCAAATTTTGCACTTTAACCACTGTTGGGCTTTTGGTACTTAAAGGACCACTTCCAACCCTTGGCTCAACCCCTGCTCCTGGAAAACTGCTGACAGTGCTGCTTCCAAAAACAGGCCCACCCGTTGGGCCATCACCAATACTAACACTGACCCCCGATCCAGGACTCGGCCCTTGTCCAAACAGGTTAGTTGATCCACTAAAGCTACTAACAGGGTTGAATGGTGGTACAGGGCCATTAAGATTGCCTGAACTGACACTTGGAGAAAAAATGCTGTCACCTCCAACACAGGGGAGGAAAGTAGGATCAAGACTTCCTTGGTTTGGATTCTTCTGGCTCTTTGTTTGAAATGGTGGATTTGTTTCCATTTCTTGTTTTTGTTCAAGAGTGATTAGTTGAAGAAATGCATTACGTCCATTTAATTTCTTGCGATGCAGTCGCTCAGCCTTCTGTGCCTCCTCTTCATTTAGGAACTGCACAAGGGCCTGTCCAAGCCCTTGGCCATTAGAGTCAACAAGAATCTGGACACCATTTTCTGCTAGTCCAATACCTTCCAAAAACTGGAACACATCACTTTTTGTTACATTATAAGGGATATTCCATATATGACCACAAATTTTTGGTGAACCAGACACTTCCTCAGTTTTCACTGTTACTTCTCTCTTCTGCTCATTTTGCACAAAGTTGTGTGCTCGCTTCTGAATATTTTCTAGCTTCTCCAACATTGCTTTTTTAGTGATTGGATGAACTTGGATGAAGCGATTGCCCATGTACTGTTTGTGGCGACACAAAGCTGCCTGGTAATCAGTGGGAGTTTTAAATTCTACAAAGCCTTCACCTGTTGCTCTTCCACTTGGTCCATAGGCTATGTAGATGCTATCCTCTATGAGTTCCAGTTTATTGAAGAATTCCATGATGTGCTTATTTTCAGCCTCATATGGTAAGCCTTTCAAATAAACGCAGAACTCCTTCTCGTGAGGCGAGCGTGATCGCGATCGTTCACGTTTGCTTGGAGATTCAGACCTAGATGTATGAAATGGAGGTAGGTTCTGTCCATAATGCCCAATGGAAGGTGGGGGGGCCATGCTTTTGGGTGTACTAAAGCCAACAGTAGCATTGAGCCACTGCCTCTCTGTTGCAGGGAATACATTAGCAAATCTCTGTCCCATCATCATTTTTCCATGTCGTTTCAGAGCTTCAAACGTGTCGGAGGAACTATAAAACTTCACCATTGCATCTCTATTATTGCGACCTAGATGATCTTTCATCATGTGCACCGCTTCAATTCGAAGTCCATGAAAAAATTCTCTTACATCTGATTCCATTGCAGTGTATGGCATCCCATAGATATGGACATACACATCATTGGAAGTAATTGGTGGTGGTCCTTTGTTAATTGAACTATGGGAATTCATGGGGTGCAGTGGATTTAATGAACCTATAGGACCCATGTACATGGAACTTATGCTATTACTGATGCCCAATGCAGACCCAGAACCATTCATTCCACTGGGCCCAGAGCTTCCTAGAGGAAGAGTACTACCTGCATTGATGGGCATGGGTGGTAAGCTTGGCAATGGAGGTATTGGTGGCATGGGTGGAATTGGAGCAAGAGGTGCTATAGGAGGAAGGGGAGGCACTGGTGGCAAGATACCAATTGGAGGAACTGAAGGCATAGGCGGCAGTGATGGCATTGTAGGTAAAGGAGGAAGTGGTGGCAAAGGTGGTACAGAGTTTATCGTATTCAGTGGCGGCATAGTGCTGGCTATTGTTGAACCCATGCTAAACCCAGGGCTGGTAAAAGTGGGATTGAGGCTCGAGGATGTACTTCCCATGCTGGCAGCAGAAAAAGTGGGCACATTTTTATTCCCTATGCTTTCATGTAATGAGGAAGTTGTGGTGACCATAGTGGGAGTGTTTAAGTTAGGCATAGTTGTAGGTAAACTACCCCTCGCAGTAATACCAGTATTACTAGTTGGCCCTGGTCTGCTTGAGCCTACTGGTGGCATATCCACATTACCAGTTTCAAAACGCCTACGACTCAGCTCAATCATATTTTGCATTTCAGTTTTACTACTCAGTAGGAGTGATACTTTGGATCCTTTAATTGTACCCCCACCACGCATCATACCAAGCCGTGCATCTTCATCTGTGGAGAAAACGATGAAAGCCTCACCAAGTTCACCACCTACAATATGCACACCACCATCAGGAATGGTTAATCCAGAGAAGAAGTGGCGGATATCCATGGTCCCCGCCACAATGGGGAGACCCTGCAAGCGGATGACCACGGCCATGCTGAGCACAATCAATAACAACCACCTGCAGACGAGAAAGGCACGAACTACGTCAGACTTGTTAGAACAAAACCAGCCTAACCAGAAATGTAAAATGTACTTAAGCATACAATATAAGCCATCAGAGGAAAACCAACTTTTTCGCAGATATTGGACCAATTTTAAAACAGGGTTTTAAATCAAAATTGTATAATTAAGTCCAACTTGCATAAACCTAACTGCCCAGCAATTAAGAAACCGCAACAGTAATATACTTTCCTTTACCACTACAAATATTATTTTGTAATAAATACAAACAGACCAATATGTTTCACAGAAGCTTTACCAAACAAAATACAATACTGAGCCACATAAGAAACATTAGGACAGATAACCAAAAACTTCATTGGTCAATTACTAGATTTTGAGTGAGAAATTAAAGCAGCTTTGATCAGGAAGGGTCTTGCAGACTACAGACTACAAGGGTCAGCTTCCAAACATGGGAAAGTAAGAGGTCTGAATTAGAGGAATCACTGTGGAAGTAGCCAGTCACAAAGCAATTTGACAAGATCGAGAATTTTTAAAATTAAGGCATTACCAGACCAATATTCAATATAAGTCAGCAAGCACAGGAGTCATGGGTAAACATGACTTGGGCAGAGTTTGGATAAGCCAAGATTTACAGGTGGGGAGAACGTCCTGGAGCAATAGTCACGTTTAGAGGTAATAACGGCACAGGATGGGGGTTTCAGCTGATGATCTGATGCAGGTTGTGGAAACTGGCGGTCAGATGAAGAGACAATTGGCTTGGTTCAGTCTTTGAAAGGCACTCCCATGCTGCTGTCTCAGATAAATGTTCAGAAGATCAGTACTATTAAGTGGGTCAAAGCTGTGTTTGTCCAATACTGATTTTTGAATGAGCAGAAGGATAAATCAGAGTGGAGAGGTGATGAGATCTAGCCAGTGTTTTCAGCACATGAATCAAATTTGACATATTTTGGAAGATGTTTCTTTGAAAGTCAAACCTTCTTAACAGATCCATTGCAATTGCAACATTGAATCTGAATGCAAAAACAAGTAAACTACAACTTTGATTTCAAATCAATCTCAGCTTGTAAAAGATACCAGAATTTGCCAGTCTTCTGACTACTATAGTAAGCAAACTCTTGTATTAAGTTTAATTAATACACAACTCTTCCGGGTTTGTTTCTGTGCTCATTCCATGGTAACAACTAATTCTGCAATTTTTGAAGATATGATCACGCATGGTTCCATAAACCTAACACTTCTGAATAACAATGTTGCAGATCAGAGATTAAAATTCAAAGTGAATCAAGAGTACTTCAAACAGAATTTACAGCTGAAGAGTCAAATGTCTGAATTTTAAAAAAATTTCAGACAAAATAGCCAATGAATTGGAGTCTGACATACTATATTTAAACCAAATTAATCTATCAAACCTAAAAGTGAACGTCCTTTTACTAAACACCAATTAAAATTGAGAATTACAATGCTTCAGCTCAAAATTTGAAAGCAACTAACAAGGAGCCTACATAAATCTTAAAATTTTATATCTAAAACAACCTGAACAGAAGAGAATCTTACCTGTGACCAAAACAGTGGCGTTTCCCTTAAGCAGCTGAGGACACCAGCCAATCCTGTTGTCAACCAATTTAAACCAACTTTACAGACTGCAGAAAGAATAAACGGGATGACAAATCAATGTCTGCAATACGCAATGCAATCAGCCTGTTGTCGTGTACATGAATGTCACGATGTAAGACCGCATCTTCCGGAATCAGTACAAACTGAACATTTCAGAATTCCTCAACTTTCCACGTTAGGCAGCATTAACCATCAAATCTCCCCTAGCTAAATATAAAGTGATACTATGAATTCAAGACAATAATCACGTCTCCAGAGCCAACTGAGGGGAAGAAAAGCACAGGAATATGGGAGGCTACAGAGCAAAAAAAATTTCCCTAGATTCTTGTCATGAAAGCTTGTGAAAAACATTTTCCTGAGTTCAATCTTCGATGCAGTACAATTCCATGGATGCCTGGGACTCTTTTATTCCCTTACTCAAGTAGCCGGACTAGCACAATTCTAGACCAAAGATGTCAGAAAGTTAGCAAACCTTGCAGACACTGCCAAACACAAATCCACCATGGCCTAATGCGCACAACTTCCAACACAGATTGATGGACAGCAGCCAAGTTCTAGTTATTACAAGAACTGCTGCTTACTGTCCCAAGGAATGGCACCCTTCTGTTGCGCTGACTAAGATTAGCTAATTCTCTGAAGATCAGGGATTAATTCTGGGACTTCAATGGTCTGTATGATTCAGCTATTTCACACTGAGGTACCAGAATTTGGAACAATATACACTTCCTAAAGGTCTTCCAATTTGAAGCAGAGGTTTGGCATTTGAATTTGGCAGACCACAAATAACTTTGGATTTAATGATGGTTTTGTAACTACATTACATTTATGAAGACTTTAAATTAGAAGACTTGTGACGTTGTCCATGTCAACTGGAAATGAGGGAAGGTCTCAGATGTGTTCTACCAAAAAAAATTCCAGCTTTCTACAATGTATGACTATTATCTGTTTAGAAACATCATTGACCAGTATCCAACACAAGCAATCTTTTGGCAATTTGTTACGATACCAAGAGAAACTTCCACAAATACTCTGGCGTTTAACAAGTTAGCTAAGAGATTTTTTAAACTACAAATCTTCACGTACAAATTTATACCCCAAAAATTAAAAAATTGCGCATTACAATCAGACTCCAAAATTTCTGGCCAGGGCAGGAGGAAGGTGTATGCCATTAACAATCATTTGATTTACAATGCAAACGTTCATGTACATCATTAGGCTTGTCATTATTTTAGAACAACGCTGCTCATGAAAAATATTTTGTCATGGTAAAAGGCAAAAGTTTAGCTTAATGATGTAAGTAGTTTAGAACTCAAGCATTAAAGTTGACTGGAGAATTCCTGCTCTATGCTTATTTCACTGAATCTTTTGAACTTTTCCTATTAGCTATTCCATAAGAAGTTACTTACTCAAAATGTTTAGCAAAGTATAAAAATTATCCCAAATGCAAAAGGCCACCATAGGGAATGAACAGTTCGCTGTGACAACTTTGACAAAGGTTTAGGCACAGGAGTGATAACAAAAGACAACAATCTCATTAAAGCAAAAGTTGTAGCTGTGAATCGTGAATTAGTCATCATTTGAATCCAGAGTCTGGACTCACCAGAGCGCTTTTAAAAACATGTCTGTTACCAGTAGCTAGTGTTGTTCTTGACCTGAAACATGTTTAGGGATTTGCAGTGAAGAATATAAATTATGAAAAACAAGTGTGTTTCAGTGAGAATCCATACTATCAAGAGTAATGTACTCAGTTGGAAATTTAAATTTTTGCAAAATATAGTCTGATTATATGGGCAGATGCAATATGTTCTTTTCAAAGCACCTTTAGGTTTTTTTTTTAAAATATAAAGAAACAGAATGGACAGTCATTATTTGAAACAGGATTGAGAATGTCAAACTTAATTATGAAGTGGATGGCAAGTCATTTAAGATGTGTGACCCAGTTAAGATAACAAGGATCAGATGAAAGATCTTACATTCCATACTACCTTTGCCCCTACACTCATAGACCCTGACTAATGTTAACTAAAAGTCTGTGCAAAGACACAGTAACATGCTCTTAAAGATCATTCAAAGGCGGCACACAAGACTTTCTGCCTGTGGAAGCATGTGGTGCAGTTAACAAGCCCAAGTGAGAGATTCAAAAATTCCTTTGGTCTAGGCTCCTACACAGCCTCAATGACTTGTTTGTACTGAATTTAAAATATAAACTCTGTTTCCCTCTCCACAGATGCTGCCAGACCTGCTGAGTTTCTCCAACTTTTTGGAGTTTGTTTCAGATTTGCAGTATCAGTAGTACTTTGCTTTCATATGCCCATAACTTCAATGTAATCCAAAACTACAGAAATATTATACGTATGAAGATTTTTGAATACCTCCCTTCTATTTTAATCACACAAAACTATTTACTTAACATCACCAAATCCTGCCTAGTTTGTTTTACTATCATAACTCCCTGTTTAAAAAAAAGTTTTAAATAAAATTGGAAATACTGGTCTTAATTTAAAGGTAATTAGAAAAATGCTTTTCATGCTCAGTACTATTAGAATACGAATGCTTTAATAAAGTGTCTTTGAAGCTAGTCAGTAATAGTTGAAAGCCCAAAACCTAAGGGCGTGGGGGAGGGGCAGCATTCTTAAACTGTGAGAGAACAGTATTGGAGACAATAGTCCCAAAATGCAGCAGAAACTGGTAAATGATAAACTGACTGACTTCCTTCCATGCACATCTTTCTGTGATTAAAACAGAGATCACCTAAATTCCTTTTAAAAAGGTATATTTTTCCTTGGAGGAGTTCCAAATCAGATGTGACACAGCCAAATTCTGAATAAAGCTTCTATCTTGTAAATAAAATAACTTGCACCCCGACTAAGAGCAGTGGCATGACAATTCTATTTCCTTTAGCAGCCATCCTTGAGGCAGAAGGGAACCTGTCAATTTAACATCAATTGTGCCACACTGCAAGGGTAACAATGCCCAACATCAATTAAATTCTTACAAAGCAATGGAATCTCAGAAACTTACAAAGGAAGCCTGGATTTTAATCTGTAGACCCAAATTGATATTTTTTCCCCACAGAATCCCTACAGTATTGAAGCAGGCCATTCTGCCCATTGAGTCCACACTAACCCACCAGACCCAATCCCCGACCGTATTCCAGTAACCTTGCATTTCCCATGGCTATGGTTTTTGCAACCAAAATAAGTTCTACAAATGAAGAAAAAAAGTTACAAAACAGGAATACTGTGAACAACCCAAAAGTCCAATCTTTGCTGGTAAAGGAATATTTAGGTGACATTTTCTGTTATAAATAATCATTAATTACTGAAAAAAATAGCATACTACGTAATCAACAAGCTATTAAGTAACTGATGTTTTAAAGGGAAAGCATCACAATCTCTTGAAACAATGATTTTGTTCCATTCCTTTGTCACTTAATTTAAACATGGGATACCAAACTTTTGTAGTTAAAGTCGCTTCTCAGAAAACTGCAGTAGGGTTAAGCAGTTAATAATCTTGTAAGGGGTGTGAGCGAAGTTTGTTTCATCATACTATACTCTCAAAATCGTCAACTCTTCCCGATTTTTAAAAAAAATAGGAAATAGAAGATGGTAAAAAGTCGCTGGCGGATGTATTTACAAGTACACAAGATTACAGGATGTAAAGATTTTACAAAGATATTTTATTTGTGTGTTAAAAATGTGCTTTTCCAGTTATACTTCCCCAACGTCTTCCAAGAAGTGTTAGTGAGGATAGATAGATTATTACAGGAACAAAGGATTCTTCACCTATTGGCAAACTAAAACAATTTTAAAAATAAACTGGAAAGTACATATGGAGAAACTCAACATAAGCAGATTACAAATGACACTGAACAGTAAAGTCTATCTGTAAAACTTCCCAGCATGTCAGCTGTTACTCAGGATAGTACAATACACATTAACCCAATTACAAAATTATCTAATGTACAACAGTGCAGTAATGTATAGTTAATATAAATAACCTGGTTTCTCAGCAAATCCTATTTGAGTTTGGAATTATGCTACCCTACTAAAATTGCTAACTTTAAAGGCGTAAATATGTTAAAAGTTATAGTTTAGGTGTCTTCATATTGAAAATCAAATCTAACATACTACAGATTTCATAAAATGTTCAGATTAATCTGGAGATAAAACCAATCCCAATCTAGTCAGAATCTAGTCAGTTCAAAGAATACCAGAATTTGCCACGTCTACAATACTTGACACTGCTACTCATTATTTCAGAAATTAACCCTTAGACTGAAAATGCAGGTGGAGAGAGACAACACCAGACATCAAACAGGCTGTACAACAGGAGTGGCTTTACAGTACAAACTAGGAACTGTTCTATCACAATTAACTACTTGGATCAACGTACTACCAGTCAAATGTAGTAGATGACGGATGCAACACTAACTCAGCTCATTGTCACAAGCCAATCAGCTCTTAATTGATGCTAAGAATGTGAAACAAAAGAGAAGGGTTCAAGACAAATTTTGTTTTATATGCAATACAGAACTTGTAAACATTCAAAGTTAAATATAGCACAAGTTTAGTGACTTTTTTGTCAAGGATTAAAGTGATCTTAACTGATAATTTATATAGTACAAACATCAACATTCAACTCAATCCACACACACTGGCCATCTGCCTGTAGTTTCTATCATGGCTCAGGTGTTCCAATACCAATAATTCCTCTCACTGGTCATTTTACCCACTTGCTCTCGACTGTACAAAAAAATACTTAACTCTCAAACACCAATTGCACCCAAATAATTTGAGCTCTAAGAGACAAAAAATTCAAGACCAATTAAACTTCTGAAAAAAAAATCCACTGCATTTATTTTTCTGGAGACCGTAGTTGCTGCCAGGTTTCCTCAGATTACTACCACAAGACCAAGAATTTTGGCAATGTTAAAGAAAATCAACAACAAAAAAAAATTATTTATGCACCCTCCTAAATTGTGTGAAGCACCTTGGGAGTCTACTACAGATTTGGCTTTCCAAACATGGCTGTATCCAGACAGTTACCTGAGGTGCAAAGTGTTTAAGGAAATGTACACATTACAAGGACAGATCAAGTCCACTGTTTATCAAAATCAGTCATATTAATGCAATTTACCCTGTAGTATTTTAGCACCATTGTGCTAACCAGAATGACACCACATTTCCTTGTGAACCAAGTCTAGCTACACAAGATATTCCTCCTTCTGCAAACACCCACTACTTCAGTCAGGGCAGCCAGACTAACCAACCACTGGCAGGCCAGTCATAGCGCATCACATGCATTTGTTCCAAATTTGTAGCTGTTGCACTTCAAATATGACTATTTACATTAATTGCACAATTAAATGAAATAACTGCTGCTTGCTCAAGTGCAGATCTGGCCATTTAACCAGCTTTTTAAGATATCCACCAGCACTAAAAACAGATGTAATAAAGGCAATACTCAAAGCACAGATGCTGCCAGACCTGTTGAGCTTTTCCAGTAATTTCTATGTTTGTCTGATTTACAACATCCACAGACCTTTCGGTTCTCATTTCACTGCACCATTCTAGATTATCTCTAGCTTTAGCAAAGCTGAGCCAACAGGCATACCGAATATTGCTTTGTGTGAAGGCTGTGAAAACCAACATGCAATTATACAGGACATCCCAATGTGTATTAGAGCTAATTTTTAAAAAAAAATTACAAATATAATCAATCACTGCTGCAAAAACAGGAAACAGGACTGCCAATTCACACAGCAAGATCCCACAAACAATTAATAATCTTGACTCAGACAAAAGTGCTACTCTTCAAGTCATGGCTGATGCCAGTGCTTCATTTCTGGCACAGGGTGGTTAATAAACAATCAACAGAAATGCAACTCCACTTCACATTGGGAGATTTACACCAACTGTTCAGAGAAGAGACTGACTCTCCCATCAATTTAAACACAAGACTAAGGGTTAAGGAAATAAGGTGAAAATTAAAATATGCCAGGTAAAAATAGTGTCACCCAACAAATGCCAATACATGTACATAGCAATCAGCAGCAAAATCAATGTGGTCCATCAGGTCTCCTTTGCTTAGGGTGGATAAGAGAATCATTATCTAAGAAACAGGAAAAGCAAGTGTCGCAGCACAGTACCTGCTAACGTCAAACAAACCATTATGGCAGCAAAACAAATTAATCCTAACACCAATTCACCGGTATTTACCATCTCTCTGCCACAACCAAAACTGGAAACACGCAAGTTGAGGAATCATCCATAGCCTTTACTCAGTTGAACTGCAGTGCCAGTTGTGAATGCAGTGAACAACGGCACTGGCAATTAGTTCAGTTCACAACAAGGTGCACACTTATACTTAGGAGGATTAAGAAAAATACAAACCTTAGCATATTTAAGCTTTGTAGATCACCAACATTCTGTTTCAAAATAACTTTCTACACAACACAAGTTCAACGCAAACCACAAAATGAGAAATCAACAGAATAGGAACGCTTTTCCCAGAATGACATGAGAGGAAATAACCATCACTTTGAAAAGTTCTAAACCACATAATCAAATTCTAACAGCATCGTTATTTGTTGTGAAACAAGATTTCCTAACCAGAAGAAACTGATCATTCAACATTCTGAATACAGCACATACATTAGCAACACAAATTGTAGAGACAAAACTAGAAATCTTAACATAAGCAACTCAAAAATAACACTTGTAACCGCAGACTTAAATAAGTTTTACACAATTTTAAATCAGTTTCAGTTAAAGGCAACTTCTTTAGGGAATACAAATTCAAAAATATTTACAAAAGTCCTTGTTAAAAATTCAACAGTTTGAACATTAATCAAACCTTTGCAGAATTACGACCAAGTTCAACATATTATAATCCAGGAGATCTTCTATACTAAACAGTTTTAGTTCTTAAATACACTTATCTGAAACATGATCAGGAAGAATACCATTACAACTTGTTCATTTTCTCAAAACAGCAGAGATTGTAAAACACCATTGTTCAAAGAAAGCAGAATCTTGCAACTTTATCACCAGCATATTAAGTAGAATTAAACTCTTCAAATGCCACAAAACTTTAGTTCATTAAATCATCTCGTACTGCTTGATACATGATTCTAAAACAAAACCAAAGTGATCAAAGTTTATAAATTCCAAGCTCAAGCAAAATTATGCTGCAAATACTACTTGATCTGAAAAAGAACATGGACCTGCCAAATAGCTTCAAAAGGTAGACTCATTTTAGATCAATTCTGTTATTCAAGACAACTGATGCAATATTTGTTCCACAACAAAGCAACATACACGATAATTGTTAGCCATTTGCTGCAAATTAACATTTCCAGCTCCACATTTATTAATTCCTTATAAAAACATTTAACATAAATATGCATTTCAGACAGACACCATCACTTGCAATCATTTAGAGATGTATTTAACACTGTGCTTGAGACCACCAGAAGCCTCAAATCACTTCACAGGCAATAAACTGATTTTTGTAGCAGTCACTAATGTAATATGGTAAACACAGCAAAAAGTCAAATCCTTTGAAAGCCACCTTCAACTAACTATATTCACACTCAAATAATCCAGAAGCTTTGCAATCTCTGTAAACTAAGTAATCTACAGCTTTCGAAATGAAATCTCACACAGATTCTGAACATTATAAGCTAGTGAACAGAGTACTGTAAGAATCAACCTATTGCTTAGGAATACCACAATAATCTTAAACATCAAGGAAGTACATCCCACTATGAAACAGTGGATCTGTCCTTTTTCAAGTCCTAAACAGATATGAAGGCCATTCCAACATCAAGGTAACAAAAACACTTTGTCTAATTAAAAAAAACTATCAGAATCAACCCTGAAAACAAACACACCAAATTAAAGTGTAAAGGTTCAAATTTAGTTCACATTTTCATGCCCTTTGTGTAATTAGGAAAAGTTGGTTTTCTTTGCTGTAAATTCTAAAATCTCCTCATGAGGGAGGATTTCAATGCCAGCATTAAAACAGGGCTGTAGTACAGGATCCAGGATAAAGCTGCTTATTTCGCATAAAGAAGAAAATGCATCTTTCACTTGAAAAGTGAGCTTTAACCAATTAAGGAGTTATTTTGTCTAACTGAAATCAAAAACTTAGGCTACACCTATTTATACAATTACAGCAACATGCCTCTTCAGATACAGAAACCTATTAGTCTCAAATGTAATCCACAGTCTGTGCTGACTTCAATAAGAGAAAAAGTTTTTAAGAGTCCAGAAGTGACCAGAAGAGTTGGAAGGTTGAAGGGAATGGGAAGACACCAAAGAGAACTGTGCTAGGAAACAAAAACTTGCATTGATTGATATCCATTGGCCCTTTAAAGGGTACAGCTTTGATGTGACCTACATTGAACAGCAACTGAGATTATTTTTATTGATTCACAGGATGTGGTTCTTTTTGGCAATGCATACAATTATTGCTCATTTGTGCCTAATTGCTGATACAAAATAATGAGTTACTGTGCGATTTCAACAAGTAGTTAAGAGTCAACTACATTTGCATGGCACTGAATTTCTATACCATACAAACACAAGTAGACTGCTCAGTTCCTCGAGCCTGCCCAAACATTGAATAGGATTATGGCCGATCTGACATTCTCCACACACTTTCCTGCTCTTTTCCCCTTAACCCTTGATTCCCGACTGTTCAAGAATCCATCTCAGCCTTAAATGTACACAAGAACTATACTCGGCAGCACGGTGGCACAGTAGTTAGCACTGTTGCCTCACAGCACTAGGGACCTAGGTACGACTCCAGCCTGGGTGACTGTATGGAATTTGCATGCCTTTTGTGTCTGTGTGGGTCTCCGTTGGGTGCTCCAGTTTCCTTATACAGTACAAAGATGTGCTAATTAGGTGGATTGGCCATGCTAAATTGCCCCATCATGTTCAGGGATGTACAGGCTAGGTGGGTTAGCCATGATAAATGAAGGATTATGGGGATAGGACGGTGGGCTAGTTCTGGATGGGGCATTTTTCAAAGGGATGGTGCACTCACTGGGCCAATAGCCTCTACCTGCACTGTACAGATTCTACTGTATGCAGTTTTGGAAGCTTTGGAGAGAGTGCAGCGAAGGTTTACCAGGCTGTTGCCCGGTCTTGAGGGCACTGGCTACGAGGAAAGGTTAAAAAGACTAAGATTGTTTTCGCTGGAAAGATGGTGCCTGAGACGGGACCTGATAGAGGTCTACAAAATTGAGAGGCATAGATAGGGTGGATAGTCAGAAGCTTTTTCCCAAGGTTGAAGTTTCAATTACAAGGGGGCACAGGTTCAAGGTGAGCAGGCAAAAGTTTAAGGGAGATGTGCAAGGAAAATTTTTCACAGAGTGGTAGGAGCCTGGAATGCACTGCCAGAGGTGGTGGATGCATGACTAGGGAGGAAACGGAGGGATAATGACCGAATAAGGGCAGAAGGCTTGTTTTTTAGTTTAATCAGGGCATGATGATCGACGGGCCTGTTCCCATGCTGTACTTCTCTTCTGTTAGACTCTGCTCCAAGGCATGGAGTTCCAAAAACTAAAAGCCTTCTGAGAGGAAATTCCTCATCTCAGTCTTAAACTGGCACACTTAATTCTGAGACTATGCCCTCTGGTCTTGGATCCATGAAGGGAAACATCCTCACAATATTTACCCTGACAGGCCCCTTAAGAATCTTGTGTTTCAATGAGGTCACCTCTCATCCTTCTAAACTCCAGTGAGTAGAGTTGGCCTTTGCATGTAAGACAATCCCTCCATACTGGGATCATCCTAGTGAACCTTCCAATGTAATGACATATTTTCTTAAATAAGGGGACTGAAACTTCCCACGTAATCTCAGAATGGCTACAGCACAGGACGTCATTTAGTACCAGTTTACACTTGCATCCTTTATTGTTTTAGACAGTAGATTGCAGAGACCCAAACACTGGCTGCATTTAAAAAGAAAAATCAATTGTCATGTCACCTTGACTCCCTGATTTTTATAGCACAAAAAAAGAGACCATTCAGCTGACTACATCCACTATGGTCAAAGATCTGACAATATTAATACCATTTTCTAGTTCTTGCCTTATAGTCCCAGAAGCTATGGCACTGCCAATAAATGTCTGCATGTTTAAATGTTACAAGAGTTTCTGACTCAAATACTCCTTCATAGTGAGGTCCAGACTCTCATCACCCTCCAAGTTAAAAAAAATCTCAACTCTCACTTAGATTTAAGAGAGGTAGAAGCTATGTCCCCTGTTTATTGACCCCTCTACTAAAAGTGTCTTCCTATTCCACCTATCTGTGCTCCACTATCAGGCCCCCTTTCAATCTTCGCTACTCCAAGTAAAAGAACCCCAGCTTGCCAACGTTTCTTCAACATAGACCGCCTAGCTCAAGCAACATCCTGGTAAATCTTCTCTGCCCCTCTTGACTGCAAATTCTTCTTATTATGCTGTGACTGGAAATGCATGCAATACTTAAGCTGTGACCTATTTAGTGCTTTATACAGAAATAAAACAAAGCACTAGACCTCAGTTCCAAAGAGTCACAGGGCACAAAACTTTAACTGTTTCTCTCTACAACTGCTGCTAGATCTGCTTAATTTTCACCAACATTTTCTGTTTTTATCTCAGATCTCCAGCACCCATAGTATTTTGCTTTTATTTTAGTATTTTATACAGTTTCAGCATAACTGTATCTATTACTCTGTCTAGACCCTCTCATGATTTTGAGCACTTCTTTCAAACGTTCTCCAATCTATATACTCCCTTCACATGCTCAGCTAGGCTATTATAGCAAGTAGTTTCAGAGATAGTAGGAACTGCAGATGCTGGAGAATTTGAGATAACAATGTGTAGAGCTGGATGAACACAGCAGGCCAAGCAGCATCAGAGGAGCAGGAAAGCTGATGTTTCGGGCCTAGACCCTCCT
>NC_063350.1:2745948-2754368 GCF_021869965.1 Rhincodon typus
TGATGCTGCTTGGCCTGCTGTGTTCATCCAGCTCTGCACCTTGTTGTCTCGGATTCTCCAGCATCTGCAGTTCTTACTATCTCTGAATACAATATTTCAAATGTGGTCTAACTAGGGTTTTATAGAGCTGAAGCATAACCTCACAGCTCTTAAACTCAACCCCCTGCTAATGAAAGCCAACACACCATACGCCTTCTTAACAACTCTATCCACTTGGGTAGCACCTTTGAGGGATCTATGGACGTGGACCCCAAGATCCCTCTGTTCCTCCACATTCCCAAGAATCCTACCATTAACCCTGTATTCTGAATTCAAATTCGACCTTCCGAAATTAAGCACTTCACACTTTTCCAGGTTGAATTCCATCTGCCATTTCTTTGCACAGCTCTGCATCCTGTCAATGTCCTGTCACAACCTACAACAGCCCTCCACGCTGTCCACAACTCCACCAATGTTCGTGTCATCAGCAAACGTACTAACCTACCCTTCCACTTCCTCATCCAAGTCATTGATAAAGATCACAAAGAGCAGAGGTCCCAGGACAGATCCCTGCGGAACACCACTGGTCACCGAAAATTTGCAATGTTTTCACCTGAACCATTTTCTGTGGTAGAGAATTCCATAGAGAATTCCACTCTCTGGGTGAAGATATTTCTCCTCATCTCAATGCTGCATGGCCTACCTTGTATCCTTCGACCATGAGCCCTGGATCTGGGGTCCCTGGCCATCAGCAACATCCTTCCTGTGCTTACCCTGTCTCATCCTGTTTGAATTTCATAGGTTTTTATGAAATCCCCTCATTCTTCTAAACTCAAGTGGGTACAGTCCTAAACAATCCAGTCTGTCCATATGTCAGTCCTGTATAATTGCAACAAGATATCCCTGCTTCTGTACTCAAATCCTCTTGCTATGAAGGCCAACGTACCGTTTGCCTTCTTCACTGCCTGCTGCATCTGCAACGTGAGCATGTGAGTTTTGAAGAAGGATCAGTGGACTCAAAACATCTCTGCTTTACTCTCTACAGATACTGCCCGACCTGGCTGAATTTCTCCAGCATTTTCCGGTTTTATCTTTCATGACATTGGACACCCAGGACTGAAGGTGGTGACTCCAGGCGAAGTCTAACCAATACTTTGAAAATAATTTCTGCATCTTTGCATTTTAGCTCCAGAATCTGGGCAATTCAATTACACTAACCCCTATTTTTGTTGGTCTCTGATGGAAGTTATCTATCTGCTGTGCAGTTCAGGAGTCTATGATCTCACACCACTCCATTCCCAATGTTTTTGTTTTCCTAATCAGTTGATTTTACTCAATGAATTGGTAAAGGGCTGGTCAGTTGACACCCAGACTGCATCAGCTGGAGTTGTATGAACACACATGAGTCACTGTGGATTTTTGAAGGGAGTCAGCAGCTTTATCCAGCTCCCAATCAGAAGTGAGTCCAGTCCAAAGACATGGTTGTATCAATGGCTGTTGTAAATGATAATGGATATTGTCAGCCTGTAATCGTCAGTTCAACATTTTCCCCACACACGATGATTGGTTCCTTGTGTTAAAGGTGGCACTCACCTGGGTATGGTGTCTGTCCAAAAGTGACCAGTTCCATCAAGAAAATCCCAAAGGACCAGATGTCAGATTTTGTGGTGTGTATTTCCTCTCTGAAGACTTCAGGTGCAGTCCATTTAACTGCAACCTTTTCATCTGGAAGCACAAAAGCATTGGGATTAATTGGACAGCTCTTTCAAAGAGCTGACGCAGGTATGATGGACTGAATAGCCGCCTTTACAAGATTCTTAGATTTTAGAAATGGCCTGCGTGATGGTGCATGGACTGAGACTGACAGCCATGTGGGTAAAAATTGCTAGATGTTGGATGGTAGGTCAATACCCATTGTTTTAGGTAAATTAGATTATTGCCTTGATAATGTCTCCTCCCCAACCCTCCTGAGGGCCAATTTAAAATGCAGATTGAGGGTCATATGAAAGGAAGCAAACAATTGCATTTCTACAACCCCTTAACAGCTTAATTATTTTTGAAGAGCCTTTGCTTTCTCGGGCAACTTTAAGATTGACTTGCATTCCTGTTTGATGGTGCTGAGATCATAGAATCCCGACAGTGTGGAAGCAGGCAATTTGGGCCATCAATAATACACTGACTCTCCAAAGAGCATCCCACCCAGACCCATGCCCCCCACCCTATCCCTGTAACCCTGCATCTCCCATGGCTAACCCACCCAACCTGGACATCCCTGGACACTAAGGGCAGTTTAGCATGGTCAATCCACCTAAACTGCACATCTTTGGCCTGTGGGATGAAACTGGAGCACCTGGAGAAAACCCACACAGACACAGGGAGAATGTGCAAACTCCCCACACAGTTGCCCGAGGGTGGAATCGAACCAGGGTCCCTGGCGCTGTGAGGCAGCAATCTCACCACTGAGCCACTGTGCCACCCATGCCAATCTGCACATTTTTTTTATATGCAGAGCACATGGTACTCGAAGGCTCAGAGAGACGGGAGGTTTGCATGCTCCTTCTGATAGCTCAATATGTTCTCTGCACACCCCGATGGAATTTCTCAATGTGCTCAGTCCCTTCCTGAGCTAGCTGGCTTCATTTTGGCCAGGAACGAGCTGGCTCTCCCATAAATCAGTGGGGATGTGTGACATCCTCTGAAATGTCACCACTTCTTGCAACATCAGAATGTAGCAGCAACATCCCTAAAACTGTTTTGTGACAAATTAATAGATAATCTGAACTCAGTGATGTTACTTTAGGGATAAATAGTGACTCTGGAGAAAAAAAAAACTGCCCTGCTCATCTTCAAAACAATGTTAATAAGATCATTTGTATTTACTTAAGAGGGCAGATAGGGCCTCAGTTTAACATCTCATTCAAAAACCTAGCTCTTCTGACAATGTAGCATTCTTTCAGCACTGCACTGGGAGCGAAGCTACACGTTTCTGACTGAAGTCAGTGAGCAAACCATTGAGCCATGTCTGAGCAAGGTCAGGTTAGTATTGTCACCCTGGCTACACAATGGCAGTTGACTATTTGACTTCACATCTTGACGATACATTTGCTGACATCTATACATGGGTTCTTTCTAAGAGAAGTAATGGGCAATTTGAAATACAATGCTTCTTACTCTGCCCACCCAGAGGGTGTTGAGGTTAAATCAGCCTTTTTATGGTGGCTCAGTGGTCAACGCTGCTGCCTCACAGCGCCAGGGACCCAGGTTCAACTCCGCCCTTGGGCAACTGTGTGGGGAGTTTGCACATTCTCCCCGTGTCTGCGTGGGTTTCCTCTGGGTGCTCCGGTTTCCTCCCACAGTCCAAAGATGTGCAGGCTAGGTGAATTGGTCATAGTTAACGCAGGATAACGGGGATAGCAGGGAGTGCAGTCTGTGTGGAATGCTGTTCAGAGGGTCAGCACAGACGTGATGAGCTGAATGGCCTCTACTGGCACAATAGGGATTCTATGATTCTACACAATCCCTGAATGAGGTCCATTTGCTCAGCACAGAGTGGAGATAAATCCTGGAGCTTTGTGATTTGCAGAGTTCGACCGTGTATTAGATACATTCCCATTGCTCTTTGTACTTTATTACCCAAATTATCTTCCAGGGTTTCCATAGAAACACAGAACTGAAGAGCAGGAGGTGATCACTCAGCCACTTGATCCTGCTCCACCAGAACATGGCTCAACCTCTACCGGAGTCCCACCACCTGACTATCCTCTTCATTGCCTCAATACCCTAAAATTTATCAATCTCTGACTTGGACATACTCAGTGATTGGTATTCTCTGAGGGCTGTGGTTCCTCAAAGATTCACCACCCTTGGAGAGAAGACATTTCTCCCTCATCTCAGTCTGAATTGGCCATCCCCACCTCATTCTGTGTCAATGACCCTGTGTTTTTGACTCCCCAGCCAGGAAAGACATGGTCTCAACACTGAACCTTCAGTCACATGTACCTTTCAGGATGATGTATCTCTGTTCTTTCAGTTTCTGAGCGAGGCTGAAATCTCCAATTTTGCACACCAGGTTACCAGTTAGAAGAATGTTTGCGGATCTCAGGTCCCTGTGCACATACCCATTCTCTTCCATGTAAAGCATTCCATCCAAAACCTGCAGAAACACAGATGATTGTTATCCAGTTCACCGCAAGTTGATTTACTCCCACAGTGTCCAATTTCACTCTATCTCAGTGTGGTTCCCAAGGGGCCCTCCAGCTGCTCTGTGGGGGGGCTGCTCCTAAATACAAGTCACTGACCCAGCAACGTCACAACTGAGGATCAGCAGATCCCTTACCTCCCTCCACGGTCACTTCATCACACACCAGACCAGATCCCGTGTACCCAGCCTGAGTTAATGTAACTGTGAAGAACAGCAATGTCGTTTAAAGTGGGAATTGTGATGCTGCTGATCTTGTTTGATTGAAATCGATGTGAAATGAGTGATAGTTCGTCAGAACAGAATTACTGTGATAATTTAATGACATTTTAGAATGTTTCAAATAAATGTCTCTGTTATAATTATGTTTACAAAATGTAAGTGTTTATACTTTCATTCCTTGAATTTTTAAGAAAATTAATTAATGTGATGTGGGCATCACTGGCCAGGCCAGAATTTATTGCCCATCCCTAGCTGCCCCTTGAGAAGGTGGGGGTTAGCAGCTTTCTTGAACCACTGCAGTCCATGTGCTGTAGGTTCACTCACAATGCCCTGATGGAGAGGATTCCAGGATTGTGACCCAGCAACAGTGAAGGACCGGCGATATATTTCCAAGTCAGGATAGTGAGTGGCTTGGAGGGGAACTTGCAGGGGATGGTGTTCCCATATATCTGCTGCCCTTGTCCTTCTGAATGGAAGTGGCTCTGAGTTTGAAAGGTGCTGTCTGAGGATGTTTGGTGAATTTCTGCGGTGTGTCTTGTAGATAGTACACACTGCTGCTACTGAGCGTTGGTGGGGGAGAGAGTGGAAGTTTGTGGAGAATGAATCATTAATTCCCGCGTGAAATT
The DNA here is from genome assembly GCF_021869965.1 of Rhincodon typus. Taxonomy (NCBI): domain Eukaryota; kingdom Metazoa; phylum Chordata; class Chondrichthyes; order Orectolobiformes; family Rhincodontidae; genus Rhincodon; species Rhincodon typus. The sequence goes on from NC_063350.1 coordinate 2,750,974, forward strand.
TAATGAAAAAGATTAATACACATACATTTATTTTATTTAGGAATGAAAAAGCAGCAAATCATGTACAGTTTCTATAAGTTCCCCTTAAATGCAAGAAGTTGTTTGCAGTGACAAGTGAAAGTGGATGGGGAAGGACTGGGAAGTGGATGGAAAGGTCTTTCGCCCCAATGCAGTGGTCCGTACAAGAATATGTTTGCGAACCATGTCCTGTTAACTCGAATAAAGCAACCCCTCACTCAGGTACACATACCTGTACAGCAAAGTCGATCAGCAGCACCAGTTCTAACTGCCTACAAAAGTCACTCCTCAAGTAACTGTTCAGATTCCCTTCAGGAGCAAAAAACAGATCAGTTATTTAAAGTGTCTCAAGTTTTTAAGTTGTGCCCCTTTGTCTTAGACTTTCCAACCAGTTGAAAGAGTTTGTCTCTATCAACATTATCTGTTCACCTTAATATCTTGAAAATTTCTATCAAACCATACCACAACCACCCAAAATAAAAACCGAAAGAACTGCAGATGCTTTAATTCAGAAACAAAAACAGAAATTGCTGGAAAATCTCTCAAAGTCTGGCAGCATCTGTGGAGAGAAATCAGAGTTAATGTTTTGGGTCCAGTGACCCTTCCTCAGAACTGAAGGGAGCTACGAAATTGTCAGATTTTATGCAGAAGATGGGGTGTGGGGAGGGGTTAGGGAGTAAACAATAGGTGGGAATAGACCCCAAAGAGAGAGAAGAGCAGTTGGACAGACAAAGAAGTGGATAATGACCTGGCTGGGAGGATGAATAGCTGTTAATGGGGACAGTTAGTGACTAACATTAGGTAGTGTGTAATGGCAGATTGTGATAACAAAGCCTGGTTGTGGGGGTTAGGATAAAGACATGGGAAAGCTCAAACCTTAAAGTTATTGAATTCAATATTATGTCCAGAAGGCTACAGGGTCCCCAGGTGGAAAATGAGGTGCTGTTCTTACAGCTTGCACTGAGCTTCACTGGAACACTGCAGCAAGCCTGAGATAGAGATGTTGGCCAGGGAACAGGGTGGTGCGTTAAAGTGGCAGGCAACTGGAAGCTCAGGGTCTTTTTTGCAGGTAGAACGTAGATGTTCTGTGAAGTGATCACCCAGTCTACGCTTCATTTCCCCAATGTAGAGGAGACTACATTGTGAGCAGCGAATGCAGTAGATTAAATTGTGGGAAGTGCAGGTAAAGTGCTGCTTCACCTGGAAGATGTGTTTAGGCCCTTGGATACTGAGGAGGGAGGAAGTAAATGGGCAGGTGTTGCATCTTCTGCGGTTGCAGGGGAAGGTGCCATGGGACTGTGAGGAAGAATGGACCAGGGTGTCCTGGAGGGAACAGTCCTAAGGGAGGGGAGGGGAATATGTATCTGGTGGTGGCATCTTGCTGGAGCTGGCAGAAATGACGGATAGTGATCTTCTGGATGTGGATGCTGGTGGGATGGTAGGTGAGGAGAAGAGGGACCCTATCAATGTTGTGGGAAGGAAGAGAGGAGGTGAGGGCGGAAGTGTGGGAGATGGGTTGGACCTGACTGAGGACCCTGTCAACTACATGCTGAGGAACCCTCAATCGAGGAAGAAGGTGGACATTTTGGAGGCTCCCTTATTGAAGTTGGCATTATCAGAGCAGATGCGATGAAGATTCAGGAACTGGGACAATGGAATAGGGTCTTTACAGGAAGCAGGGAAGCAGTAATTCAAAATGGCGCTGAGCGTGGTGACACTTAACACTTTCAAAGATTTTTTTTGAAATACATATCACAATAAATCATTCAGTTCAGTTTGGATTGTTTTAGTACTGAGGCGTGCATGTTGGCAATAGTTAGTGGGAGTTCCCAACGACCGCACCAGACTTCACCATTACCTTGGCTCATGAATTCGGTGATGATGAGCATGGGCTGTGATTGTGTCACCACCGCAAGAAGCTGGACCAGTTGGTTATGTTGAAGAGCTTTACGAATGCTGACCTCCCTGAGGAAGGCTTTGTCTGGAGTCTTGTCCACACTCTGCACCTTCACCAACACTCTGACATTGCTGCCATTCAACCCTAAAGCAACATAGAGTTCCACGTTTATATAGCACTTTTCACAACATCGAGACATTCTAAAGCTGCTTGCAGCCAATGAGCTGCTGTCCTTTTCTGAACTGTTGTCAGAACTGTAGTGACTGTGTCTTTTTTATTTTCCTGTTTTCTTGATTGTGGACTGAAATGAAGGATTGTTGAAAGATTTCTTCAGTGTTTGGGAAGCAAGGAACCTCTTTGCTTACACAGCTGCCAGTTCAGGCAGTCTTGGATGGTTTGTGAACAAGCTGGAGCCAAAGGGTGTGTCCAAATGGAAATTCAGCTGGAAACAAGGAGTTGATTGGTCTGTGGACAAGTGACCAATTAACAATGACAAAAGTCTACTGCCTGTCAACAACCATATGATTGCTATGTATCTGAACAGTGAATAAGATAGACAGGGGCCTTCAGGGTCATAATTTCATAGTCGTAAAAGACAACACAGAAAAAGGCTTTTTGGCCCATTATGTTTGTGCCAGTGGAAAACAACCACCTCACTATTCTAATCCCATTTTCCACACTTGGCTCATAGCCTGGTGTACCTTGGCATTGCAAATCCACATCTAAATTGTTCTTCAATGTTGTGAGGATTTCTGCCTCTAACACCCTTATAGGCAGTGAGTTCCAGATTCACAGCACCCTCTGGGCGAAATAAAAATTTCTCACATCCACTTGAAACAACCTGCCCCTTAGATAATGTTTAAAAATTCATGTAACTACTCAGAGGACACCCTTGAAAATCATTTGGAAGTTTTTTTTTTAAGACATTTTCCTAATCATCCAGTTCAGAGATGTTGTTACAAACTTCTGGAGCTGTTGGGACTTGAACATGGGACTTCTGGCTCATAGGTAGGGACACTACCACTGTGCCACAACAGTCTCCTCAGTCCAGGAGCACTCTCTGTTCTCAGCAGATAAACCACTTAAAGCCTGAAGAAAATCAGTTTTTGTTTTAGCAATGGCAGCAGCAGTTGTAGTAGCAGTGGTGATGGTGGTGGTGGTGATGGTGGTGGTGGTGACAGTGGTGGTGATGGTGGTGGTGGGAGTGATGGTGGTGGTGACAGTGGTGGTGATGGTGACAGTGGTGGTGATGGTGACGGTGGTGATGGTGGTGGTGACAGTGGTGGTGATGGTGATGGAGATTGTGGTGGTGGGAGTGATGGTGGTGGTGATGATGGTGGTCATGGTGGTGGTGATGGTGGTGGTGATGGTGATGATGGTCATGATGGTGGTGGTGGTGGTGATGGTGATGACGGTGGTCGTGGTGGTGGTGATGGTGATGGTGGTGGTCACGGCGGTGGTGGTAGTGATGGTGGTGGTG
>NC_063350.1:2754378-2764014 GCF_021869965.1 Rhincodon typus
TGGTGATAGTGATGGTAATGGTGGTAGTGGTGATGATGGTGGTGGTGATGGTGATGGTTGTGGTGGTGATGGTGGTGGTGATGGTGATAGTGGTGGCGATGGTGATATAACCACGTAACCACGGAAGAAGGGCAGGCAGTTGGCCAAAATGACCTCCTCCATGGCAATGACCCGCTGCCTGGACCTGTTTACAGCCCGTGAGGAGATCCTCCGACATGCCCACACCCCTCTGCACCAGGTCCCCAAAGATCAGGAGCGTGGGGTTGAAGTGCAGCCAAAACCAAAGGAGAACGTCTTTGATGTAACTAAAAAGGGAGTGCAAATGCCCACACCCAATATGCACATGGTCCTCGGACTCCACAGCACCGCAAAACAAACAATTGGGCTGTGAGTCCGTGAACCACCACAATCTGCAGAAAAATCAGATTTATTTTTCCTCAGCAGTTAATGTCAGCTGGACTTTTAATTAATAAGGTAGAGATCATTATAAGTGTGAATGAGTCACTCTGTGCCTCCTGTAAATAAGTGAAAGCATCCAGAGAAGGAAGACTGAGAGGCATCATTCTCACCAGTACAAGAATTATCTTGACAGATCCTGTGAACAGGACCCACTGAACTGCCTCCCCAGCTCTTCCCTCCACCCAAAACACACATGCTTATTTTTCCCGTGTGTGTGTTTGTGTGGGTGGGTGTGTTTGTTTGTGTGGGTGGGGAGGGTCTGTGTGTGTTTGAGGGGGAGTTTATAAGGGGATTAGAGTTTTAACATGTAGAGTTATGCGTTGATAGTTCATTATTGTTTATCTATAGCTGGAGTCTTTATTTGCAGTAAATAAATTGTAATAAATAAATAACTCCTGTTAAATACAGAAACAATGCTCATGCTCTCAACCTGGGTCTAAATTGAGGAAACCTGTTTACTTTTTAAGCTTGGTGATGATTCTGTGCACGGTAGGCTTGATTTCCAGTGTGGGACCACAGTGAGGGCAGCACTACTGGAATGTAGGGAATGTGGTGGTCAACAGATGCACAGATAGCTCCCACAAACAGCAATATAACCATGATGAGACAACCATTAGTAGAGAGAGTTCCTGGCCAGGAGGTCAAGAACTGCCCTGCTTTCCTACAGAATAGTGACACGGGATCTTTCACATCACGGGAGTAGATGGGACCTTAGTTTAGTGTCTCATTCAAAAAATGACACCTACACCTTAAACAGTACAGCACTCCCTCAGCACAGCACCATAGTGACAGCTTAAACTTTGAACTCAGGTCTCTGGACTGGGACTTGAATCCACGGCCTTCATGACACTGAGGAGCTCATGATATTTCTAACCAACCTTTACAAGCACGTTATGGCACACCCTCTGGAACAGGTGGGATTTAAACCCAGGGATCCTGGGCTAGAGGTAGGAAAACTACCTCTGCATCACAAGACCCTGACAGAGGAGCTATATACTGAGCCACGACCCAATGCCAATGTGCAGCAGTATGGAGTTCAGAGATGTGTGATAGTTATGGAGATCACAGAAAGTGGGAGAGCTAATGGAGCTCAGAGGCAGGAAGGACCTTGCAAACAAGGATGAAAATTTTGAAATCAAGAGGTTGTTAAATTGGGAGCCAAAGTAGATTAGAGGGCACAGGGGCAATGGGGAAATGTGTGTGTTAGGAGACAGCTAGTTGAGCTTCAAATGTAATTAAACATTGGGCAATATGGAAGCATGCTTAAATATGGGATGTTCACATCTTTCATAGAGAGAATGGAGAGATTATTACAGTACAGTGATTACATCACTGAGCTAATAATTGAAAATGTTTGAGTTGAAAAGTGACCTTGAGGCTGTCAAATTGCAGCAAAAACCCATCTGGCTCATTAATGTCCTTCAGGGAAGGAAATCTGCCAACTTTACCTGGTCTGGCTTCATGTCACTGCAGACCCACAGCAATGTGGTTAACTCTTAATTGCCCTCTGAAATGGCTGATTGACCCCTTCAAAAGTATCAAAGGAAAGGTCCAATCAACCATCACCTCCTTGGGGCAAATACAGACAGCCAATGATGGCCACAGCCTGAAATCCTAAAACAAAAGGCTGATGGAATGAACGTTTACTTACTCATCCTGCCTTCTGTGAAATGTCCAACTTCCGGTTTACTTTCCAGAATAACATAACTCCTCGGAATCTCAAAGCCATCCATTTCTGAAATACTTTGAGACTTTCTGAGCGGGGGGCTTGCTAGCTTTTGGCACAGACCATCCACATTTCCTACAGAAATAGATTCAATTGAACGTTTTAGTTTGATTGAGGGTGCAATTTGGGACAGTCAGGGACCTACATCACTCTTCCTAGATGCAGGGAAACTCTATCCAATGTTTATTCTGGATTGCCACTTGATGGCCTGATTAATGGCTGACTCTTGTATCTTAGCTCAGTTGGCAGAATGCATCTCTTTAGGCGAGTAAGTTCCGATTCAAACTCCAAGATTTGAGCACACAATCTAGACTCAGACTTCAAGGAGAGCTGCAAGGTTGGAGCTGAGACTCAGGCCAAGGACCCAGCTGTCCGTGTAAAAGGATAGAAAAACACCCTGATGCTTCAAAGAGAAACTCTGGGCAACATTTCTTTTGCTTTACAGAAGAAAGCTATTGGCCTATTAGGCCTATTGTGTTCATAATGACTCTGCAAGAATAACACAAACCCATACTACTTGTTCCTCATCATCCTTGCAAATGTTTTCACTTTCGATAATTCTCCAACTCTCTTTTGACACTTCGTTGGGTCTTGATGCCAGCAGACCTGGCATCATCACATTTCAGATCCCAACTTCCTGTTGTGGAGAAGGTTCTCCTTATGTCCCCAACCCAATCACTTATCCTCTGCTCCCCAATCCCCTGCCAATTGGAGGTTTCTCTCTATTTGCTCTGTCCAAACCCCTCCTGATTTTGAACACCTTGATCAAATCCCCTCTCAACCTTTCCTTCTCCAATCTATCCACAATGCTTCATCCCTGGATCCAGTCTTTTCCTGCACCTCTCTGTTGTTTTAATCTTCATTGAAGTTGTGTCGGTGTCGCTGCCTTTCTCTAACTGTCCCTTGAACTCAGTGGCTCATCAGAAAGTTTCAGAAATGGTTGAGACTTAATCGCATCACTGTGGGTCTGGAGTCACACGTAGGTCAGGTTGGGTAAGGACAACAGATTCCCTTCCCTAAAGGACATTAGTGACGCAGATGGAGTTTTATGACAATTGATAATGGTTGCCATTAAGCTAGCTTCTTATTCCATATTTCCAATGTTTCCAGGTGGCACAGTGGCTCAGTGGTTAGTACTGCTGCCTCACAGTGCCAGGGACCTGGGTTTGATTCCACCACTGAGCAACTGTCTGTATGGAGTTTGCACATTCTCCCTGTGTCTGCATGGGTTTCCACCGGGTGCTCCGATTTCCTCCCATAGTCCAAAGATGTGCAGGGTAGGTGAATTGGCCATGAGAAATATAGGTTTACAGGGATGGGGTGGGTGTGGGTGAGATGCACTTCAGAGGGTTGTTATGGATTGGATGCCTGCTTCCACATTGTAGGGATTCTATTGAGTTTAAATTTCACTATCGGCCATTGTGGGATTTGAAATCCTGACACCACAACTTTATACTAGACACTCGGGATTGTGGAATTACTGAATCTCAGAACTGTTTCAGCACATGCGGATGACTTTCAGCCCATTGTGCCTGTGCTGGCCCAAATGAGTGTCATTTACAATTTACTATTGCGCAGGGGCATAATTTTAAGGTGATTGGAGGAAGGTATAAGGGAGATGTCAGAGGTAGGTTCTTCACACAGAGAGTGGTGGGCGTGTGGACTGCGCTGCCGGCAGTGGTAGTGGAGTCAGATACTTCAGAGACTTTTAAGCGACTCTTAGATAGGCACGTGGAGGATAGTAAAATGTAGGGTAGATTGATTTTAGTAGGATAATAGGTTGGCGCAACATCGTGGGCTGAAGGACCTGTACTGTGCTGTACAGTTCTAAGTTCTATTACCTTTTCCCCGTCTCCTTGCACATTATTTCTATCCAAGTGACCATCCAATGCCCCGCTTCAATGCCTCAATAGAACCTAACTCCATCACATTTCCAGGCAGAGCATTCCACACCCTAACTGCTCACTTAGCGAGAAAGGTTTGCCTCATTTGCACTTCAGTTTAAATCTCTGCTCCTCACATTCTTGTACCTTTCACGAGTGGATAGCTTCTCCCTGTCTACACTGTCCAGTCCATTCATGATTTGGAAGACCTGCATCAAATCTCCTCTCAGCTGCCTTCTCTCCAAGGAGAACAGTCTCTGAACTTCTGCAGTCTATCCTCATCACTGATAGTTCTCATTCCTACAACCATTCTTATAAATCCCTGCAGTGCATTCCCATCTTTCCAATAATGTGACGTCCAGAACTATACACAGTACTCGAACTGAGATCTAACGAGTGGCTGATACTGACTCAGTGACATTGCTACGAGGCCAACCCCTCTCTCTAATGCATTCACATCCTTCCAGCGTGAGGAGAGTGTGCTGGAACTGACTCTCAAAACAAATATTGGCCAATGGGGATCAGCAGCAAGATTCAGGCTGGGGTTGGTAGGGGTTTAGGTTAAGTGGGACAGAAATAAAATTGGGACCTGAAATAGTAGGATGGTAATAGGATACACTGAGTGTGTAAAGTGTATTTCTGGGCAACTGAGAAAGGTCGAGGCTCAATCCTTAACCCGTGTTTACAAACGCACACAGAGAAAGGGGGCATTAAGCCCATTGTGTCTGCACTTTGAAGGAATTAACCAATTAAAATACATTCTTGCATTTAAATAATGCCTTACCTCAAGGCATTGCAAAACTCTTCACAGCCAGTAAAGCATTTTCAAAGTGTAGTTGATGTTGTAATGTAGGAAATTCAGCAACCAATCTGCACATAGGAAGATCCCACAAACAGCAGTACAATAATCATAGAATCCCAAGAGTGTGGAAGCAGGCCATTTGGCCCATCGAGTCCACACCAACCTTCTCAAGAGCATCCCATCCCCTCTACCCTGTCCCCATAACCCCACATTTTCCATGGCCAATCTACCTAACCTGAGACAATCAGGTGTAGAGCTGGATGAACACAGCAGACCAAGCAGCATCAGAGGAGCGGTAAGGCTGACGTTTTGGGCCTAGACTCTTCTTCAGAACCTAACCTGCACATCTTTGGACTTAATCATCTGTTTTATGAAGTTAACTATGGGAATTAAGTTTAGACATGTTACTGGAGAGAAATCCCCTATAGTTCTTCAAAATAATGACGGGAATGTTTCCATCCATCTTTGAGGGCAGATTAATCCTTGTGAAAACTGAATATTTTTTGGAACATGTGGCGTTCTCAGCTACCAAAAATAATCCCTCTTTCCTCTGTTTTATTAACCCAACAGCTCAATGGCTTCACCAAAGCAGGTAAGCAAGATCAGGACTTACTGTGGTAATACTTGACTAGCTCTGGTAGGCTGATAAACTTGACCCGTGGATTGATGTAATAGCCACTGGGGCTGGATGATACTTTGTAGGACATGACTCTAAAATCCAGCTCGGGATCCCAGTGCTTCACCAGTAAAGCATAGCAACCTAATGCAATAAAGGAGAAAAGCTTCAGGAGTTGGGAGAAACTAAATCTCATTCCATCTGCTCCTGTCCTCAGAGACTTCTTCACTACCAGCTCTATCCCATGAACATGCCATGCCATAGTCTGGTAAATACTATGCTATACTTCATCATGTCCTCTTACTCTTGGTTAGAACCCAGAGGCATACTTAATGATCACCTTCTCTATTTGACAAAATGCACTTCTTGGCACTGTCCAATATTGTTGACCAAGCCAAGTACAGATTACCCTTGAGAAGGTGGTGGTGACCTGCCTTCACAAATACAACTGAGTGGTTTGCTTGCCCTCTTCAGTTAGAGCTAGCTGCATCAGTTGTGGGTCTCAAGTCCGTTTGGTCAGACTTGGTAAGGATAGCAGGTTTGCATTTTAGATGTTATGAACTTGGCACATGTTAGGATACCAGCCGTAAAGTTTAGGAGGAGATGAAAATGGTGAAAATGTGCAAGTAGTTTTCAGAATGGAGTATTCCTGCACATGCACAAAACTGCAGAAGGGATGCAGGGGTCCCAGATACATCCTCACTCTGTGACCGTGAATAAATGTCACCTGTTATTCTCAACAGACAAGGTGATATGGGGAAATTAACCTGTCCCTAAGCCTCAAACAACTTCCAGGACAAGCTCACACAGTCACTCTCTTGGAAACTGGATGGAAGTTACCTTTCCTCGATTGGCTCTGTCTGATCAGGAAAGATCCCTCTTTGTTTTCTGGTTCGAGAATTATTCTCTCTGCCTCTTTGCCACTCAATTCTTTGAAGAACCATCTGTGAGGAATAATCACAAACCGTGCTCTCAGTTTCTGATGGGATGACAGCAAATCAGAAATGTCAATGTTAAGCTAGAAATCACACGCATCCTCCACCACCATCCTGCTCTCAATCTGACTCAAAGCTAAATCATCATCATTGAAGCATGGTGCCAGTTGTAATGTAGGTACTTGGTGGGGGGGGTGGGGTGTCATGTGGCCTAGTGGTAATGTCACTGAACTAGCAATCTAAAGGCACAGCCTAACATCTGGGGGCTATGGTGAAATTTAAATGCAATGAGTACATCAGGAATATTAGTCTCAGTGATGGTGGCCAATGCAACAAACATTAAGAAACCTATTTCGTAGACTAATGGCCTTCAGGGAAGGAAATGTATCATCCTTCCTTTCCCCAGTCTGGAAGGCCTACCCATTACTCCAGACCCATGGTGTTGTGATTTACTCTGAAATGACTGAGTAACCCCTTGAATTCAGGGGCCATTGGGGATGGGCCGCAAATGCTGGCAATCCTGGAGTGAAGTAACAAAAGAATAAATTTGTAAATGATTGCCAATCTGGGTACAAAAAGATCCTGTAAACAGAATGACCACTTAACCTGCTTCCTCTTGATGTTCGTGGAAAACTATATGCAGATTTTGCCTGCTCTTTAAAATTGTCCAATGAATGAGTTCCTTCATGTCCACCTCAGAGAGCAGACAGGGGTGAGAGGACTGACCTCCATCTCCCTGTGTGCCAAGTATGACTGACCACCAGAGAGTTTACCCCTTGATACCCACTGTTTCGCTAGGACTCCTTGATGTCAAACTCAGTCGAGTGCAACCTCAATGTCAAGGACAGTCACTCTCACCTCAGTCTCTGGAATTCAGCTCTTTTATCCATGTTTGAACCAAGGCTGTAATGAGGACCGGAGCTGAGTGGCCCTGGAGGAACTCAAACTGGGTGTCACTGAGCAGGTTATTGCTGAGCAGGTGCTGCTTGATAGTGCTGTTACTGACACCTTCATCACTTTACTGATGATCGAGAGGAGACTAATGGGGCAGTAATTGGCCGGGTTGGATTTGTCCTGCTTTTTGTGTACAGGACATACGTGGGCAATTTTTCACATTGTCTGGTAGATACCAGTGTTGTAACTGTACTGGAACAGCTTGGCTAGGGGAGCAGCAAGTTCTGGAGCACAAGTCTTCAGTACTATTGCTGGAATGTTGTCAGGGCCCACAGCCTTTGCAGTATCCAGTGTCTCCAACTGTTTCTTGATATCACGTGGAGTGAATCGAATTGGCTGGTATCTGTAATGCTGGGGACCACTGGAGGAGGCCGAGATGGATCATCCACTCGGCACTTCTGGCTGAAGATTGCTGCGAATGCTTCAGCCTTATCTTTTGCACTGATGTGCTGGGCTCTTCCATCATCGAGGATGGGGATATTTGTGGAGCCTCCTCCTCCAGTGAATGTTTAATTGTCCACCACCATTCACGGTGGAAATGGCAGGACTGCGGAGCTTAGATCTGATCTGTTAGTTGTGGTATCACATGGCTCTATATTTTTCTTGCTCATGCTGTTTGGCATGCACGTAGTCCTATTTGGTAGCTTCACCAGATTGTCACCTGATTTTTAGGTGTGCCTGGTGCTGGTCCTGTCCATGCCCTCCTGCACTCTCCATTGAAGCAAAGGATTGATCTAAAGGCTGGCACCTTTGGCAGTGCAATACCTGCTCAGTGTTGCACTGATATGTTAACCATGATTAAGTGCTCACAGCTCTGGAATGGGACATGAATCTGTAATCTTCTAAATTCTGAGCCAAGCTGATATTTATTAATCACCAAGCTGACAGTGATACCTCAACGAGCCAGGGTTAACTCCCTGGTGCCACGTCTACCAATCAGCAGCCTCGTAGCTCCTGCAGTAGAAATTGTTGTTCCCTTTGAGATTTGGTATTCTTGCAATTTTGTTGTGACGAATGTAAGATGAAAAGCTTCAGCTGTAAGCCTCCGTTCTCAGCAATGCTCAAGAAATTTATTTTCAATCTCAGCGTGAAATGATTGAACCTCCCACAGTCAACATTGTCACTGTGTAACCTGAGGTCTCCCAAATCCCTCTGTTCTATAACTTTCTGCTGTCTTTCTCCATTTAAATAATATGCAGCTCCTCAATTCTTCCTGCCAAAGTTCACAACTTCATATTTCCCCACATTACATTCCATCTGCCAAGTTTTTGTCCACTCACTAATCTGTCTATATCCCTCTGTGGACTCATTGTATCATCCTTACTACTTGCTTTCCCACCTGTTTTTGTGTTATTCACAAACTGGCCTATGGTACATTCACTTGCCCCATCCAAGTCATTCATCTATATTGTAAAGAATTATCACCTCAGCACTGATCCCTCCTGCCCTTTTTATTTCTCACTTCCACTGATAGGAATTCTATGTCTTCCAATTCAAGGCCAGTTCTTGCGATTGTACTTATTCCATCTTGTATCATCAATGTTCCCCCACGCCCCCTTCCTGCCTGTCCTTGCGAAAATTCACATACCCCGAATATTTGATTCCCAGCTTTGATTTCCTCATAACCGCTTGTAAAATTTTCATTCTTTTTAATGGCAATAAGATCATATCCATTTATCTGTATTTGTGCCATTAGTTCATTACTTTTCCTCTGAATCCTCAGTGCATTCAATAATTATTAATTTTGATTTTTTAACCATTATTTTCCCATTTCACACTATTTACTGTTTTTTTTTGTGTGTTTGTATCCTCTGCCTTTTCCTCTCCCGCTCATGTATCATTATCCAAACTGCCGGCCAGTAATCTGCCTTATCCTTTTGTTTTTTAAGCCTACATTTCCCAACTCCCAAACTCTCCCACTCACAGACCTCTCTCTTCACTCCAGACTGGGGCCTTCTGTCTTATTGACGTCAGAATCACATCATACAGGTCCTCACACACTGATCCGAAGAAAGGTCCTGACCCGAAACATCAGCTTTCCTGCTCCTCTGATGCTGCTTGGCCTGCTGTGCTCATCCAGCTCTACACCTTGTTATCTGTGTTTACTCTGATACATCCTCGCACACTGATCTTTGCTCTGATAGGTCCTCACACACCGATCTTTGCTCTGATACATCCTTTCACACTGATCTTTGCTCTGATAGGTCCTCGCATACTGATCTTTGCTCTGATAGGTCCTCGCACACTGATCTTTGCTCTGA
>NC_063350.1:2764024-2767178 GCF_021869965.1 Rhincodon typus
GGTCCTCGCACACTGATCTTTGCTCTGATCGGTCCTCGCACACTGATCTTTCCTTTGATAGGTCCTCGCACACTGATCTTTCCTTTGATAGGTCCTCGCACACTGAGCTTTGCTCTGATAGGTCCTCGCACACTGAGCTTTGCTCTGATAGGTCGTAAGAGTTGAGGTGTATTTAACACCATCTGGGTACCTACGTTTCCTCCTCCAGTGGTTTGATCTCAGTGCCTTGGTCACTCGTAGCCTCTGCCCTGAAAAGGCACTTTAAGTCTTCCGATCTGAAGAAAAGAGAACAACAATTAAAAAGATGAGCTACAGTTTTGAACTCAGAAACGGGCCTTTTAGTCCCAAGGAGTACTCTGGTGTCTTATGAGCCTCCCCCCAAACCATCATGATCTCATTTCATCAAATGTTTCCCTATTCCTTTCTCTCCCACATGTTCTTCTGGCAATGATCTGAATGTATCAGCATTGCTACTGTTTCTGTCATAACAAATTCCCACATTCTCACCACTCCAGGCGGAAGGTTGTTTTGGTTAAAAAAAAAAACTTTGTTCGAAATGCTTGCTGCATTTTTATTGACTCGTTAAAAAATCTTTTCATGGGATGTATTGCTCGTCCCTAGTTGCCCCTTGAGAAGATGGTGGTGAGCTGCCTTCTTGAACCGCTGCAGTCCATGTTCTGTGGGTTGACCCACAATGCCCTGAGGGAGGGAATTCCAGGATTTTGACCCAGTGACAGTGAAGGAACAGCGATATATTTCCAAGTTTGGATGGTGAGTGGCTTGGAGGGGAACTTGCAGGGGGTGGTGTTCCCATGTATCTAGGCTTACCAGACTTATACTTAGAAACAGCAGATTGCCTTATAAGGAAAGGCTGGTCAGACTAGGTCTGTATCCTCGAGTTCAGTAGAGTCATAGGTGACTTATCTTAAATGTATAAGATCCTGAGGGGACTTGGCTGGGTGGATGTTGAAAAGATGGCTCCTCTTGTGAGAGAATCAATAACTGGGGGTTAGGTTTTGAAAATAAGGGGTTGCTCATTTAAGTCAGAGATAAGGAAACATTTTTTTTCTCTCAGAGGGTTGAGAGTCTTTGGAATTCCCTTCCTCAAAAGGCAGTGGATGCAGGATCTTTATATATTTTTAAGCAGAGGTTGATAGATTCTTGATGACCAAGGGTATGAAAGATTATTGGGGAAATGCAGGAAGGTAGAGTTGAGGGTAAAATCAGATCAGCCATTGAATGGCAGAGCAGGCTTTAAGGGCCAATTGGCCTACTTAAGACCATAAGACCATAAGACATAGGAGCAGAAATTAGGCCATTCGACCCATTGAGTCTGCTCCACCATTCAATCATGGCTGATAAGTTTGTCAACCCCATTTTCCTGCTTTCTCCCCGTAACCCTTGATCCCCTTGATAATCAAGAACCTGCCTATCCCAGTCTATATTTTTGTATCTGTTGCCTTTGTCCTTCTGGATGGAAGTGATCGTGAGTTTGGAAGGTGTTGACTAAGGAGCCTTGATGAATTTCTGCCGTACATTTTGTAGATGGTACACACTGTTACCATGGTGTGTCAGTGGCGGAGGCAGTGGATGTTTGTGGATGTGGTGCTGTTCAAATAGCTCTTGTATACTGAAGATTAATTCATGTTTTCTTTTCTTTTTGCGTGTAATAAACTTTAATGTTCTTGTTAACAGTACATTGGCAGCCTCATGTGAGTGTGTTCAGTAACTCAGCCTCTCTGAAATCAAATCCCAGAAATGAGACCAAAGTGCTATCAAGCCAGGTGTCAGTTTGGAATCAGATGTATCCACTCTGACCATCAGCTGGGATCACATCAAAACAAGATGTAAGGAAAGACATCTCACTGCAAGTATACAAAGCCTTGGTGGGACAGATCTGGGGTATTGTTTGCAGTTTGGGTTCTTAGCTACAGGAATATTTACCTTCCATGGATGGAATGCAACAAGGGATCACCTAGGGTTTGGATTAGTGCCTGGGAGTATGATGTTATTGCAATTACTGAGACTTGGTTGAGGGAAGGGCAAGATTGGCAACTAAATATCCCAGGATACAGATGCTTCAGGCGGGATAGAGAAGGAGGTAAAAGGGGTGGAGGAGTTGCATTACTGGTCAAAGAGGATATCACAGCTGTGTTGAAGGAGGGCATTATGGAGGACTCAAGCAGTGAGGCAATATGGGCAGAGATCAGAGTAGAAAGGGTGCGGTAACAATGTTGGGGCTGTACTACAGTCCTCCCAACAGCGAGCGTGAGATAGAGGTAAAAATATGTAGACAGATTATGGAAAGATGTAGGAGCAACAGGGTGGTGGTGATGGGAGATTTTAATTTTCCCAACATTGACTGGGATTCAGTTAGTGTTGGGGGTTTAGATGGAGCAGAATTTGTAAGGAGCATCCAGGAGGGTTTTCTAGAGCAGTATGTAAATAGTCCAACTCAGGAAGGGGCCATACTGGACCTGGTGTTGGGGAATGAGCCTGGCCAGGTGGTTGAAGTTTCAGTAGGGGATTACTTTTGGAGTAGTGATCATAATTCCATATGTTTTAGAATACTGATGGACAAAGACGAGAGTCGTCCTAAAGGAAGAGTGCGAAATTGGAGGAAGGCCAACTATAGCAAAATTCGGCAGAATGTGGATTGGGAGCATCTGTTTGAGGGTAAATCCACATTTGATATGTGGGAGGCTTTTAAAGAGAGGTTGATTAGAGGGCAGGACAGACATGTCCCTGTGAAAATGAGGGACAGAAAGGGCAAGATTAGGGAACCATGGATGACAGGTGAAATTGTGAGACTAGCAAAGAAGAAAAAGGAAGCATACATAAGGTCTAGGCGACTGAAAACAGATGAAGCTTTGGAAGAATATCGGGAAAGCAGGGCCAATCTGAAACGAGGAATTAAGAGGGCTAAAAAGGGTCATGAAATATCTTTAACAAACAGGGTTAAGGAATATCCCAAAGCCTTTTATTCGTACATAAGGAGCAAGAGGGTAACTAGAGAAAGGGTTGGCCCACTCAAGGACAAAGGAGGGAAGTTATGCAAGGAGTCAGAGAAAATGAGTGAGATTCTTAATGAGTACTTTGCATCGGATGTTGAGGTTAGGGATAGATGTTTAATTACTCGAGGTCAAGTCGGCAT
>NC_063350.1:2767278-2767886 GCF_021869965.1 Rhincodon typus
TTAGGGTGGACAAGTCCCCAGGTCTGGATGGGATCTATCCCAGGTTACTGAGGGAAGCGAGAGAGGAAATAGCTGGGGCCTTAACAGATATCTTTGCAGCATCCTTGAGCACGCGTGAGGTCCTGGAGGATTGGAGATTTGCTAATGTTGTCCACTTGTTTAAGAAGGGTAGCAAGGATAATCCAGGAAATTATAGACCGGTGAGCCTGACGTCAGTGGTGGGGAAGCTGCTGGAGAAGATACTGAGGGATAGGATCTATTTACATTTGGAAGAAAATAGACTTATTAGTGATACGCAGCATGGTTTTGTGCAGGGAAGGTCATGTCTTACCAACTTGATAGAATTCTCTGAGGAAGTGACAAAGTTGATAGACGACGAAAGGGCTGTGGATGTCATATACATGGACTTCAGTAAGGCGTTTGATAAGATTCCCCATGGCAGGCTGATGGAGAAAGTGAAGTCGCATGGGGTCCAGGGTATACTAGCTGGATGGATAGAGAACTGGCTGGGCAACAGGAGACAGAGAGCTGTAGTGGAAGGGAGTTTCTCAAAATGGAGAACTGTGACCAGTGGTGTTCCACAGGGATCCGTGTTGGGACCACTGTTG
>NC_063350.1:2768386-2810848 GCF_021869965.1 Rhincodon typus
CCCTCTAATCTTGAGGCTATGCCCTCTTGTCCTAGCTTCACCTGCCAGTGGAAACATCTTCTCTACTTCTATCTTATCTATTCCCTTCATAATTTTATATGTTTCTATAAGATCACCCCTCAATCTTCTGAAGATTCACTCAAGAACACTCAAGAAGTTTGACACCATCCAGGACAAAGCAGCCCTTTTGACTGGTACCACATCCACAAACATCCACTCCCTCCACCACCGACACTCAGTAGCAGCAGTGTGTACTATCTACAAGATGCACCACAGAAATTCACCATGGCTCCTTAGACAACACCTTCAAAAGCCACGATCACTTCTATCTAAAAGAACAAGGGTAGGAAATACAGGGGAACACCACCCCCTGCAAGTTCCCCTCCAAGCCACTCACCATCCTGACTTGGAAATATATCGCTGTTCCTTCTGTGTCGCTGGGTCAAGATCCTGGAATTTCCTCCGTAAGGGCATTGTGGGTCAACCTCCAGCACATGGACTGCAGTGGTTCAAGATGGCAGCTCACCCCCACCTTCTCAAGGGGCAACTAGGGACAGGCAATAAATACTCACCCACATCGCACAAGTGAAGACATGATAAAGAATATAAGGGGGGGTGACTGCCCATCCTCTAAATCTCTGGACTCCTTCCGTTCTGATTGGACTCTTTCCAGTTTCCAAGATCTCAGAAGGATAGTTTGAAATGACGATAGCTGAGAGTTAGTTTTCTGTGCTTTCTGAACAACGCTCCAACACAAACAAAACTCGAAACAATGAATTCCTGTGGAGTGGAACGGTGAGGTAATGTAGACCACCCTGCTGATGGCCTGTGGCTGCTGCTCTCTATTATCAAGTCTTGCCTCTCTGCTCCTGATGGTACAGCTTTGCTATCTAGCTAGAACTAGGAATTGGCATATATACCTGCTTTACTGGGTAACATGTGTTTTTGACACATGACCCTGTCATAAGACCAGAGGAATCTGCTCCACCATTCGACCATGGCTGATAGATTTCTCAACCCCGTTCTCCTGCCATCTCCTTGTAACCCTTGATCCCCTCACTAATCAGGATCCTATCTATCTCGGTCTTAAATACTCGCAATGACTTGGCCTCTGCAGCCCTCTGAGGCAATGAGTTCCACAGATTCACCATCCTCTGGCTGAAGAAATTCCATTTGGTCTCAGTTCCAATGGGTGGCCGTGCCCTCAGGTCTTAGTCTCTCGTACCAGTGGAAACATCTTCTCCACATCCACTCTATCCAGGCCTCTCAGTATTCTGAGAGTTTCAATCAGATCCCTCCCCTCATCCTTCTAAACTCCAGGGAGTACAGACCCAGAGTCCTCAACTGCTCCTCATATGACAAGCTATTCATCTCTGGGATCATTCTTGTAAACGTCCTCAGGACACCCCTCCAAGGCTAGCACATCTTTCCTTAGATACGGGGCCCAAAACTGTTTACAATTCCTTTGAACACGGAGTGTGCAGTCAGAGAGGATGCCTGTGAAATTACACGGCCATGATCCTTTACACCCACACAAATAATCTTGCCCAATGTCAAAGGGCAGGCCTCCTAACAGAAAAACCCAAGATAATTTCTGGTGCTGTTTTGCCACACAGGAACTCTGAACTGCTGTGGCAACATACAATCTTTGTAAGCATGGTGTAGTTTGGAACTATGGATGACAAAGGTAGAGGCTCCAACTGCCTTTCCTACACAAGCTTGATCAGGAACCTCTCCCTGCCATTGGCGTGTATTGGAAGGATTTACAAGTTGATCTGTTGGTCCACAATACTGAGGCACCTTCCATGTCCAGCAAGACCCACAGTGGGACGTAACCCTGGTGTGCCTGCCTCAGAGGTGGTTGATGTTACCCGCTGTACCATAAGAGCCTGCACGACAGAGCTCAATGGAACGTAGATGTCTGACACCCATATCCATACCCCAGAGCTGGATCTGCATGGACCTCTTTGTTAGGACTCTAGAAACACAAGAGTTATAGGATTTCTTGAACTTATTCTGTCCAGGAAGGAGAGGGAGGTATCGGAGATGGTCCAGGTGAATTTAAGGTTGGGGTGAAAGGTGTCAGTAAAGTTGATGAACTGTTCAAGCTCCTCATGGGAGCACGAGGCAGCGCCGATACAGTCGGTGGAGGAAGAGGTAAGGGATGGTGCCGGTGTAACAGTGGGAGACGGACTGCTGAACGTATCCTACAGAGAGGCATAACTTGGGCCCATAGCCACCCCTTTGGTTTGTGTGGAGGAGTGGGAGGAGTTAAAGGAAAAGTTGTTGAGGGTAAGGACAAGTTCCTTTAAGCAGGTGAGGGTGTCGGTGGAGGGAGACTGGTTGGGCCTATGGGAGAGGAAGAAACAAAGGGCTTTTGTACACTTATACATGGACTGGATATCAAAGGTGAAGATGAGGTTTTGGAGGCTGAGGAATTGAAAGTCTAGGAGGAGGTGGAAGGCGTGGGTGGTGTCCCGAACGTAGGTGGGGAGTCCCTAGACCAGAGGGACAGAAGACAGAGTCAAGGTAAACGGAGATGAGTTCAGTGGGGCAGGAGCAGGCTGAGACAATGGTTCAGCTGGGACAGTCAGGTTTGTGGATTTTGGGAAGGGGATAGAAGCGGGTGGTGCCGGGTCGGGGAATGATGAGATTGGAGGCTGTGGGTGGGAGGTCACCTGAGGTGATGAGGTTGTGGATGGTTTGGGAGATGATGTTTTGGTGGTCGGGGGTGGGATCATGATCAAGGGGGTGGTAGGAGGAGGTGTCAGAGAGCTGGCCTTTGGCCTTGGCGATGTAGAGGTCAGTTCGCCATACTACAACTGCGCCTCCCTTGTCCGTGGGTTTTATGGTGAGGTTGGGATTGGAGCGGAGGGAGCAGAGGGCTGCACATTCTGCGGGGGAGAGGTTGGAGTGGGTGAGAGGGTTGGAGAGGTTGAGGCGATCGATGTTGCGACGGCAGTTGGAGATGAAGAGGTCGAGGGAGGGTAGGAGGCCTTGGGGTGGTGTCCATGAGGAGGGGGTGTGTTGGAGGTGGGAGAAGGGGTCTGTAGAGGGAGGGTTAAACTCCCTGTCAAGGAAATAGGCGCAGAGGAGGAGGCAGCAGAGAAAGAGTTCAACATCCAGACGTGAACTAAAGTCCTATACGGCTCTATCATAACCTTCTATACCACAGGCTAATAAAAGCAAGTGTCCCATATGCCGTAACATCCCTATTAACCTGTCTGTCCACCTTCAAGGATCTGTGGACAAGTACACTAAGATCCCTCTGTTCCTCTGAGCTTCCTAATGTCCTGCCATTCATTAAATGCTTTCTTGTCTTGTTCCCCGTTTCAAAAGTGTATCATCTCACACTTATCGTGGTTAATTTCCATCCACCACCGATCTGCTCATCAAACCAATCTATTTTTATCCTTCTGCAACCTCATTGGCTAATCTATGTGTCATCCGTAAATTTACTTATCATCCCTCCACCCCACATTTTCTTCTGCATCATTTATATATATATCAGAAACAATAAGGGACCTGACACTGACCACTGTGGCATGCCACAGGACACCTCCCAGCCTTCTATCACCACCCTCTGTCTCCTGTCACTGAGCCAACGTTGGGTCCAACTTGCCAAATTACCTGGATCCTGAGTGCTTTTACCTTCTTTATCAGACTCCCATGGGGGGCCTTGTCAAAGGCTTAATTAAAACCTACCCTCACCTACACACTTGGTCACTTTGTCAAAAAATTCAACTAGACTTGTTGGGCATGACCTCTCTCTGACCAAGCCATGCTGCCTATCCCTGATCAAACCTCACCTCTCCAAGCGGACATTAATTCTCTCCTTCGCTATTTTCTCCAATAGTTTCCCTGCTGAGGTTAGACTTACTGGTCTTTCATTCCCTGGTCTATTGATCCAAGGTTTAAACTTTCACCTATCCCTCAGCTCACTGAGAGACAGATTTCCAGATCTCTGTCAGTGATGCCCTTTTGGCATCGCGTCTGAACAGTCCAGGCCTTCATTTTACTATCAAATCCCTTAGTCTTGGATCGTCCTGTTTCAGCTGGGTCAAGATCCTGGAATTCCTCCCTAAGGGCATTGTGAGTCTACCTACAGCACTTGGACTGCAGTGGTTCAAGAAGTCAGAAGTCACACAACACCAAGTTATAGTCCAACAGGTTTATTTGAAATCACAAGCTTGTAGAGCAGTGCCCTGTTGGACTATAACCTGGTATCGCGTGACTTCTGACTTTGTCCACCCTAGTCCAACACTGGCACCTCCACATCGTGGTTCAAGACGACAGCTCACCATCACCTTCTTAAGAGGCAACTAGGGATGGGCAATAACTCTGGCCCCAGGTGAATAGGGAAGGCAAAAGGAAGGAGAGAGTTGTGACAGGCAGTCTCTAGCTCTATTCTCACCCAATGTTCAGACACATACTTTTCACTGGCCACTAATCAGAGGCAGGAACTCTGATGGATTCTTCGCTTTGGTGCCGTGCCACATTTGGTGAGATGACTCCCTCAGCAGAGCCTGGAATGAATGTGGGAATTTCTGGAGCCTGCTTTGGTTTGGATCCTGGTAGTGAGCAGCTTTCACATGCTTAATACTTCATTACTTTGATCACAGAAAGCGGTGTGATTAGCTGCCCTCTGATTGGCTGCTTTTATCCTGTGACAATTGGGCTGTTGTGTAAGAGGGGCAATGATAAATGTGAGTTTTTGCTGGTCAGAGATTGAGTGGAGAGGCTCACTCAGCATCTCTGAGAACTAATTCTGAGAGGGAGGATAGTCTTGTGGGGTGTGTCTGGCCCTCAGATTGTTTGAAGCGTTAAAGTGTTAAAGTTGTTGCTCCTACATCTTATAAAGCATTGAAGAGTAAACTAGAGAGTGTGGTGTGAGGAGAGATGTAAAAGCTATGACTGTCTCATCCCCTTTACCCCCTTTCTGGGAATCATAATGAACCCACAGGCTGATTCCACATCAAAGTTATGAGAACCTGCCCACCATCCAACACCATTCGCCCCACACCCCCCCTCCACCCCAACTCCCTAGACCCCCAGGCTCTCAGCCTCCTTCCCCCAGCCACACATGTCCGATCACCCCGGAATCACAAGATTCCACAGGGATTTAATGCTGGAGCAGGTACACGCCCCCAGATCAGCTCTCTGGAAAGCTCCATCAGCTTCGATTGCACATCCCAGCTCAAATCGGGACCTGGACTTCCAATCAGACCATGTGAGTCTGGTTTTGAGAAGAATGTGCTGATACTTGCTGACATTTAGAAGATTGAAATACAGATCCATCTTTCCCGGATGTGGTCATTGCCGGCTGGCCCAGCATTTGTTGCTGATTCCAACTTGGCCTGAAGAAGACTGTGGAGAATCAGTATTGTCCATGTGCTGTATGTAGACCCACAACGACCTGAGGGAGGGAATTCCACAATTTTGACTCAGCGACTCTGAAGTAACAGTGACATATTTCCAAGTCAGGATGGTGAGTGGCTTGGAGGGGAACTTGCAGGGGGTGGTGTTCCCATGTATCTGGTGCCCTTGTCCTTCTAGATGGAAGTGGTTATGGTTTTGGAAGGTGCTCTTGAATGGATATAATGCCCATAAAGCAGACTTCATTATTCCATCACACTCCTGACTTGTGCCTTGGGCAGGCCTGGGGGTGTCAGGAGGTGAGATATTCACTCTAGGATTCTAGGCCTCAGTATTTATATGACTAGTCCAGTTCAGTTCCTGGTCAACGATAACCAACAGGATGTTATTGTAGGGGTATTCAGGGATGGTAATACCATTAAACATCAAAAAGAGATCTGTGACACTAGTACTAAGTGCCTTTATCAGTCCAAGCCTAGGTATGGCTTCATTTGGATATAAACTGCTTCAGTATCTGAGGATAGAAAAAGCCATCAGACCCAAGGGGTAGGAGCAGTTTAGAGTTCAGCAAAGGGACTGATTAAGAAAGGGAAAATAGTGTACAAGAATAAGCTTAAAAACTGACTTTAAAAAGTTTCTATAGACATGTGAAGAGAAAAGAATTGGTGAAGAGAAATGTAAGTCCCTTACAGTAAGAAACATGGGAAATTATAATGGGGAACAAAGAAGTGGCTGACCAACTAAAAACATTTTTTGGCTCTGCGTACACAAAAGAGGACACCAATAATATACCAGAAAAACCTGGGGAGCACAGGTTCTAGTGAGAGGGAAGTACTGAAGTATTAGGGAAGTGCTGTTGGGAAATTGATGGGATTGAAGGCCAGTGAATCCACAGGCCCTGATAATCTATATCCCAGAGTACTTAAGGAAGTGCTCCTAGAAATAATGGATGCATTGGTGGTCATCTTCCAAATTCTACAGACTCTTCCAGAGTTCCTACAGATTGAAGATTAACTAATGTAACCCCTCTATTTAAGAAAGGAGGCAGAGAGAAAACTAGGAATTAGAGACCAGTAAGTCTAACATGAGTAATGGAGAAAATACTAGAATTCACTATAAAAGATTTGACAGCTGAGAATTTAGGAAACATTGGCAGGTTCAGACAGAGTCAGCGTGGATTTACAAAAGACTACAAAAACTCATCTTAACAATTTCCAGTCTCTCTGCACCATTGTAGAGGCTCACTACTCACCCAGTTCTATAAACCTCCTCCACAACATCTCTGAGACCATGCCAACCTTCCTGGTGGACAGTGTCCAGATGTGAGCACAATGCTAACCAGCCTTTTACAGAGATTTAGCAAATTAACTTTGCTTTTGAGCTCAATCCATTTCTAACCCTCAAGGAATAAACTTGTCCTTTATCACACCCTTAGAACGTAGAACAGTACGGCACAGGAACAGGGGCAGTGACCATAATGTGATAGAATTGTGATACAATACGATAGAATTCACCCTGCAGTTTGAGAGGGAGGAGCTGGAATCAGATGTAACGGTTTTACACTTGAGTAAAGGTAACTACAAAGACATGAGGGAGGAGCTGGTCAGAGTTGATTGGAAGGGGAACCTAGCAGGGAAGACGGTGGAACAGCAATGGCAGGAGTTTCTGGGGGTAATTCGGGAGGTACAGCAGAAATTCATCCCAAGGAGAAAGAAACACACTAAGGGGAGGATGAGGGAACCATGGCTGACAAGGGAGGTCAGGGAGAGCATAAAAGCAAAAGGCTAAGTACAATGTCTTCACAATGTGGTGAAGATTAGTGGGAAGCCGGAGGATTGGGAAGTCTTTAAAAAAACAGCAGAGGATAACTGAAAAAACAATAAGGGGGGAGAAAATCAAATGTGAGAGTAGGCCAGCTAGTAATATAAAAGAAGATTGCAAGAGTCTTCTTTAGCTATTTAGAATATAAGAGGAAGGCAAGAATGGACAGTGAATCACTGGAGAATGAGCCTGGGGAAGTAGTAATGGGGAACAAAGAAATGGTGGAGGAACTGAATAGGAACTTTGCATCAGTTTTCACAGGGGAAGACACCAGCAATGTACCAGAACTTTATGAGAGTCAGGGGGTAGAGGTGTGTAGTGGCCATCACTGAGGAGAAGGTGCTGGGGAAACTGAAAGGTCTGAAGGTGGATAAATCACCCAGACCAGATAGACTACACCCCAGGGTTCTGAAGGGGATTGCTGAGGGGATTGTAGAGGCATTGGTGGCGAACTTTCAGTAACCAGTGGAGACGGGGATGGTGCCAGAGGACTGGAAAATGGCTAAAATCACACCCCTGGTTTAAGAGGGAAGGGAGATAGAACACAGGAAACTATAGGCTGGTTAGCCTGACCTCCGTTGTTGGTATGATTTTAGAGTCCATTAATTGATGAGATTGCGGAGTACTTTGGAAGTGCATGGTAAAATAAGGCTGAGTCAGCACGACTTCGTCAAGGGGAGGTCATCCCTGACAAATCTGTTAGAATTCTTTCAGGAGGTAATGGGCAGGTTAGGCAGAGGAGAGCCAATGGACATGATCTATTTGGATTTCCAGAAGGCGTTTGACAAGGTGCCGCACAGGAGACTGCTAAATAAGATGTTGTTAGGGTCCAGGTACTGACATGGATAGAGGATTAGCTGACTGGCAGGAAGCAAAGAATGGGGATAAAAGGGGTCTTTTCCAGGATGGCAGTCAGTAACTCATGGGTTCCAGAGGGGTCGATGTTAGGACCACAACTATTATGATGTTATACATTAACAAACTGGATGAAGGAACTGAGGGTATTGTTGCTAAGTTTGGGTATGACACAAAGACAGATGGAAGGACAGGTAGTGTTGAGGAAATGGGGAGGCTGCAGAAGCACATGGACAGGTTGGGAGAGCGAGCAAAGAAGTGGCAGATGGCACACAATGTGGGAAAGTGTGAGGTTAAGGATAGCGTAAGTGTAAGTGTAAGTGTAAGAATAGAGGCTTGGACTATTTTATAAATAGGGAAAAGCTTTGGAAATCTGAAGCAGAAAAAGATTTGGGAGTCCTAGTTCAGGATTCTCTTAAGGTTAAAATGCAGGTTCAGTTGGCAGTTAGGAAGGCAAATGCAATGTTAGCATTAGAGGGCTAGCATACAAGAGCAAAGATGTGCCACTGATGCTGTATAAGGCTCTGGTCAGATGGTATTTAGAATATTGTGAGCAGTTTTGGGCCCTGAATCTATAGAAGAATGTGCTGGTGTTAGAGGGAGTCCAGGGAGGTTTACAAGAATGATCCTGGGGATGAAAAGCTTGTCATATGAGGAGTGTTGAGGACTCTGGGCCTGTATTCGATGGAGTTTAGAAGGATGAGGGGGGAATTGAATTGAAACTTAGAGAATACTGAGAGGCCTGGATAGTGTGGACATGGAGAAGGTGTTTGCACTAATAGGGGAGGTTAGGGCCTGAGGCCACAGCCTCAGTGTGAAGGGACCTCTAGACTGAGATGAGGAAGAACTTCTTTAGCCAGTGGGTGGTGAATCTATGGAACTTATTCCCACAGAGGAATGTGGGTGTGGAGACCATTAAGACAGATAGTTAGGATCTTGACTAGTAAGGGGATCAAGTGTTACAGGGAGAAGGCGGGAGAATGGGGTTGAGAAACATATCAGCAATGATTGAATGGCAGAGCAGTCTGGATGGGCCGAATGGCCTAATTCTGCTCCTGTATCTTATGGTCTTATGGTCCACAATTTCCTGCTTGATTGCTGTTGCCCTTCCTAAACTAAGGAACAACTCTGGCTATTCTCAGTCTTCTGGAACCTGGTCTCTGGCTAAAGCAGATACAAAGATCTCTGTAAAGGCCCCTACAATCTCCTCGTTTGTCTCCCTCAGTATTCTGGGATAGATCCCATCAGGGCCTAGGGATTTATTGAACTTAATATTTTTCAAAACACATAACACCTCTGCCTTTTTTATATTGACATGCCCAAAATATCAACATACCCTTCCTTAATCTTCCCTCATTCACATCCTTCTCCTTGATGTACACCAATACAAAGTACTCATTAAGAACCTCACCCATTTCCTCTGGCTCTGTGCACATATTCCCTCCTACATCCTCCAGGAGGCCCACCCTTTCCCTAGCTCCTAATGTACGTATAAAATGCCAATAGGATTGCCCTTAATCTTACTTTCCTGGCCCCCTTTGGTCCTCCTAATTTCTTGTTTAAGTCGTTTCCTGAACTTCTTATCTTGAGCTGGTACATTCAAAAATTTCAGCTTCTGACCTCTCATAAGCCTGGGCACAGCTTATGTGGGTGGATCAGGTCTGGCTCCATAGTGCACTTCATAGGAGGCCATTCAGCCCCTCAAACCTGTTCCACCATTCAGTGGGAGATCCTGGTTGATCTGTGAGTAACTCCACATTCAGACAATGGAGGAGCTCATCTTGTTATTGGTTAGTGGGACCTCACTGTATGATAACCCTCTCTTGTCCCTTGGCTTGGAGGAATCGGCACACAAAAACAAATGAAGCTGGAAGTCTGTTTGACTGTATGATTACCTGTAGCAGTGCAGGGAGTTTAACTCTGACCCTCATCGCTTGAGGGTTTTCTGGGCTCTGAGGGAGGCAATTTTATCCATCTGAGATTTTCACATCACACATCTTGCCTCGTAACCTTCCTGAGGTAGGCCACAAAGCGGCCCCTCCCCTCTCCTTCCTCAGCCATTACGCGAGTAACTGGAAAGGAGTGTTGTCCTCTTTTGAATTAAGAGGACCTGATTTGTGATGTTCTGTTGCTATGGTTACCATGACATCCAACCCTGATGGATACCAATAGCATCATTGTGAGGACTTTAGAATTTCCCCTCCTTTATTCACTTTTTTAAACCATGCTTCCTGAAATTGCCTTTCCCTATCTAACCACTCACACCACTTCCCCTTCACTCCCTCCCCAGCCTCCTGTCTCCTCACTCCCACGCACCTCCTTTGTTTGGCCTCTCATCTTCTCCAAATCCCCCTCCCCCTACATTCTCTATTCCTGATCTACTCCCCCTCCATCTTTACACCTTGTTTTCCCTGATCCTCCCTTCCAACTCCACCCCACGCCCAGCTCCCAGCCCAACTCTCAAACCCCCACACCAATCTCTGTTCCTCTTCAGCCAATCTCCTCCCAAACCCATCTCTCTCCCTCCCTGTCCTCACTCAGAGTGTCCCAGTCAGTCTTTGTTACAGAGACACTTTAGGGAAAGTCAATAGAGGGATTCAAATTGACGAGGGGCTTTCAGAGGGACGTAAGCTTTCTGCCAAGAGGAGGCTAGTTCAAAAAGTTTAAGGTGATTTACAGTAGAATTGCAAATCTTTGTCTGGAAAAAGTTGTTGGGATCCAGAATGCATCGCCTGAAAGACACTGGTAGCAGATCCAATAGGAAATTTTCAAGAAAATGTTAGAAAGGATTAAAAGTGCAGGACTGTGGGCAGCGGGGCAGAAGAGCTTGAGCGAAGTGCAAGTGCTGGAAGGACTCTAATGAGATGCGTCTTTCCAGGAGTCAGTGCTGGTGAGGCACACCCCAGAGTGAGGGCGAGACGCAGGACTCAGCTAGTTGAGGCTGCACTCATTGGTTCTCATGCCTGTGCGTGTTTGGGCTCAAACAGAAGCTGGTGTGTTTCCACTAGCGTACGATGTTAGCTACATTCAGTGACCCTGGCCCATGCTGTTTATCTGATTCTTGTTTGGAATATCGGCATTGCTGATCAGACTGGCATTTCTTGGCTGATTGCCCCTTGAACCGAACTAACCCTAACCTTCGAACTGAGTGGCTTGCTCAACCATCTCAGAAGGCGATTAAGAGCTAACCACTTTGATGTAGGTCTGGAGTTATTTGTAAGCCAGGCCAGAATAAGGAGATTTCCTTCCTTTAAGGACATTGGTGAATCAGATGGGTTTTTACAGCAGTGGTTGCCTGGTCACCATTAGGCTTCGAATTTTAATTCAAGATTTCCATTGAATTCTGATTTCATTATCTCTTGTAGATGTTCCCAGAACTTTAATCTGGTTTTCTGGTTGACTAGTGTAGTGACATTACCAAGACACCATCAACCCCTGAGAGTTAATGTTTGAGTTGCATTAGCTGCACCCAACCTGATGTTGTGCATCCTTTGGGTTAGTTTTGATGGACAAGATATGACATATCTCACTTCTGATCATTGTAAGTTGCCCATGAGTTAATGATAATTGTGCCTATTGCTGTTACAATAAATAACCTCTACTTTGTTACATAAGACAGGTTATGTAAGACTCAGCTGGAAGATTGGGGGGGCACTATGTTACAGGAAAGATGTGAATGCACTGGAGGGAGAGAGTACAGAAGCAATTTACAAGAATGGTTCCAGGAATGAGAATCATCAGTGATGGGGATAAATTGAAGAAGTTGGGACTGTTCTCCTTGGAGAGAAGAAGGCTGTGGAGGAGATTTGAAATTTGAAAATTGACAGTCAGTCCAAATGCGAAAAATGGAACAAAGGCACTCCAAAAGGAAATCTTCACCTTCAGGGGAGGCGATGGCCTGGACTGTTAATACAGAGACTCAGGGAATGTTCTGAGGACCTGAGTTCAAATCCTGTTTTGGCAGATGGTGGAATTTGAAATCATTAAAATAAAGTCTAGAATTAAGAATCTAATGATAACCAAAAAAGCCATTATTGATTGTCAGGAAAAACCCAACTGGTTCACTAAGGTCCCTGTAGAGAAGGAACCTACCATCCTTACTTGGTCTGCCCTACACGTGACTCCAGACCCATAGCAATGTGGTTGCCCTCTGGGCAATTAGGGATGGGCATTAAATGCTGACTCAGCCAGCGATGTCCTCATCCCATGAATAAATAAAAAATCCCTCCCAACTGGTAAGAGGTGCAGGGGTTACAGTGAGCTTTAGGAAGATGATCAAAACACAGGGAAACGATAGGCACCTTAGAGAAGACAGCTCTGCAGAGATGATTGAAGGTTCCTTAAGTAAAGTTAGAGACCGCTAAGGATAAACTTTACAGAACTGTTGCAAAGTCCAGGCAGGAAGGAAAGAGGGTAAAAAGAGAATTCTCATTTCTCAAAGGGAGCATTGCTGCTGTTATGAGTAGGGTCCCGTAGGTAACGCTTGCAAGGGACAGAGCAAGACTACACAAATAAATTTATACTGAGGCCCCAATAATGTAAAGCCTGCAGACAGTAATGAGGATGATGAAAGAGAAAGTTTAGATGTGAAAGAAGGGTCGAATAGAAGAAGAGAATTTGAACAATTTTAAGATTTTTAGAAGTTCAGAACACTTAGGAATTGAACTATAATTTTGGTGGGGGGAGTTATTAAGGTCACAGCCACTTAATGGTGAAAATCATGCAAAGCATTTCCACACACAACTCACTTACACCAAACTTTAACACTATTTCATGTGGCTTTGCTCAGGTTTAGCTGATATTCGGGCCACAATCTTGTAGAAACTCCAGACCGGAGTGTTCACAGCTATTGGAGTATGGGGCCATTTCAATTCAGCCTGGCCCAGTACTTATTTGATAGTTGTTGTATAGAGTAATAGTTCTGAAAGAGTTAATGCTGAAGTTGCCTTCGGTCTATCCAACTCTGATGTAACACAGTCTTTGGGCAAAGAATTGGACAGGTCTAGCATAAGATCCCAAAGAAGACAGATAGTTCTTGATGGTTATAATTATTTGTAAGAAGTTTATTATTTGTTGCTATTGCTCATTCAATAAACTACATTTAATTAGTGATTTTCTTGTTAAGACTCTCCATCGGTTTATCCTTTGTTGCTGATAATTAAATGGGCATCTCGGCACAAAAGAACAAGTACAAGAAGGTAAGGGATCCTAAGATGCAGTGATAATGTCCCTACCTCTAGACTGGGAGACCTAGGTTCAAGTCTCACCTTCTCCAGGGCTGTGTAATAATATCTCTGAACAGGTTCATTGGAAATATCTAGCAAGGAGGATTGGTGAGAGTGAGCAACCCCAGCCAGAATGAGCCTTACTTGCACCACCAGAACATTCATGTGTCTGCACTGTATTCACAAAGATCGCAGGGTCTTTAGCTGTACAATGGTACACAATGATCACGTCTCTGGATTTTTGTGATTCTCCCCTGGTGACATCTTTCAAAAACATGTATACTGATATCATCAAGCTTTATCGATCCCTTTGCTGTATCAGAGATTGAAGATTCTATGGAAACAGAATGTTTTTCCCCTCTTTGTCTATGCAGGTCAGCCAGCTAGCTTTTTCCTCTGTGGTCCTGCCAATTGTTTTTCCTCTTCCAACACTGTAATTATCTAATTCTTTCTCTAAAGCCTTGAGTGAACCTACATCCTGTCAGCCATAGTGCCAACCCTTTTTCTTTAATTTCATCACCTGCCATGAATGAGACTTGAACCTATGTCCCCAGGATGTGGGTTTGATGCCTTGACTTCCTAACCCACTGACATTACCAGCACACCAGCACTTCCCCTATGTTGAGGCTGTTAGAGCGCTTGTCTAGTACCAGATCAGGACAGATTTGGTGCCACTAAATATTGGGAAACCTGATCTTTTTTCAGCACATTAAAGGTGCTACACAAATGCAAGCCTTTCTTGTAGGAACCTGATTGCAATAATGATGTGTAATCGCCCAGAACAATGAATCTCCGAGGGGCTGCCAAATGCTATTCAAAAAGTAAACCCTTTCACTCGGAGAAATGCTCTTCCTGTTTTAGCCTATATTGTTACCTTCAACACAAGGCTCCCCCCCAACCTCAGGCCTGCTATTCCTGGCTGCTTCCCCATGGAGACTAGCTGATTACGCACTTGGCCAAACAATGAGTGCTGCTGCAGTGTTCCTTCGACATTTCCTTCAGCTGCTGGTACCAGGCAGATTCCATCTGAGCTCCTGACGAGCATTGCTCCCAAACTACAGCTGATAGATTGAATCTATCTGTTATCCAGCTATCAGAGCTGAGATCAGTGCATGCAGCCAGGCAACGTTCCCTTTAGTCATGTTAAAGACACAGGCATTCATTGACAATACACAAAATTGTCCAGGTTGGCCC
Organism: Rhincodon typus; assembly: GCF_021869965.1. Taxonomy (NCBI): domain Eukaryota; kingdom Metazoa; phylum Chordata; class Chondrichthyes; order Orectolobiformes; family Rhincodontidae; genus Rhincodon; species Rhincodon typus. The sequence continues at coordinate 2,782,858 of NC_063350.1, forward strand.
TATACACAAAATAATGGACAAATCCAACCTGGTCAATTACTGCCCCATCAGACTATTCTTCAATAGACAGCAAGCTTCCAGGCTTTTGTTAACAGGACTATCAAGCAACATCTACTCAGCAATATCCAGCTCACCAATAACCAATATGGGATCTAAAACAGAAGTTGCTGGAAAAGCTCAGCAGGCCTGGCAGCATCTGTGAAGAAAAAATCAGAGTTAACGTTCCGGGTCCGGTGACCCTTCCTCAGAACTTTATCCAATGTGGGATCTTTCTGAGGAAGGGTCTAGGCCCGAGGCATTGGCCTTCCTGCTCCTCTGATGATGCTTGGCCTGCTGTGTTCATCCAGCTCTACACCTTGTTATCTCTGCCTGTGCTGCCCAGCTCCTGACCCTGTTACCGTCTTAGTGAATATAGCTAAGAGAGCTGCGTTCAATAGCTAGGGTGGGGCTGACAGCACTTGGCAGTGAGATAGCATCTGACCCAGAATGGGTTCAAGGAGCACCAGTAAATTTCAAGTCAATGGGAATCAGGGGAAAACTCCACCTGAGCTGGAGGGATTGCTAGCAGAATAGAAGTTTCATCATAAGTTCAGAACTGGGGATGTTCACCGATGATTGCACAATGTTCAGTACTATTGGCGACTCCTCAGATACTAATGCTGTCCATGTTCAAATGCAACAAGATTTCTGCTGATAGAGTGTCATATTTGCATAACAAAAATGCCAGGCAATGACCATCTCCAAGCAGGGAGAATCAAACAAGTACCCTTTGATATTCAGTGACGTTGCCATTACTGAATCCCACATTAGCTGGGGTTACCATTAACTAGAAAGTGGATTGGGCTACCCATATTAACACACTTGTTTCCAAACCTATATATCCCAGTGTAACAAAAACCATCAATCCCCGTTGTGAGATTTCATGGATGCCCTATGTGAACTGCTATCTAGTGGTAGTGGCTGGTTTGGTGGGGTGGGGAGGTGGGGGGAGTGCACCATATCTCCACTTGCCTGTATTGGCAAATCCCACTCTTCCCAGGGTCATCACAACAGTTAATGTTTTAATCAAAACCCACAGAGTCTCTGATTTACCCAGAATCAGGTTAGCAGAAAACACTGACCAGGTTCCTACACTTAGCAAGTACGAACAGCGATTACAAATAAGTAAATTCTAATCACAAGTGAACAGCTATGAACAAGCAACATTTATCTAGTTAAAATGTGAATCCCCTTTTAAAACCTATACACGTATACAGACAGAGAGACAGAAAAAGAAATCTTTCTGGGCAGAGGACACAGGATTGGGATTCATAGGTCAATAGCACCAGGATTCACTGATGCATGTTTTGGCTTGCCTGGACATTATGTTCATCAATCTCATTTCGCCACGTTCTTTTCACTTTCTCACAGGAGGCACAGGGGAACTGGTACATTATCTACAAAGTCTTTCAGTTCCTCCTTATGTAAGACAACTGGGGCATCCTCAGTGGGACCCATTAGACAGTCCCTGATAACGGGGGAGGGGGGAGGGAGCAGGGAGCAGGCAGAAATGGCCCTCTCTGTTGGGTGCTCCTGCAGTGTGATGGGTGAGACACTAGCTGCAGTGATACAAGGCCCATTGTTGACCATTGGAAAGGCCACTTCAGGGAATGGACACAAACCACGAGCTGAGGTGCATGGCTCACAACTGCAACAGCTTTCCCACTAAACACCATCCCCCCACTCCCCCCAACAACCCCACCCTGCCACCACCTCCTCCAGATTTTATACAGCCTTCCCTGTCGTCTCTGCATTCCCCGCAGTAGGGAGGGTAAAACACCAGCCCTGCGGTTAGGGATCATGCAGGGATAGATACCCCCTCGGGGGGGTGCTGTGGGTGGTCTGAATAGAGTCAGGGAGGAAGGTCAGTGTCCTGGGGAAGAGAGGGAATTGAAAGTAAGTGGAAAACATAGCAAAAATAAACAACATCCTTTCAAACATCATCTCAGATTTAGACACTGAGGGGCATCACAGGCTCATCGAATTTTTACAGTGAAGGCCAGCCTGCCCATCATCCCTGTACTAGCTCCTCAACTGAGCTTTGTCACCTAGTGCCTATCTCCCGTGTTCTCCCCCATACCCCTGTACACTGTTTGTATCCAATAATTATTCAATACCCTCTCTTTTTTTTCGTATTTTCTAGTCAAACTGTTCAGAGATGCTATAACACACCCTCTGGAATAGGTGGGATGTGAAGCTGCGTCTTCTAGCTCAGACGTAGGGACACTACCACTGCACAGCAAGAGCCCTTTCCAATGCCAGTTGAATGCCTGGGGGACATGATCCAAACACTCAGTTTCTATTCCTGGTACGTATTTAACCCTGAAGTTGCTGAATCAGTGTACAGACATAATGATGAAAGCTTCAATCTTACCCAGAGTGGAGAACTGACTGGAACACAGCAAAGGTAATGCTATCCTTTAAGAACAGTCTGACAGGAATGAAGCAAATTCCTTCTTCCCAGTCCCTCCCTGTTCCACATCCCCTCCACAAACAATCAGACCTGCTGCTGATCTCCCTTCCTCTGCATTCACCAACACCCCCACCCTTGGGCGAATCAGGTTGTGACGCCCAACTTTCATAAAACATTCATCCAGTACGAACGATTCCACTCCAACCAGAGTTTCAGTTACAATGACTCCAACTCTCCAGCCAGCGTCCTGCTGTCTGGATCAATTACACACACACAGGCGCACACACATTGGTACACACATATTCACTCACACATACATACACATTCACTTACACACTCTCTCACAATAAACAATAGCCTGTTGCTCCCCCCGATCCCATCCCAGTGAGAGTTCTGGCTTACAAGGAGGGGAGTGGGAAATGTTGGAATGGTGTGAGGGCGGAGGCGAAATAAAAGAGATGTTCTGAGTTATGGGGGCAGAGTTACCAACAGGTTCTATGTATGTGTGTGTGAGTGAGTGTCTGTGTGCGTGTATGTGAGTGTGCCTGTGTGTGAGAGAGAATGTGTGAGAGTGTGTGGGAGAGAGTGTGTGTGAATAAGACACATTGTGTGAGAGTGCACGTGAGTGTGTGTGAGATTGAGTGACTTGGAGTGAAAGTGTGCGTATAAGATTGAGTGAGTGAGTGCGTGCATGTAAAATTGAGTATGAGTGAGTGTGTGTAAGGATGAGTGAGTGTGTGCAAGATTGAGTGTAAGATTGAGTGTGAGTAAGATTGAGTGTGAGTGAGTGAGTGTGTGTAACGTTGTGTGATTGAGTGAGTGTGTGTAAGATTGAGTGTGTGTGAGTGAGTGTCTGTAAGATTGAGTGTGAGTGAGTGAGTGTCTGTAAGGATGAGTGAGAGAGAGAGAGTGTGTGTAAGATGGTGTGTGTGTTAGTGAGTGTCTGTAAACTTGAGTGTGAGTGAGTGAGTATGTGTAAGATTGAGTGAGTGTGTGCAAGATTGAGTGCGAGTGAGTGAGTGTGTGTAAGATTGAGTGTGAGTGAGTGTGTGTGTGTAAGATTGAGCGTGAGTGAGTGTGTGTAAGATTGAGCATGAGTGAGTGTGTGTAAGATTGAATGTGAGTGAGTGTCTGTAAGAATGAGTGCGAGTGAGTGTCTGTAAGAATGAGTGAGTGTGTTAGTGAGTGTCTGTAAACTTGAGTGTGAGTGAGTGAGTGTGTGTAAGATTGAGTGTGATTGAGTGTGTGTAAGATTGAATATGAGTGTGTGTATGTAAGGATGAGTGAGTGTAAGATTGAGTGTGTGAGTGAGTGTAAGATTGAGTGTGATTGAATGCGTGTGTATGTAAGATTGAGTGTGAGTGAGTGTAAGATTGAGTGTGATTGAGTGTGTGTGTGTAAAATTGAGTGTGATTGAGTGCGTGTGTGTAAGATTGAGTGTGTGAGTGTGTGCAAGATTGAGTGTGATTGAGTGAGTGTGTTAAACTTGGAGGAGCAGAGCTTACCATCATTTCCATCAAGTGTTCTTGAAAATCTGGGACATGGATAAAATTCCTGCTGATCTCAGGGAAGCTGCCATCACCACTGTCTTCAAGAAAGGAGAGTGGACTATGGGAATTATCGAGGAATCTCCCCACTCTTCATCTCTGGGAAGATCATCACCCAAATCCTCTCTAGGTGCCTTCTCCCAGTCTCAGATGAAATCCTTCCTGAAAGCCCATGTGATTTCCATCTAAACAGGGGAAACTGTCGACAGGATTTTCACTGCTTGGCAATGCCAAGACAAATTCCAGGAAAAACACCAACGACTGGACATGGCCTTCATTGACCTGACCAAGGCTTATGTCTCAGTCAGTCAGGAAGAGCTATGAAGATCCTGCCAAAGGCTGGTTGTCCAGCGAAGTTCATCGACATCTTCCGTCTCCTCCACAAAATGTCAGTGATGGCCCTCACTGGTGGTAATCTGAAAGACTCCTTTAAGGTCAACACAGAGGTCAAGCAGGGATGTGTCATTGTCCCCGCCCTTTTCTCCATCTTCATCATCTTATCAAGAACAAGTTTCCCAGTGGTACGGACATTGTCCACAGGATCGGCAGAAAACTTTTCAACCTCAACTGGTTGAAATCTAAGGTGAAAATGACACTGACCTCACTTATGGACCTTCAGTAAATGATTGGCAATGCCATCTCTGCTCATGCCTCCTACATCCAAACCATTCATGGAGTAACAGATTTCTCCAACTGGAAATGATTCAGACTTGCCCTGTATCTACAGCCCTTCGTCTCTCATCCTCCAACAAGTGGAAGCTTGTTCCCTACGTCGACACAGGATTTTAAACACCGTTAGCCATTCGGTCACAAAGAGGAGGAGGCCACTTGGCCCAATGTGCACATGCCAGCTCTTTGAAAAAGCTATTCAACAGGTCCCACCACATCCAACAACCACATACCTCACCCTCACCAGGGCACTGTCCCCTCAGCCTGACAAATTTAAACCTTTCACACAATTCTCTACTTTTCTTTTGAAAGTTACAATTGATCATTGACCTGAAATGTTATTGAAATAACTCGCAGAGACCAGTAGCAAATCACCAAATCGCCCTTTATTTGCACATCAACAGTCCTTGACTTTAGTCCTGCTTCATTTAGAGTCAGGTACCTGAGTTCCAGTAACCCTGACACTCAACCATTTTAAGGCAGCCAGTGCTTCCTGATTGGGCCAGGTTAACAGCCTCAGAGAGCCCATATTCTATAAGGTCCACCTGGTTGACCTCGTTACAATCACTAGATCCCTCCCCCAGTGAGTCCGAGGACATAGGCCGGTCCGTTTTCTTGGAGAGGCTCCTGGGCTATTTTAGCACCAGGTCAGGTTCCTATAACTCAGCGCCAATTCCAGGCAGCATGTAAAACATGGGAGCTCAGCTCTTGTGCCAGGAACACCTCAGGAGAATGTCACTCTTTTTTCAGGAGGCAAAGGCATTGAGGCAGAGTGATTGCGAGGGTATTCAGTGATGGTAACACCATTAAATGTCAAGGGTTGGTAGTTAGATTATCTCTTATTGGAGATGGTCATTGCCTGGCATTCTTGTGGCGTGAAAGATACTTGACACTTGTCAGCCAAACCTGAGGAAGGGTCACCGGACCCGAAACGTTAACTCTGTTTTTTCCTTCACAGATGCTGCCAAACCTGCTGAGCTTTTCCAGCAACTTTGTTTTTGTTCCTGAATTTATTGTTGCATTTGAACATGGACTGCTTCAGTATCTGAGGAGTCGTAAATAGATCTGAACATTGTGCAATCATCAGCGAACATCCCCACTTCTGACCTTATGATTGGCACTGCATCCACAGACATCCATTCCCTTCACCATCGACGCTCAGTAGCAGCAGTGTGTACTATCTACAGGATGCGCTTCAGAAATTCACCAAAGATCCTCAGACAGCACCTTCCAAACCCACGACCACTTCCATTTAGAAGAAGAAAGGCAGCAGATACATGAGAACACCACCCCCTGCACATTGCCCTCCAAGCCACTCACCATCCTGACTTGGAAATATATCACCATTCCTTCACTGGGTCAAAATCCTGGAATTCCCTCCCGAAGGGCATTGTGGGTCAAACGTCTGCACATGAGCGTATAGGTTTAAGGTGAGAGGGGAAAGATTTAAAACGGGACTTGAGGGGCAACTTTTTCACACAGAGAGTGGTGTGTGTATGGAACAAACTGCCAGAGGAGCTGGTAGAGGTTGGAATAAATACAACATTTAAAAGACATTTGGGCAGGTAAATGGATGTTGTGACTGTATCTGCCTTTACCACTTCCTCTGGCAGTTCTTTGCGGTTTAAGAAGGCAGCTCACTACCACCTTCTCAAGGGGCAACTACGAGCTAGCAATGTCCGTGAATGAGTAATAAGAAAATGTAGAAAGGCTAGCACGGACTGGTTGGATGGAATGGCCCATTCCAGTGATGGAGATTTGACATAATTCTCTGTTTACAGTGAGCTATGCTTGTTGACACCAGTTTTAAGTTTGAGCTTTGCAAGATGAAATTGAACATAACCTGACAGTAAAATGTGCACAACTTCAGACACAATTTTTGGATTTTGTCCAAGGTGAAATATCAAGGCCATAATGCTCAACTCATTCCTGAAGCCTCTGTTACTGCCCATAACCCATCAAATTAATACTTCAATCCCAGCTGGAACAGCAGGACTCTGATCAGAATCCCATTGAACTGAGGTTTGCAATGGCACATAAATAACAATGATAAGTTTCATTCATATAGCACCTTTGGCACAGTAAGCATCCCAAAGTGCTTCAAGAAGCAGCAGTAAACAACATCCAAACCACACAAGAAGATAGACTGACTCCTGGGATAGCAGCACTGACATATGAAAAGAGATTGGATTGGTTAGGACAATATTCAGAATGACGGGGATTCCCATAGAGACTTATTAAATAGGAATAGGACCAGACAGGCAAGTGGAAGAGGCTGAGGGGTAACCTCATAGAGGTTTCTAAAATCATACATAAATTGGATAGACAAGGTCTTTACCCTGGGGTAGGGGAATCAAAAACTAGAGGGGCATAGGTTACGGTGAGAGGGGAAAATTAAAAAGGGACTTGAGGGGCAACGTTTTCACACAGAGGGTGGTGTGTGTATGGAACAAACTGCCAGAGGAGCTGGTAGAGGCTGGAATAAATACAACATTTAAAAGACATTTGGGCTGGTAAATGAGAGACAACAAGGTGCAGGGCTGGATGAACACAGCAGGCCAAGCAGCATCATAGGAGCAGAGAGGCTGACGTTTCGGCCTAGACCCTTCATCAGAAAAGCTTTCACGAAGTGCTAGCAGCAAGAGAGTGCAAGCATTGGGAACTGAGTAACATGCGGGAGTTTAGTCAAGTCGGAAACTGGGGCATTGCATTGTTCTGGCCATTTTTGCAAGGGACTGCTTTGTGGTGGACATGTTACTGGTTAGACCCAAGAAAGGGCCTAGGTGAAAATCAGGCTTTGTTGAGGAGGGTGAGCAACTACCAAGTAAATTTTATGTCAGACATCTTTTTCTCTCTGAAACCTGCTAGTTGTTATAGGGATGGAGACGACAGTGAGTGGCATGCCTCACCTGTCAGATATGGGAAATTACAGAGGAGTCGACTGTCCCTGGTGATTGTCTGCAGAAAGTGTGTCTGGTTGCATTTCCTCTCAGACCACATGGATTAGTTATAGCAGCAGTTCGAAGCACTGAGGAGCGTACAGGAGGCAGAAAGTGTGATAGATAGTAGGTTCAGAGAACTGGTTGCACCAAGGGTACAGTCAGGAAGACGGGTGACCACAAGGCAGATAGTGCAAGAGTCTCCTTTGGCTATCCTCCTCTCAACCAAGTATACAGTCTTGGATACTGTTGGGGTGGCAGTGGAGGGTGCGGAGTAGTATCAGGTGAAAATCACTGCAGCTGCAGCCAAGTCTTTGGCACCATTACTGGATCTGCCGTAAAGCAGGGTATGACAAAGTCCAAGCAAGTAATTGTGATAGTCAACCTAGTCAGGGGTACAGTCAGGTATTCCTGTGGCCACCTGCAATATTCTACGATGGTGTGTTGCCTCGCTGGTGCCAGGGTCAAGAACATCTCAGAGCAGTTGCACAAAATACTCAAAGGACAGCATGAGCTGGTGGAAGTCATTGTAAACATTGGCAACAGTGACAGAGTTAGAAAAAAGGATGACGTCCTGGTAAATGGGTGTGTTACTGTATCTGCCTTTACCACTTCCTCTGACAGTTCATTGTTATTCACTTTACCTAGGCCCCCTTATAAACCTCTATAAGGTCACTGCTCAGTCTCCTACACTCCAGTGAGAAAAGTTCCAACTTATCCAGCCTCTCCTCATAACTCAAACCCTCTAGTCCCGGCAATATCCTTGTAAACCTTTTTTGAACTCTCTCTAATTTAATAATATCCTTCCTATAGCAGGGCGACCAAAACTGTACATGGTACTCAGAGTTATAGAGTCATACAGCACAGAAATAGACTCTTTGGTCTCACAGCTCCATGCTGATGGAAGTGCCTCACCAATGTCCCGTACAATTGTAACGTGATATTCCTACACTCAAAAATCTGAACAATGAAGGCAAGCATGCCAAACACCTTGTTAACTTCCCTGTCTACTTGTATCACAGCTTTCAGTGAAATATATACCTGAACTCCCTAGGTCTCTCTGTTTAACAACTCTACCTAGGGCCCTTCCATTAACTGTACAAGTCCTATCCTTGTTCATCTTACCACAATGCAACACCTCGCATTTATTCAAATTAAACTCAATCTTCCACTCCTCAATCCATTGGCCAAATTGTTCAAGATCCATCAAATTAGGGATGGACAACAAATGCTGGTCTAGTCAGAGATGCTCACATAAATAAAAGGGGCTGAAAACTGCTCAAGATATTCCGAATACAGTCTGACCAGAGCTGTATACAGCCTCAGCGGTACATTCCTGCTCTTGTATTCTAGCCCTCATGAAATTAATTCTAATATTGCAATCATATCTCAATCAGAGCCCCCTCAGCTTTCTCTGATCTGTGGTAAACAACCCCAGCCTATCCAGCCTCCCTTCATCGCTGAACCACTCCATCCCAGCGAATCTCTCTCTGCACCCCTTCCTGTGCAATCACTATCTTTCCTATAGTGTGGTGACCAGAAATGTGCACATTACCCCACCTGTGGCCTAACTAATGTTATCCAGAGCTCCATCACAACCTCCTTCCTCATGTATTCAATGCCTAATAAAAGTAACTACACCATTTACCTTCTTAACCACTTTATCTACCTGTCCTGCTGCTTACAAGGATCTATGGGCATGTACAGCAAGGTCCCTCTGATCCTCTGTACTTCCTAGGATCCTACAATTCAATATGTACTCCCTCCTCTTGTTATTCCCCTCAAAATACATCACCTCACACTTTTCAGGATTAAATCTGACTAGTCTGTCTATATCATCCTGTAGCCTAAAGCTTTCCTCCTCACTAATTACTACAGCTCCAATATTCACATAGTTTGTCAACCTGCTGATCAAATCTCTTACAGTCATGTCTAGGTCATCAATGTACACAATGGACAACAAGAGACCCAGCACTGAACCCTGTGGAACACCACTGGACATAGGCCTTCTAGTGACCAACACAGACTCACCTCATCAAACACAGAACAACTGAACCATTGACACTATATCCACCTCCAGAGAAAACAGCTTCTCCCTTGCTACCCTATCGAAATCTTTTATCAGCTTAAACGTGCCAATAAATTCACCTGTTATTCATCAAAACCTGAATGAATAAATGCAGGAATGTTCCAAAGAACTGTTCCGAAATACTTTGTCAGCTGTGAAGAGTGCTGGGGTGCTCTGAACTTGTAAAAGGTGCTATATGAATGCAGGTTCTTTCTAATGATTGATTACATCCCAAATCAGAGCAGGCCACCTTTAACATAGTGTACACACAGACAGCTGTGTCAGTTTTATAAGGGGAGGCAATGGCCTAGTGGCATTATCACTGGACTATTACTCCAGAGACGTGAATAACATTCTGGGGACCTGGGGTTTGAATACTGCCACAGCAAATAGTGGAATTTGAATTCAATAAAATATCTGGAATTAATAACCTAATGGTGACTGTGATTCCATTGCTGAAAAACCTATCTGGTTTGCTAATGTCCTTTAGGGAAGGAAGCTGCCATCCTTACCTGGTCTGGCCTCCATGTGACTCCAGACCTACAACAGTGTGGTTGACTCTAGGGGCAATTAGGGATGGACAATAAATGCTGTCTGGCCAGCAATGCCCTCATCCTGTTAATGAATTAAAAAAAAATCAAACCCAAGTACTGCTTTGCCCCCTACAAGGAAATAACATTTTCTTTATAAACACCCAACGTCAATTTTATCTTTGAAGGACAATGAGAAACAAATTATTTTTTTCCTAAACCCAGCCCTGTTTCAATTTGTGAAGCCTTTCCGTTTCAGGACAGGATAACAAAGCCCTGAAGGTGAAGATTCCATGACTCTGTGTGACATTTTCCAAACGACCTGGGAAATGATTCATGTTGAAGTTCTGCTGTGAGAAACACGCTCTGAATTTGCTCCAAACTTCCCTGTGGAACCTTCACCCTGTACTCAGGGATTGTGCGAAATCATCTGCAAGCTCAGCAAGAGCCAAAAACAACATGAAACTCGCCTGTAAATGGTTCTGCTATGACTGTACAGAATCAGGCCATTTGGCCTAATTTGCTGTTATTTATACTCTACACGACCTACTACCCACTTGGACTTATCTCCATCATCGGCTTATAGTTTTATATGTTTCGTATATTGATCTGTGTAAAATAAGTCCCAGTGTGTTGCACAGAGAACTCATAAAACAAATCTGATCCACAAAAAGAGAGAAAAGGACAGATAACTGAAAGCTTCATCAAACGTTTACGGTTGTATGTTTTAAAGCTTTAAGCGTGCATCTCCCAGAGAGATGGAAAGATGAACGGGGAATTGTAGGCTTCTGCTCCTCTCTCCCCAGCTGTTGACCATATTGACAGCATTTTCTGTTTTCAATCCCAGAATTCAGGCTCTGAGCAGCTGAAGCGTGGTTACCAATGACAGAGCACAGTATGTCAGGATCAGAGAGGGCGGGGGTCTCAGACGGTTGTGAGGAGGCTGCAGGGATAGTGAAGGGTGAGGCCATGGAGGGATGTCAAATCTGGGATGACAATCTCAAAATCAAGGTAAGGAACAAGGAGCCAACGTAATTTAACAAAGCAAGATGGGCACATACCATAACCTGAAATGTTAAGTCAGATTCTCTCCACCCAGGCCTTGCTGAATGTTTTTAGCATTTTCTATCTTTGCCACAACATGAAAATATCCTTCTATTCCATTCTCTCTCAGTTAACTAGCTTCCTCTTAAATGTCTCTATAGTTGCCTCAGCCATTGCCAGTGGTTGCAGGTTTCACTTTCAGTTCGTTTATTTGGGTTATTTTTGGGAGATGCTATGCCCTAATTCCTTCTCCTTTTTCTTCTAACTTGGTTTTGCCAGGGTTTCCAGTTGCTGAATTGTCAACGACAAAGGATCAAAGACGAGCGAGGACAAGTAATTCCTCATGTTGGATCAAACTCTCTGATCCCAGCTTGCATCCGACATGTGAATTAGAATCAGGAGCAGGCCACTCAATAAGATCACGGCCTCAACTACAAATCCCCGGTACCTATCACTCCCTTTTTAGAAACATAGAAACTAGGAGCAGGAGTAGGCCTTTCGGCCCTTCGAGCCCTCTCCTCCATTCAATATGATCATGGCTGATCATCCAACTCAGTCTCCTGTTCCTGCTTTCTCCCTATCTCCTTTGGATCCCTGTCAGTTCTGCTGTCTCTGATAAACCTTCAGTGCACTTTCTCCGTTATCAGGAACATCCTTCCTTGGATAAAGAGACAAAAACCACATGCAATATTCCAGGTGTGGTCTCACCAAGGCCCTGTATAATTGCAGCAAGACATGCCTGCTCCTGTACTCGAAATCCCCTCACTACGACAGCCAATGTACCATTTTTATTACCATTTAACATGCCATTTGTAAATCAAAACCTTATCTATGTTTGTCTTGAAAGTATCTAATGATCCCCCCACATGACCACTCCCTGGGGAAGAGAGATCCAAAGACTTGTGACCCTCTGAGAGGAAGATATCGTCCTTATCTTCATCTTAAATGGAAAACTTCTTATTTTTAACCTGTGTCCCTTAGCCGACAGTCTCCCCTATGAGGGCAAGCAACCTTTTAGCAGCCTTTCAGTTGAGTTTCAATGGTATTAACAAGCTGTGGAGGAAGCTGCAGCTCCCCTTGCAGACATCATCAAATTGTCGGGAAATCCACAGAGAAGGTATCAGTGTGTCACGGTCATGTAATTGAATCTGAGATGTCATTGAAATAAGCTGGACACATGATCAGTGGGCTATTCAGTCCCAGGCTGACAATTGAGACCATTCCTTTTGAGTAACTGACAGACACAGAAAGCATTGTTTTCACTGTGAAGCAGTTCCTCTGAACACTCAAGTTGTGGCAAAAAGTATTCAAGTACATAATTATGTCAACTGTGTTGATTAATTCAAAAGGCTTTCATGGAATGTCCAGTTATCTTTTATGTTCTGCTCAGTTTTCCATGGACTAGTTTTATTCTTTTGTAATACATTTTGCGGGCCAAGTAACCTCTTGAAAGTCCTGAAGGGTGATACCTGAAACGTTGACTGCTCCTTTCCTCCAGATACTGCCTGGCTTTGCTGTGTTCTTCCAGCCTCCTGTTTGTCTACCTTGGATTCCAGCATCTACAGTTTTTTTTTGTCTCTAACTTCTTGAAAGTCCTTCATTTTGGTGCCTGAGGGGCTAGTTCTATTAAGCACTTTGTGTGGTACAAGCTGCCTGCATAGCATGGAAAACAACATTTTTCATTGTATCTCGGGATATATGTCAGCAATCAATCAACCAAGGGCCCTGGGTTTTGCCAGTTTGAATCCCCATTCTCAGTGGGGGCGTTCACTTCAGTGTTTTTGACCGTGGCGTCAGCATTAGCTCTTCCACAAATTCCACATCCTCTCGAGCTGCTTTCTCCATAACCCAGTTGTCTGTGGTATGGGGAAGTGCTTTGTGGTGTTGTAAGCCTGATTCAAAAGGCTGTGACCCCAGGGTCCCTGTCAGTAAACATGATCACATAAGTTGTACCAACATTCCCAACACAACAGTGAAGGATTGCTGACTCCCGGGCGAGCTGTTCAAGTGAAGCTTTCATCTTTGGATGTGCCCAACTGCTCAAAAATCCAGGCAGCCCTCTCCAGTATCCTGGCCACTTGTTATCTCTCAGTGACCAAAAGAAATGATCTGGTCATGATCACATTGTGGGAGCTTGCTCTGCACAAGTTACTAACTGTGTTTCTAATCGTTGTTAGAGTATTTTATTGCTATGGGGCTCCTTGAGTTGCCAAATGCTGGCAAATGAGACTAGGTTAATTTAGGATATCTGGTCGGCATGGATGAGTTAGACCGAAGGGTGCGGGGCAGCTCCAAGACTCTAAATATTATCTTCATTTCCCCTACTATTTCTTTTACTAATTAACATGAATCTGTATCCTTTGATTAGTGGCATCCCTCCCAGTGGAAACTATTTACTCCCTGCCTTCATGAATTTAAATAACTCTTAAAGCTCCCTTAACCTTTCCTGTTAAAGGGAGAGCAGTTCCAGCTTCTGTAGACTCTCCATGTTACTGAAACCATTCACCCCTGTTACCATGCCAGTGAAGTACCTCTGCACATTCTCCAAGGCTCTGACCTCCTTCCTGACGTCTGCTGCTCACAAATGGACATTACTAGCTTGGAGCTAACCAGAGACGGAGGTCCCTATGGAGAGATGTTTGCAAATTTTACTTGCATTTTGTTTGTTTTTGTACACTACATTCAATGCTCATAGTACTGCCCCTAATGAGACCAGATGCAGTCTAGACAGCTGCTGTGCAAAACAGTTCAATCCACTGGTGCAAGTTTCCTGTCACATGTCCTTTTAATCGTCCAGCCTACTTCCACACTGGTCTTGCTGCACCCAGTTTCCTGCACTGTGCCAAGCAGCTAAGTATAACATTGAGCATCAGCACCTCATCCTCCAACAGGGCCCACACAGCCTCCTGGGTTTGACATTGACTTCAACAATTCAGATCAGAACTTGTGACTTTTCTGATGCCATTTACACCTCCTCTAGACCCATCTTTTGTTTATTTATGAGTCACATGAGCCCCCAAAACCTAACTATCTTGAACCACCATCCCTTCTATTATCCAATCTCTCCTGTCTTTCACACTATTACTGACCTTCCCTTTGGGTTTTTCCTCCACTTTCTCTGCCTCTGTACTCTGTTCTGTCTCTAACTTGCCCCAGTTCTGCTGGAGGGTTACTGGCCTGGCCCTTTCCTTCTCTGTGATGCTGCCTTTTCTGTTAAGTGCATCCAATATTTTCCATTTGTGATTTGTGTTTGGGAACTTTCTTTGTTAAAAACCATGACCATTGCTCGGCTAGAAACAATCAGTGATTCTCACTCAGGGTAGATAAGGGGAGTCAGTACCATTGGGTTAATAAACCAGAGGCTCAGGCAAATGTTCCAGGGCTGTGGATTTAAATCTCGTGTGGATTTTAAATTCAATTAACAAATCTGAATAGTAGCTATAATTCAAGCTAACCCTTGATAACTATTTTTTAAAATCCCATCTCAGTGACCCATTGAGTTCTGAAAAAGGGTCACTGGACTCAAAGCATTAACTCTGCTTTCTTCCTACAGATGCTGCCAGACCTGCTGGGTTTCTCCAGAACTTTCTGTTTTTGTTCAGATCTGCAGCACCCACAGTTCTTTGTTTAATTTTGTTACCAGGCAAAAACCCATCTAGTTCACTAATGCCCTTTAGGAAAGGAAATCTATCATTCTTACCTGGTCTGATCTGCATGTGATTTCTAACCCACAGCAATGTGACTGTTTCTGAAATAACGGATTCTGACCCAGAGACCGTGAAGGAACGGTGTTATATTTGCACATCAGGATGGGGAGTGGCTTGGAGGGGAACTTGCAGGGGGTGGTGTTCCCATGTTTCTGCTGCCCTTGTCCTTCTAGATTTGATTTTAGGGTTGGAAGGTGCTGTGATTGTAATGAGGTCAGCCAGGTGGACCTCATAGAATAAGAGTTCCCTGGTTGGGGCTGTTAACCTGGTCCAATCAGGGAGCCTTGGCTGACAGATAGAAACAGGAGTGTCAAGGTTTCTGTTCACTCTAGGAGCTGGCTCTGAGGGAGCTGGATCAGTGTCAAGGATTCTCCACATGTAAATAAAGGGTGACTTGGTGACAGGTACCGGCCTCAGTGGAGTTATTTCACTATCTAAGGAGCTTTTTTTAAAATTCATTTAGAGTTTGTAAGTAGCATTTCCTGGGTCAGCATTTATTGCCCATAGGACAGTTAAGAGTCAACCACATCATTATGGGTCTGGAGTCACATATAGTCCAGAGCAGCTGAGGACTGTAGATTTGCTTCCCTAAATGACATTATTGAAACAGATGGGTTTAATTTGACAATTGGCAACAGTTTCATCATTAGACTCACGATTCAGATTTTTAACCATGAAGCATGGCCTTCTCCAATTTTTGTTGTGCATCTTGTAGATAGTACACACTGCTGCGACTGAGCGTCGGTGGTGGGGGGAGTGGATGTTTGTGGATGTGGTGCCAATCAAGCGGCTGCTTTGTCCTGGATGGTGTCAAGCTTCTTGAGTGTTGTTGGGGCTGCACCCATCCAGGCAAGTGGGGAGTATTCCATCACACTCCAGACATGTGCCTTGTAGATGGTGAACAGGCTTTGGGGAGTCAGGAGATGAGTTACTTGCCGCAGGAGTCTGACCTGCTCTTGTAATTTGGTTGATGCATGTTGTGCGTTACAACAGGTACTGCACTTCCAAAGTACTCTATGGTTAAATAGGATTAGTGCCTCGAGGTAAACTGCAGTTGCTAAAGATGCTGTAATAAAGCAAGACTTTTGTTTCTGCTTTCTGCAGTTTTGTGTTGGGATAAGGGGTGACTGTGTTAACCAGTCCATCAGAGAAGAGTCATCTACGCTCAAAACATTAGCTTGCTCTCTCACCATGGATGCTGCCTGATTCGCCGTGATTTACAGCATTTCTTGTTTTCAGATCAGACTCTGTAAGGTGTCTTAAAAAATGTGGATGCTCTGACTAATCAGTTACTCCTCAAATTAACAGCATTACAGGTGGAACAGATTGATCAAGTACAGTTTCTATTATTAACCTCACACCAAACAGTAACATTTACACAAAATCTCCTGAGTAAAGCAGAATTAACAGCCAAACTGAGAAATGATCACACCTTGACTCAAATTGTGAGCTGTCCTGGCCAGTACCTTACATTTATTTTGTCCTTTAGTGTTACTTTGTCATTCCTCATCAATAACTTTGGACATCCTGATTGGCCTGCTGATCAAATCCTTAGACTGAAGGCAGTAACAGAAATTCATGAATGTTCAAAGTTCTGTGAATATTTTCCATTGTGACTTCTCACCCTGACTGTGCACTCCATGGTGAGCTTTTTCATTCAGTTTGTAATCTGCCCTGAGCTATAACAGATACTGGACCACCATGGTTATGTCACATCCCCCAGTGATTTCTCACAAACATGAAGAACAAATTGCTGAGAAGTTGGCATTCTGCTTTCTGCAAACATTTACACTGACACATCTCTTCAGATCTCATTAGAGGAATTGCCCAAGTCACAGGGAGAATTCAATGCAAATGAAGTCAGTGCTTGAAAAGTTGCTGGACATAGTTAAATTAAAGACATAACAATTGCAGTCCCATTTGATTAGATCTGTATCATAGCTATTTTATTTCAACCTCCCAAATTCAAGGTTTAGTTGTCACTCCTGATCATGTTCCTGTCCACATTGATGCATTTCCCCCGAATGATCGCGAGATACTGACAAGGACATGACTTCTCCTCCCTGACCCAGGGGAACTGAAGCCAGTTGTAATATCTGTACTGTTTGCCAGACTGGGAACCTGAAAAACCTAGGCATCTAGCGTGGGTCTCAGCAGCCTGCAAATCCCAGTCCTACTCACATTCAATTTATGACATTGAATAGGAAATACAGAGCGTCATTCTTGTTGATAACATTTCTTTATCATAGCTCAGTCAACACAAGGGAAAAAAAGTAAATACGAGTCTCCTGCTCAGTCACTCAGACACAATCACTCAAAGATGCACAGTCAACAGCCACACTCAATCATACAAACTCACAAGAACACACACTTACTCAAGGACATACACATACACTCACAGACATACCTTGATACTCACACACACTCAAACACGCACAGGTACACACATACTCACATACCCTGATTCACAAACACAGATACGCACCCCTAAAACTCACACACACAAACACACACACACAAAGTGATATCCACTGATGCACATACTTAAAATTTACACGCACACAAATGCACTGGTACAGGCGCAAATAACACATACATGGACCACAGACATGCACTGATATACAACTCAAACACATACACACATACACTGATACACGTGAAGATATATGCAGGCAAATGAAAGGACAGACGGACATACACAAATGCTCACACATTCGCACACTCCTCATAAACACTCATCGCAGACACACATCATGCACACACAGACACAGATTCACAGAAATTTCCCCACATTTAAACTCATGGAATCACTATCACTCACACGCACAGATGCACATACCCATGCACTCAGCCACATACATCTGCATACAGAACTCAGAGATGGATACACACACGCGCGCAAGTTACACCCATGTGTGTATCTTGTTGCATATTTGCCCCTTGAACATTAGACATACACTCCCTGAAATCATCAGAAAAGATGGCTCAGGAATTGAGATGGGAGACCTCTCTGAGAACCAGGCTGTTTGCCCACAGTTTGAATTCCAAAATTTAACTTCTTTATAACAACTTTCTCTTTTAAAGCTTGTATTACCTGAAGAGTGGAGGCAGTCCAATGACTACAGAGTTTCAGCAATCATTATGTGATGGGGGGGGCTCTGAGATTCCTGCTGTCTCTCCCAGCTTGTTGACAGGATCAGAAACTGCATTGATTCCTCCAGCCGAGTCCAACATGAATGCACAGATAGTTCTCACACCCAGTGCTGTAGCAGGACAGCACACCCCAGCTCTAAGTAGAAACTGATCAACTGCAGGCTCAGTCAGCTAGTATATGGCCCAGTAAAGCAGTTCCTGTCTAACAGTTCACCAGTTCTGTCGAATTAATTGTACTTCCCCTTGGCAGGAAAGAGTAAAGAGATGACATAACTTTTCAGTCCCGCCTCTTAGAAAGGCAGGCAGCTGCACAAAGGAAGATAAGCAAGCAGAGTTTCCTCTCTTGCCAGCCATTAATGGTTTAATGTCCCACTATACTGGTCCCTGCAAGATTTCATTCTCTTAGGTTTAATCTGGCTTGAGCCAAGTCTTTGAGTGTATTTAAGACTGATTATAGACAGATTCTTGATGAGTAAAGGGATCCAAAGTTATATGGACAAGGCAGGAGAATGTGGTTGACAAACATATCAGCCAGGATTGGATCATGGAGCAGACTTGATGGGCTGAATGGCCTAATTCTGCTCCTGTATCTCATGGTCTTATGAAATCTGATTGCAAGCAAACACCAGAGCAGCCAAAGGACCCATTTTTAAAATTTCCCTGGAGAAATATCCAGTAAACATCAGGCAAACGAAGGACCAGATGATGCTCTCTTGCTGGTGACGGATAAGGGTGGAGTGGTGACTGGGATTGACCTGTGCTTTCTGAAATAGAGAGTGGGATTTTTTAGATCCACCTGAGAGGGGTTGGGGACAGGGCCGTCTCAGTTTAATTCAGGTCTTCCCAAAGCAGAGGCCAGATTCCCCAAAGTGGGTCACAAGCTGAAATTTAAGGCTGGGAGGTCCGAAACAGCACTTGCAGCTAGGAAGCCCTGAGTGAGTTCTAACAGCCACGCCCCATCTCTAACAGAGACCCACTACCACCAAGTGATCACAACAACTTTTAGGATTCTATACGGGCTCATAGCAGGAATCTGTTTGCCAAGCACTGGTTTAACTGCTCAGCTGAAAAGACATCATCAGCAGTGCAGAGTGTTGCTCATCATGGGGACCTAAGGGAATGAATAAACAAGGTTTCTCGCTTCCTGGAACAGCGAAGCTCCTGAAATAAACATCACAGCAGCGGAGAGGCTTGATGGAGGCCCTCAGCTTTTAGTATCTCAGTATTACCCACATTTATTTGCCTGTGAAAGGAATGAATCGTTGCAAAAACATCAACCATGAGTGATTACTGCACTGAAACATGGGAAGAACTCTTCAGCCCTGCCTCAGTAAGGCAGCTACAGCTGAGAAAATGATGACGTATATTTCTGTTTCTTGTGCTGCGTTCTGACCCATGTATAGTAGTTTGCAACTATAACTTCCTCAATAAAGTCAGTGATAGTGTCAGAATAACTAGCCCATTAGCTTTGCATAGGAAAATAAGAGGTTACTAAAACTGACACGAGATTCAGGAATGGTCCAATCAACAAGTCTTGTCGAAATGTATTTAAATAAACTGCCCAAACTGTTAATGCAAATCAATAGTGCTTGGAATATTCAGGAACGTAAAGATATTTCCAAATCAACTTGTCAGAGATGTTATTACACAGATCTGGAGCAAGTGGGACTTAAACCTGGGTCTCCTGGCTCCGAGGTAGGGACAGTACCGCTACACCTGTATATCATGAGGTCTTACCTGAGACATAGGGTTTTTATGTCAGCATTTTAAAATGTTTATTGGAGTATATTTGGGAAGATCAAAAGGTAAAGGAACCAAACCACCACTCCCAGTGTACAGTTCACCTGTGTGATATGTATGTAACACCATTTCTGTACAATTTCCTACACTGGCCCTCCATGTGTATCATCAATAACTCTGCAAGTCAAGGTTTATTAGGAACATTGGAACAGTAGGAGACCATTCAGCCCATCAAGTCTTCAATGGGATCCTGGCTGATTTGCAACCAACACCATAAATGTACCATTTTCTCATATTCCTAAATACCACTGGTTAATGTAAATCTCATATCACAACTGATTGAGCATCAATTTCCATTGACAGAATTCCAAACTTTTTATTCATTCTCAGGATGTGGACATCACTAGGCCAGCATTTATTGCCCATCCCTAACTGCCCAAAGGGCAGTTGAGAGTCAACCACCTTGTTGTGGTTCTGGAGTTACATGCAGACCAGACCAAGTAAAAATGGCAGATTCTCTTCTCTGAAGGGCATTAGTGAGCCAGCTAGGTTTCTAAGAGTCAATTTCAGATTTTTATTGACTTCAAATTTGATCATCTGCCGTGGTGAGATTTGAATACGGGTCCCTGGAAGATTAGCTGATCTCTCAGTTATTAAAATCCAATGACAATACCACTAGGCCATCGTCTCCATAATCACCCTTTGTGAATGGAAGTGTTCCCTCATCTCAGTCCCAAAAGGTCTGCCTCTAACTTTCAGATCATGCTCACATTCCAACCCTAGAAACCCTGACAAGACAAAACAATTTCTATCAACCCATTATTCCTCATAAATGGTGAAAACAGTTGCTCCAGTGTTCCCAACACAGCACTACCTCAGCATTGCATGGGAAGGTGTCACTGAAAACATTGTTCTAAACTCTCTGAAATTGGGCTTGAAATTCCCTCAGATGTGCCCATGTCCACCTAATACCACCATTCCTCTAATTTCACCCCCCGCCCCCTTTATCTGCAGCTCCCCCTACCCCCACATCCAGTCCTGAAGAAGGGTAATACCTGAAACATTGACTGCTCCTTTCCTCCAGATGCTGCCTGGCCTGCTGTGTTCTTCCAGCCTCCTGTTTGTTTACTGTCAGGCTTGAACCTGTGACCTTCTGAAAGACATTGAGGGAGCTGGTGAGGAGGTGTAAATAGTATCACAGAAAGCAAGCTCTAATCTACAGTGACAAAAACAGAAATTACTGGAGAAACTCAGCAGGTCTGGCAACACCTTCAGAACTCATCTTCTTCAAAGGGTCACTGGACCTGAAATGTTAACTCTGATTTCTCTGCACGGATGCTGCCAAAATTGCTGAGATTCTTTCAGTAATTTCTGTTTTTGTTCCACATCCAGAAGGTCATCAGCTGCCATGAGAGATAGTAGGAACTGCAGATGCTGGAGAATCCGAGACAACAAGGTGCAGGGCTGGATGAACACAGCAGGCCAAGCAGCATCATAGGAGCAGAAAGGCTGATGTTTCGCTGTACCCGTTGTGGCCTCCTCTACATCGGGGAAACCAAGCGGAGGCTCAGGGACCGCTTTGCAGAACACCTACGCTCGGTTCGCAATAAACAACTGCACCTCCCAGTCGCGAACCATTTCAACTCCCCCTCCCATTCCTCAGACGACATGTCCATCCTGGGCCTCCTGCAGTGCCACAACGATGCCACCCGAAGGTTGCAGGAACAGCAACTCATATTCCGCTTGGGAACGCTGCAGCCCAATGGTATCAATGTGGATTTCACAAGCTTCAAAATCTCCCCTCCCCCTTCCGCATTCCAAAACCAGTCCAGCTCGTCCCCGCCTCCCTAACCTGTTCTTCCTCCCACCTATCCCTTCCTCCCACCTCAAGCCGCACCCCCATCTCCTACCTACTAACCTCATCCCGCCCCCTTGACCTGTCCGTCCTCCCTGGACTGACCTATCCCCTCCCTAACTCCCCACATACACTCACCTTTACTGGCTCCATCCCCGCCTCTTCGACCTGTTTGTTTCCTCTCCACCTATCCTCTCCTCTATCCATCTTCTATCCGCCTCCCACTCTCTCCCTATTTATTTCAGAACCCCCTTTTCTGATGAAGGGTCTAGGCCCGAAACGTCAGCCTTTCTGCTCCTATGATGCTGCTTGGCCTGCTGTGTTCATCCAGCCCTGCACCTTGTTGTCATCAGCTGCCATTTCTGCCACCTGCAGCAGGATGCAATCACCAGATACATATTCCCCTCCCCTCCCTTGTCAGCCTTCCACAGGGACTGTCCACTCCCACCTTCACTCCCAACAAACCACCCCTACACCTTTCCCTGCAACCACAGAAGGTGTAGGAAGGGTCTAGGCCCGAAACATCAGCTTTCCTGCTCCTATGATGCTGCTTGGTATGCTGTGTTCATCCAGCTCTACACCTTGTTATCTCAGGTGTCACATCTCCCTGTTCACTGCCTACTTCCTCATGTGGACATAGGACCTTCCCTGGCTGAGAAAGGTAGATTTAGTTTGTAGCTATTAAGGAATTAACAGTACAGGAAACAGGCAGAACATTAGAAGTGAGTCCAAGGTCACATCAACCACGATCATTTTGAATGGGGTTCGAGGACCTGAAAGGCCTACTCCTCCCTAATTTTCATGTCTATGTTTCTATTTATTATTCAGGAAATCTCATCTGTTTTTGAAAGCCTGATAATCAGTGGGTGCCTGAGAATCAGCCTTATGTGAGAAATGTCTCAGAATTAACCACATTTTTGGAACAATATTGAACAGTAGTCAGGCTCCTGTTAACACCTCACACTGAACAACAAAGATTCATAACAGCAGGATTCACACATTTCTGCTCTTTATGTAAATACTTCTTCCTTTCTCTCTCTTATAAATACTTTTTTCATTTCCCTTGTTGATGAGATTTCAGCCTCACCATTGTGCTTTCCTCTCTCCAATTGGTCTGAAATCCCTTTAAGGCTCACAGGATGGAAGGGTCAGTTGGACAGAAAATTGGTTTAAAGATAGATTACAGCAAGTTGCAGTAAATGATTATTATTCTGAATGCACCAGTCGATGGTAGCCAGTGGTATACCCCAGAGTTCAGTGCCACTGGTTTTTTTCAAAATACACAAATCTCTTGGATATTGGAATATGAGTAAAATTTTGACAGTTTCCAAAGCTTCTGAATTTTGGAAACAAGGCTGACAGTAGAGATAGTAGGGACTGCAGATGCTGGAGAATCCGAGACAACAAGGTGCAGAGCTGGATGAACACAGCAGGCCAAGCAGCATCATAGGAGCAGAGAGGCTGATGTTTCGCTGTACCCGTTGTGGCCTCCTCTACATCGGGGAAACCAAGCGGAGGCTCAGGGACCGCTTTGCAGAACACCTACGCTGGGTTCGCAATAAACAACTGCACCTCCCAGTCACGAACCATTTCAACTCCCCCTCCCATTCCTCAGACAACATGTCCATCCTGGGCCTCCTGCAGTGCCACAACGATGCCACCCGAAGGTTGCAGGAACAGCAACTCATATTCCGCTTGGGAACCCTGCAGCCCAATGGTATCAATGTGGATTTCACAAGTTTCAAAATCTCCCCTCCCCCTACCGCATCCCAAAACCAGTCCAGCTCGTCCCTGCCTCCCTAACCTGTTCTTCCTCCCACCTATCCCCTCCTCCCACCTCAAGCCGCACCTCCATCTCCTACCGACCAACCTCATCCCGCCCCCTTGACCTATCCGTCCTCCCTGGACTGACCTATCCCCTCCCTAACTCCCCACATACACTCACCTTTACTGGCTCCATCCCTGCCTCTTCGACCTGTCTGTTTCCTCTCCACCAATCCTCTCCTCTATCCATCTTCTATCCGCCTCCCACTCTCTCCCTATTTATTTCAGAACCCCCTTTTCTGATGAAGGGTCTAGGCCCGAAACGTCAGCCTCTCTGCTCCTATGATGCTGCTTGGCCTGCTGTGTTCATCCAGCTCTACACCTTGTTATCTCAGATTCTCCAGCATCTGCAGTTCCTGCTATCTCTGATTCACTAATGATATGTGATTCCAGACCATAGCAATATTGACTCTTAACTGCCCTCTGAAATGGCTCGAGCAAAACATTCAGTTCAAGGGCAATTAAGGATGGGTAATGAATGTTGCTGCTGCCAGCAATGCCCACATCTCATGGAGGAATTTTAAAAAAGGAGAAAGGGTAGGAGGAATTTGATGAAGAAAGTGAAATGAAGCATGTCAGAACACTTATGGAGAGCTAATACAAACTGATTAGTCCCATTCTAATGAGTGTGCAGGGATGGAGTGACCTGACAGTTTCTGACCCGAATTTGTCCTGACACCCAGATCTTAGAGAGTAGCAGGACATATTGAGAACAGTTATCACTGAGGAGAAGGTGATGGGGAAGCATGAGGGAGGAGCTGGTCAGAGTTGATTGGAAGGGGAGCCCAGCAGGGAAGACGGTGGAACAGCAATGGCAGGAGCTTCTGGGGGTAATTCGGGAGGCACAGCAGAAATTCATCCCAAGGAGAAAGAAACACACTAAGGGGAGGATGAGGGAACCATGGCTGACAAGGGAGGTCAGGGAGAACACAAAAGCAAAAGGCTAAGTACAATGTCTTCACAATGTGGTGAAGATTAGTGGGAAGCCGGAGGATTGGGAAGTCTTTAAAAAAACAGCAGCAGATAACTAAAAAAACAATAAAGGGGGGAGAAAATCAAATATGAGAGCAGGCCAGCTAGTAATATAAAAGAAGATTGCAAAGAGTCTTCTTTAGCTATTTAGAATATAAGAGGGAGGCAAGAATGGACAGTGAATCACTGGAGAATGAGGCTGGGGAAGTAGTAATGGGGAACAAAGAAATGGTGGAGGAACTGAATAGGAACTTTGCATCAGTTTTCACAGGGGAAGACAGCAGCAACGTACCAGAACTTTATGAGAGTCAGGGGGTAGAGGTGTGTAGTGGCCATCACTGAGGAGAAGGTGCTGGGGAAACTGAAAGGTCTGAAGGTGGATAAATCACCCAGACCAGATAGACTACACCCCAGGGTTCTGAAGGGGATTGCTGAGGGGATTGTAGAGGCATTGGTGGCGAACTTTCAGTAACCAGTGGAGACGGGGATGGTGCCAGAGGACTGGAAAATGGCTAAAATCACACCCCTGGTTTAAGAGGGAAGGGAGATAGAACACAGGAAACTATAGGCTGGTTAGCCTGACCTCCGTTGTTGGTATGATTTTAGAGTCCATTAATTGATGAGATTGCGGAGTACTTTGGAAGTGCATGGTAAAATAAGGCTGAGTCAGCACGACTTCGTCAAGGGGAGGTCATCCCTGACAAATCTGTTAGAATTCTTTCAGGAGGTAATGGGCAGGTTAGGCAGAGGAGAGCCAATGGACATGATCTATTTGGATTTCCAGAAGGCCTTTGACAAGGTGCCGCACAGGAGACTGTTAAATAAGATGTTGTTAGGGTCCAGGTACTGACATGGATAGAGGATTAGCTGACTGGCAGGAAGCAAAGAATGGGGATAAAAAGGGTCTTTTACAGGATAGCAGCCAGTGACTAGTAGAGTTCTGCAGGGGTCAGTTTTGGGACCACAAGTAATCACGTTATATATTAACTGTCTGATTGAAGGAACTGAGGGTATTGTTGCTACGTTTGGGTATGACATAATGATAGGTGGAGGGACAGTAGCGTTGAGGGGGTGAGGACTTGGACGGGCTCGGAGAGTGGGCAAGGAAGTGGCAGGTGGCATACAATGTGGGAAAGTGTGAGTTCATGCACTTTATTCTTTTCTTTGAATGGAGGCATGGACTATTTCCTAAATGGATTTGATTTAAGTGGAAATCTGTGTTTGGAATCTAAATCTATCAAGGATGGAGATTAAATATGTTTCACTACATTTACAGCTGCGATGTTCATGAGCCCAAAAGGTTTTTGGACATTAATAATACGGGGTGTGACTTTTGGTGACAGTTAGCTCCGTTGGTTGAATGGCTAGTTTATGATGCAGAGTGGCATGGGATCATTTCCTACCCCAGCTGAAGTTACCATCCTTCTCAATCTCTCACCTCGTCTGAGGCATGGTGACCCTCAGGTTAAACCACCACCTGTCATCTCTCTCCAATGAGACACCAGCCTTATTGTCTGGTAGGACCATGGTGGCTTTACCTTTACTCTTTTACAGCAATGAATGTATACATGAAGTTTTGAATAGTTATTTCAAAATGAAAGGTATTCCTTATTTTTCAAATCAAGGAGGTAAACCAACAAAGATGTGAGAGATACTGAAGTGATAGCATTAGGGTTAGGGTTAGATACTGGAGCAAGTTGGTTATTAGTGTTGGTCCTAAGCGCAATAATGTGTCATGTGAATTGGTTTTATTTTGGGAATGACCTGGCAGATTCAAAAAATTTGGCCTCACCGAGGGTGGAGGTAAAATAAACTGAGCCGCAAGTGGTGGAACTTCTAGAACTGTTTCCTCATTGTGTTGTGACTTGATCTCAGGCCCACAGAATTAGACAGGAGGAGGAAGAATCTATGAAACAAGGAAATGATGTGGAAATTCAGTTATCTGATACCATTTTTGCCAATAGACATTCTGTTCATTTTGAAGTGTCAGTGTCATTGCCCTGTAAGAATAGATATTCTTGCTGAAAAATCAAACGGTACACATGGGAAATGCTATATGGCACAGAAAGAATAAATGTCAAGACCATAGATTTGCTACAAGTTACACTGCAACACAAGGAGTATGGGGGAGTTGAATATTTCTATGTAGTGCACCATCAATATTCTTCAGTTCTGAGGAAGGGTCACAGGACCCGAAAGATTAACTCTGATTTTATCTTCACAGATGCTGCCAGACCTGCTGAGCTTTTCCAGCAACTTTGTTTTTGTTCCTGATTTACAGCATCTGCAGTTCTTTTGGTTTTTAATCAATATTCTTCCACTGTTGAGCCTCACAAGAATGCCTTGACTTTCTTATAAGGGCAGAAAGTCCTACTAGTTCCAAGAGAAGAATTGGTACAGAAACAAACATCCAGAAGAAGATTTTATTGGGCCTCCAAGATTCATAATGGAATGAGAACTCAAGAACCAGGGCAGAGGGTGAATGTGCCCCCATCATACAAACCACTGTGAACGGTACACTAATCTACCCCTGGTTCAAAGCAAACAGAATAAGGCTGACATGTTTAGACCTTCCTCGTTCACAGAAATACAACAGGTAGATTTTGAATTGAGATAGCTTCATCGAACAGCTGACTCAGAAATTGAAACAGAACAAATACCTGGATGGTATTATTTAAAAGACAAAGTTTTAATGAGGATGTGGAGAACACCTTGAATATTAGGAAATGAAGACTGGACAGTAATCCCATGATAGTTTCGTCCTGGTATCTCAATCAGATTGTACAAGTGGCCCACAGTATTCCAAAGTTGGGTCACTTAAGTATCAACAAAACACAGGCTAAATTACTCAAACGTTTTTATTGATTAAAAATACATATGTTGTGGTAACATTTTGCAAGGCATATCATGAAATGGAGAAGCTCCGAACATTATTAAACCTGCAACTTTAATTCTCTTCTACATTGGGGAAATGAAGCATAGACTGGGTGACTCTTCCCAGAACAACTTCATTCTGTTCGCAAAAAACACCCTGAGCTTCCAGTTAGAGATAGCAGGAACTGCCGATGCTGGAGTCTGAGATAACAAGGTGCAGAGCTGGATGAACACAGCAGGCCAGGCAGAATCAGAGGAGCAGGAAAGCTGACATTTCGGGTCTGGACCCTTCTTCAGAAATGGGGGAGGGGAAGGGGGCTCTGAAATAAATAGAGAGAGGGGAGATGATGATGGAAGGTGGATAGAGGAGCAGATAGGTGGAGAGATGATGGACAGGTCAAGGAGGCGGGGATGAAGCCAGGAAAGGTGAGTGTAGGTAGGGAGCTGGGATGGGGGTTGGTCAGGGAGGAGGGAGGGGTGGGTATGTGGGAGGAAAGCCGGACAGGTCGAGGAGGCGGGGATGAGCCAATACAGGTGGGTGTAGGTAGGGAGTTGGGATGGGGGTTGGTCGGGAGGAGGGAGGGGCGGGTAGGTGGGAGGGAAGATGGACAGGTCAA
>NC_063350.1:2810858-2814554 GCF_021869965.1 Rhincodon typus
GGAGGAGGGAGGGGCGGGTAGGTGGGAGGGAAGATGGACAGGTCAAGAAGGCGAGGATGTCATCCCCGCCTCCTTGACCTGTCCGTCTTCTCTCCACCTATCTGCTCCTCTATCCACCTTCTATCATTGTCAACCCCTCTCTCTATTTATTTCAGAACCCCCTTCCCCTCCCCCATTTCTGAAGAAGGGTCCAGACCCGAAACATCAGTTAGGGCGCTTGAGAGTTACAAGTTAGCCAGGAAGGACCTAAAGAGAGAGCTAAGAAGAGCCAGGAGGGGACATGAGAAGTCTTTAGCAGGTAGGATCAAGGAAAACCCTAAAGCTTTCTATAGGTATGTCAGGAATAAAAGAATGACTAGAGTAAGATTGGGGCCGGTCAAGGACAGTAGTGGGAAGTTGTGCGTGGAGTCCGAAGAGATAGGAGAGGTGCTAAATGAATATTTTTCGTCAGTATTCACACAGGAAAAAGACAATGTAGTCGAGGAGAATACTGAGATACAGTCTATTAGACTAGACAGGATTGAGGTTCATAAGGAGGAGGTGTTAGCAATTCTGGAAGGTGTGAAAATAGATAAGTCCCCTGGGCCGGATGGGATTTATCCTAGGATTCTCTGGGAAGCTAGAGAGGAGATTGCAGAGCCTTTGGCTTTGATCTTTATGTCGTCATTGGCTACAGGAATAGTGCCAGAAGACTGGAGACTAGCAAATGTTGTCCCCTTGTTCAAGAAGGGGAGTAGAGACAACCCTGGTAATTATAGACCAGTGAGCCTTACTTCGGTTGTGGGTAAAGTGTTGGAAAGGATTACAAGAGATAGGATTTATAATCATCTAGAAAGGAATAATTTGATTAGGGATAGTCAACACGGTTTTGTGAAGGGTAGGTCGTGCCTCACAAACCTTATTGAGTTCTTTGAGAAGGTGACCAAACAGGTGGATGAGGGTAAAGCGGTTGATGTGGTGTATTTGGATTTCAGTAAAGCGTTTGATAAGGTTCCCCACGGTAGGCTATTGCAGAAAATACGGAGGCATGGGATTGAGGGTGATTTAGCGGTTTGGATCAGAAATTGGCTAGCTGTAAGAAGACCGAGGGTAGTGGTTGATGGGAAATGTTCATCCTGGAGTTCAGTTACTAGTGGTGTACCTCAAGGATCTGTTTTGGGGCCACTGCTGTTTGTCATTTTTATAAATGACCTGGATGAGGGCATAGAAGGATGGGTTAGTAAATTTGCGGATGACACCAAAGTTGGTGGAGTTGTGGATAGTGTGGAAGGATGTTGCAGGTTACAGAGGGACATAGATAAGCTGCAGAGCTGGGCTGAGAGGTGGCAAATGGAGTTTAATGCGGAAAAGTGTGAGGTGATTCACTTTGGAAGGAATAACAGGAATACAGAGTACTGGGCTAATGGTAAGATTCTTGGTAGTGTGGATGAGCAGAAAGATCTCGGTGTCCATGTGCATAGATCACTGAAAGTTGCCACCCAGGTTGATAGCGTTGTTAAGAAGGCGTACAGTATGTTAGGTTTTATTGGTAGAGGGATTGAGTTTCGGAGCCATGAGGTCATGTTGCAGCTGTACAAAACTCTGGTGCGGCCGCACTTGGAGTATTGCGTACAGTTCTGGTCACCGCATTATAGGAAGGATGTGGAAGCATTGGAAAGGGTGCAGAGGAGATTTACCAGGATGTTGCCTGGTATGGAGGGAAGGTCTTATGAGGAAAGGCTGAGGATCTTGAGGCTGTTTTCGTTAGAGAGAAGAAGGTTAAGAGGTGACTTGATAGAGACATACAAGATGATCAGAGGATTAGATAGGGTGGACAGTGGGAGCCTTTTTCCTCGGATGGTGATGGCTAGCACGAGGGGACATAGCTTTAAATTGAGGGGTGATAGATATAGGACAGATGTCAGAGGTAGGTTCTTTACTCAGAGAGTAGTAAGGGCGTGGAATGCCCTGCCTGCAAAAATAGTAGACTCGCCCACTTTAAGGGCATTTAAATGGTCATTGGATAAACATATGGATGATAATGGAATAGTGTAGGTTAGATGGGCTTCAGATTGGTTTCACAGGTCGGCGCAACATCGAGGGCCGAAGGGCCTGTATTGCGCTGTAATGTTCTATGTTCTATGTTTCCTGCTCCTCTGATGCTGCCTGGCCTGCTGTGTTCATCCAGCTCTACACTGTATTATCTGAGCTTCCAGGTGCCTCCCTCTTTAACACACCATTGTGTTCTATGGCCAACATCTCTGTCTCTGGCCTGCTGCAGTGTTCCAGTGCAGCACCAGTGGAGAGAAAGCAGAGTTAATGTTTCAAGAACTTATCTTCTTCAGAGTTGCAGAGGAAGGGTCACCAGATCCGAAATCTTAACTCTGATTTGTTTTCACAGGTGCTGCCAAACCTGCTGAGATTTTCCAGTAATTTCTGTTTTTGTGCCACATCCAGAAGATCATCAGCTGCCATTTCTATCACTTCCAGCAGGATGCAATCACCAGTCACGTATTTTCCTCCCCTCCCTTGTCAGCCTTTCACAGGGTCTGTCCACTCCCCGCTTCGGTCCCAACAACCACCCCCCAACACCTTTCCCTGCAACCACAGAAGGAGTAACATCTCCCCTTTCAGTGACTCCCTCCCCAGTATCCACGGGCCCAAACCTACCTTCCAGGTGTAAACTGAAAGAACTGCAGATGCTGTAAATCAGGAACAAAAACAGAAGTTGCTGGAAAAGCTCAGCAGGTCTGGCAACATCTGTGAAGGAAAGAACAGAGTTAATGTTGCGGGTCCAGTGACCCTGCCTCAGAACTGGTGAGGTGAAGCAGCACTTCACCTGCACTTTCTACAATCTAGCCTACTGCATTCGCTGCTGACAACGTGGTGTCCTCTGCAGTTGGGAAATGAAACGTAGACTTAGTAAACTGCTTCACAGATTATCTATGTTCTGCCCGCAAAAAGGACGCTGAGCTTCCAGTTGCCTGCGACTTTAACACACCACCCTGTTCCCTGGCCAACATCCCTGTTTCAGGCTTGCTGCAGTACTCTAGCGAAGCTCAGTGCAAGCTGTAAGAACAAAACCTCATTTTTGGTTTGGAAACCCTGCAGCCTTCTGGAATCAATATCGAATTCAACAACTTTAGGGCCTGAGCATCTTCTCCCCAACCCCCACACACCAGGCCTTGTCATCACATGGTCTGCTACCACACACAACCCATTGTCAGTGACTAATTCTCCCCTGGGCTGACCTTTAACCACTCTTTTATCTGTCGAACTGTTTTCTCTCTGTTTGGGCTCCATCTCCATCTATCACTTACTCTCCCCCTCCCCCACCCCTTTTTCTGTACGAAAACCTTTCCCAAGCTATCATCAGTTCTGAAGAAGGGTCACCGGACCTGAAATGATAACTCTGATTTCTCTTCACAGATGCTGCCAGACCTGCTGAGCTTTTCTAGCAATTTCTTTTTTTGTTTGTGACTTTAACTCTGACACTAGCTTTTGAAGAACTTTTGGCAAGTCCTTCATCGATTCTATAGGACCACTACCCAAAACCAAGAGAGGGAATCTGAGATAACAAGGCGTAGAGCTGGATGAACACAGCAGGCCAAGCAGCATCAGAGGAGCAGGAAAGCTGACGTTTCAGGCCTAGACCCTTCTTCAGAAACCTTCAGACCCTTCTTCAGATCTTTCATTTTCTGAAGAAGGGTCTAGGCC
>NC_063350.1:2909554-2911033 GCF_021869965.1 Rhincodon typus
TGTGTGTGTGTGTGTGTGTGTGTGTGTGAGAGAGAGAGAGAGAGAGAGAGAGGGCGTGTGTGTGTGTGTGTGTGTGTGTGTGTGAGAGAGAGAGGGCGTGTGTGTGTGTGAGAGAGAGAGGGCGTGTGTGTGTGTGTGTGAGAGAGAGAGGGCGTGTGTGTGTGTGTGTGGGGGGGGGTGGGGCGGAATGTGCATGTGCATGTGCAGGGGATATACACGACGAAAGAAGAAACAGAAGGTTATGCTGAGATAGAGAGATGAAGAGATATAGTAGGAATTACATTTGAAACATGAACACCTGTACGGGCCGTCTGGGTTAAGTAACCTGTTTCTGAGTTGAAAAGATAATGTAACAATCCAGAAAAATAACGCTTTGCATGTGGCAACGACAGTACAAAAACAGGAGTTAAACAATTCACAGTAAACCTCACGGAAACCTGGTTCAACACAAAATGTCTGTTTTAAAGGAGGTCTTTCCCTGATTTTTAAGGTGTGAGGCTCAAACTGCACCTTGCTGTGGGAGGTAGCTGGGCCACGAAGCCTGCAAACACCACTTACTCACAGGGCAGACAGCAACTGTGAAAACTGTAGGAAATTTGGTTATAAATCACGGAGAAAGAGTTTACAAACACTAGATCAATGCACCATGTGATGCAGCACTCAGTCAAGTCTCAACAGCATGGCACTGTATAAGTTAGGCTATGAGATAAGGAACCGAGGGGATTTGAGCTCAAGTTTCCAACTGGAGAATTTCAATTCAGCTGAAAATGATCCAGGAATAAAAAGATAGCAAGTGTTCACAGAAGTCATAAAAACTCACCGTGTTCACTGCAGTCCTTTGGGTTAGAAACCTATGACCTTGGCCATGCTGGGTGTATGTACGACTCCAGGCTTTAAACACATCGGCAAACCATTGCTAACAATGAGAAACCAAAACTCAACTCCAAACTCAGATTTCGGACTCTGCTCCCCACTCTGCAGACGGATCCTCAAACTCCTGACTGACAGACACGGTTTAAGGATAGGTGATAATATCATCTCCACAATAATCCTCAAAATTAGCACCTTGCCAGGCTGCGTACTCAGCCCCTTACTATAATCCCGATACGCTCACAACCGTGTGACCACATTCAGCTCTAACTCCATCAACAAATTTTCTGATGACATCACCATAGTGTGTTGGATCTCAAATAACGACGACAGACTTACAGGAGAGAGATAGACAGCTTAGTAGTGTGGTGTTAAAGACAATAATCTCTCCCACAATGTCAGCAAAATGAAGGAGCTGGTCATTGACTACAGGAAGTGGAGTGGAGAACACGCCCCTGTCTGTATCAAAGATGCTGAGATGGAAATGGTTAAGAACATCAAGTTCCTAGGAGTAATATCACCAACAATCTGTCCTGGTCCATCCACACTGATGCTACAGTCGAGAAAGTACAACAACACCTCTACTTCCTCAGAAGGCCAAGGAAATTC
>NC_063350.1:2911533-2923845 GCF_021869965.1 Rhincodon typus
AGGAGGGTCTAGGCCCGAAACATCAGCTTTCCTGCTCCTCTGATGCTGCTTGGCCTGCTGTGTTCATCCAGCTCTACACCTTGTTATCTCTATTATAGCAAGTATCCTGCTGTGGGCTCCTGTTCTCTCTGCGCTATGTTTTATCAATGTGCCTACTTTTCCCCTACCTTCTTGGGGCTTTCATGGGGTAAATAATATTGAGGGCCAAGCTAGTGATGAACTGCCTCCATTAGTAGAAAAGTCACTGATCATTGGTTTATAGTAATTCTTAGAAGGACAAGAGGGGAGTTGGGAAATACTCTCATGCAGAGGGTGACAGGATCTGGAACTCTGCTCAAAAATGCAATAGATGCAGACACCCTTATCACATTTAAACTCTTGAGGTGTCACAACACATCGAACTGTGGACCAAAAGCTAGAAGGTAAGGTTAGACTGATGCTGCATTTGTAAACAACACAGACACAATGGTACAACTGGCTACCCCCTGTGTCATCATCTTTGGTTTTCTTCCTACTGAAGGAGGATCTCTGATTCCTGGAACCATTATCAGAAATCTTTTGTGCACCTCTGCAGCCCCTCTAAAGCTTATTAAATTAAGCCAGATCTAATGTGGTGCATCGATTAATTTAATGATGCACTTCAGGTATGCGTTGAGAGCTAAATAATTTCTTCCAAGGAGTGATTGAGGAAATCAGTTAATTAAATAAATTGGAAAAGAGAGGAATCTTTATTGGAGAACATACATTACATAATACACAGCATTTCTTTTAACATTACAAGCCAAAACTTTGCATCAAAAGCAGTTAAAGAACACAGAATTCCTTATCAGTCAGATCTTGAAAATAAGTAAGACATTCAGTCCAAACGGTACTGCACATACCTCGTCTATCTTTTAAAGCCACTTGCCAGCAAGTTAGAAAGCAGAATTGGACCAAAATAATTCATGCGATCAGGATTAATTGCCTAAAAGAAAGGCTGAACAGGCAAAGTTTAACAATAAGGTTGACATCAGAATTCCAGTCAAATCTCACACAAATCATTCTGTCCAATTTATCATTTAGACCATTAAAACAAACAAGTATGGTGCACAAGTTTAAAGTGTAAACATGCTCAACTGTAATTTCTCCTGGTGTAAAATTTGAGAACTTATCAAGTAAAAGTAACTCATCAATTATTTTTCGCCCAAATAGAACTACATTCATCTGCTTTCAAATCTTAACGGGAACCTTGTTGTACGGATTGGCTCAGCAAAGCAGAAATTATAGTTTGGTGGGTGTAGACTAAAGAAAATTGTGACATTACTTTTAGTGAAGAGATTTATCACAGTCGGATTTCCCAATATATTCACCAATTGCCTGGGAGCAACATCATGCAATTGTCCTTAATTAACATTACTACAAGTACTGCAGATGGCACAGCTGACCAGCCTACAGACTTTATACAAACAGTAGCCACTGAAACATGGCTATAAAAGCCATGGAGATGAATGTCAATCAGATGCATTCAAGAAGCAAAGGAGAAACAAAACTGGAAAGGGAACAGAGGGTCGCACTTCCTCCACACTGCTGCAATCATGTGGAGGTGCCGGTGTTGGATGGGATGGGCAAAGTCAGAAGTCACATGACACCAGGTTATAATCCAACAGGTTTATTTGAAATCACAAGCCTGTGGAGCGCTTCTCCTTCATCAGGTGAAGTGAACAGAAGCACAGGTACAGAATTTGTAGGCAGAGAGATCAAAAGTTCATACAAATGGAGTGAGTGGAGTGCTGCAATTGTCTCACGAGACAACGGACATTTCTCCTGGTAACTAAATTCACTTTCAAACCACAAGATAGCCTAAAACTTTTCTTAACCAGATTTTAATATTAAATTATCACACCATTTCTTAAAATAAAATGAATGTTTAAGCTAAGAACTTTGAATGCTGGAGATCTGAGTCAAAATCAGAAAGGATAAGATTGTTTTGATTCAGCTTATTCTAATGGTCGATTTAAATTTAACCATTACACAGAAAAGTCCTGTGTCAAAAAAGTTTCGTCAGTAACAACATTGTCACCAAGGGAATAGGTGGTCCATAATAAACAATTAAAACAGTTCTTACAGTTGTAATATAAACAAAAGGGTTACACCAATAGTGTTTTTTTCAGGTCTCCTATGATGTCAGCATCCTCACTGTACCTAACTTGTTTGCTCCACAAATTAATAATTGGTTCTAAAGCACAATATTTTGGCTGATTTTGCTACATTTTAAAACTGACACACTGGAATTCCAAAATGCAGAAATATCATTCAACAAATTTCTTGTTAGGCACACTACTCATCTTAAAGTTTCAATGAATTCAATTGAACAGTTACTTCTGGATTCATAACCACCAATAATTTGATTGAGATTGGTTTGCTCAGCACCTTGTGCATTAGTGGAAAGAGATGACACAATCCTATTAATATGCTTAAGACAAAATTGTGCTTTAGGCTGTTACTAACTTTAAATTTATAATTTAAAATAGTTTCTAAAGCTGCAAATGAGAACAGAACCTGACTCCATATCATACTTCATTATGGCCCTCAAAGATCAGCACACAATGCAAGATTAAAGTCTTGAAATTCCAGATGCTTAACATCGTAGGAATTCCAACACAAGGCATCATACAGCCCATCATACCTGCGTCAGTTCCACTTTGGAGCTAGCTATCAATGGCTTTGCTCTCTCTACCCTTTGCTTTTCTTCAGGTGTTTATCTAATCCTATTTTCAGAGATTGCAATCAATTGTACTTCAGTAGATCTCTGCAAGTATAAACTTTCCAAATTCACTCATGTGTGCATGTAAGAAACAGACAAGGAGAGCGAAAGCGAAGTGAAGGGGGAGGGAATAAAATTACACAGATTTGAATATTTCCTTTGTAATGAAATTTGTAAAAATCTGAAGGTCTTCTTCTACCTGTTCACTGCTCCATATGCCACAGTCCTGGACAAAACCTAGGTAAGAATATCCCACAATAGTGTATACTGTAGTTGCAGGGTAAACCAAGGTGAGAAAAAAAACAAGATCAAAATGTGATGAGGATTTTAAACTGACAGTTCATTCCAACTTATCAAGTAACTACTCTAACATGTAGGTCAGCAAGTGGCAAAATCTTAGTGGGTAGTTGGGACTGTGGTTGCTGAATGCAGATCAAGACTCAAAGGACTTAGTCAAACTGCTCTGCTGATCTCGACATGAGACTTGTCAAATCGATGGTTCTCCATCCAAGGCAACAGAGCTCAATTTACGCCATGGAACTGTAGCCAAAAAGGTTCATAAGAAAGAGGAACAGCAATTTTTTTGCTCCTCAAGCCTTCTCCACCATTCAGTAGGATCATGGCTGAGTTAGTCAGTAGATACAAGAAGAAACTTGGTACAGTAAATAAACTTCTATACTGGGATACCTAAAAAGAGCTTGTGCAACAGTCTAAAAATTATCGTTCCTACAATTAAGATCAGGGAATTTTAACATTCAGTTTAAAATATTTCTAAAACTCTTAATTGCTAAAGTTTACTCTATATTTTCAGTTGTGGCATCTCATCTCACTTGGTTTTAAACCTATGAAATGTTTAAAATTTTGTTACTCCAGTTTGAAATTTCAAGCAATACATAGTTTAGGATCTTGGGTAGTTAACAAATAAATAGCAAAAACGAGCTGATTAAACTATCCAAATATGCTGCTGATTTGCACAAGCCAGAATTTGCCAGATGCTAATCAAATTATTATTTAAAAGCACTGTAAGTTATCTATTGTTTTTTTTCTCCAAAACACATTTTGGTTGGGGGGCAGAATACTCAAGTGTTCAGGATTAAGAAGAAGGTATCTTACTTTCCCAGACCTAATTAAAACTCAACACCAAACAAAAAATGGCAAAGTTGATTCAAAATTAATGTCCCAAATGAACACTAGAGTACCAAGTCCATAAAATAAGGCTAAATTGTTACCAAGGCTCATTCTCTAGTCGCAGTCTCTAAAGCTGGGATGCACCTGTTTGGTGAACATCACAAACAATTGTGCCAACAACAGTGGATGATCTTCACAAAATATTTCCACATCACACAAAGTTCAAAATAAACAAAACGTCTGTCGTGCAAATGCTGTCAGCTTTGTTCTCATTTTCAGGACTGATGTACTTGAACTGGAAGGGTTTCAGTTGATGTAAACACAAAGACAGTCACTGCCATACTTTAGCATACATGATGCATTCAGAATTAAGGTTCATATCACCAACTAAAAGCCAAACCATCACAGCTTCCTTTATTCATTAACATTTAGTTAACAAAA
This sequence comes from Rhincodon typus, assembly GCF_021869965.1. NCBI lineage: Eukaryota > Metazoa > Chordata > Chondrichthyes > Orectolobiformes > Rhincodontidae > Rhincodon > Rhincodon typus. The sequence continues at coordinate 2,915,846 of NC_063350.1, forward strand.
ACGCCAGGGCATATTAGGAAAATAATAAATACCAGAATCTAATGCCTCAATTATATCTTGTAAAATGCATGTAAACAGGGTTACAAACGTGCTCATAAAGAACTTTAATTTGCATTTAGTATAATATGTACTGAATAACACTATCAGGAGAGAGACTGGACACAACTAAATTGCACTTGGTCAAAACTGCTCCAGGGACAAGCAGATGTAACAAGTTACACAATCTAACATGGCTTTACAACAAGCAACGCAAACAAACCAGATCTGGCTGATATCCATTTTACAGCAAGGCCCTAAATAAAGAAAATAAAATGTTAAAAATGCAAGTAGTATACAAATCAATATTCAAAAATTTCAAAAACAATCACAAATCCAACCAGCCTGATAAAAACAAGGTTGATGCACATAAACTCTCTACCATTTCAAGAATATTTTCCTTTGGCTCAAACTTCATTCTTTATACTTTACGATTCTAAAAAGCAATCTGACTTGTCCTACATTCAGAACCATTTAGCAAAAAAGTGTCCGATCAGAAAGCCATGGACCAACACATGCAGATCGTTAAAAAGGGATGCATTACATGAGATTGCATTGAGAGCAAATATCCTTTACAACTTTTAAAAGCGTGCAGTATCCACAAAATGAAACCAGTAAATACCTGCAGATTATTTGAGACACAAAATCTGGATCTTGAACAGTTAAAAAAACAAGGCCAATGTTTTAATTTGCCTTCAGGATTAAACAGTATGTGATTGGTGCTGAAATCCTCCTTTCGCTTTAGGACAGAGATACCACTTATTTTTAAGTATTACAATTAAGCCCAAGAGGTATGCACTGAGTGATTTAGCGGAGTGCCCGAGCTCCGGGAGGAATCCTTCCCATTCCCACCCGGAGTCTGGAAAGATTCGACCCCCAGCTCTCTCCCTCCCCTCCTCTTCACTCCGTCCCAGGCTGTGGGAGGACTTGTCCCCGTTCCCCCCTCCCGACTCCCCAACTCCTGATTCCTTCCACGGTCCCTCTTGCTGCGCATGCACACTCTTTGTCCGCTCCTAGTGCGCGCACAAAGCGCCGTAATCGCCCCTCACACAGGCCGCCGCCAACTCAGACTCAATTCAACTAAAATCCATTCACTGTACAATCCAAACCGCCAGTGAGCAGGGAGACCAAAGGGGGAGGTGGCGGGGTGGGGGAATGCTAGCGAGAGGCCTACCCGGGCACACACATTCCCCATTCCCTTCCCCCCCCCCACCGCGGGAGGCCTAGTTGCTCGGTCCGCCGAAAGGCCCGAGCGCGGAGTCAGCGGGGGTGGAGAAGAAAAACAGTTGCATTTACTGACAGACAACACAACCCATTCCCGGCCCTGCACGGCCGCAGAAAGCCGAGTGAGCGATGCCCTTACCGGTGACACGGGAGCTAAAGGATTAACTAGGGGTGGGCCTGAGGGTTTAAGCGAGCGGACGCCCGGCTGCTCTCCCGCTCCCGCTCGTTTCCTCACTCAACCTCAACAACATGGCGGCGAGGAGCTGGCCCCGCCCCCATGGTCTGCGTCTGACGTCGCGAGAACGGACCGCCCCCCTTGGGCTGGGTATACACCCAGCTCCGAACGCAACCTGCGTCTGACGTCACACATGTTGTACCCGCCCACTAATGGCGGCCCTGGAACCGCGATGTCGTCAACAGCGTGACGTCAAGCATAATTACGTCACGGTGGCATTTGGCGTACCAGCAGCCCCACTCCTGGCAAACGATCTGAGGATATGGGTTCGAGACCTACCACATCAGGTGAAGACTTTTAAATTCAATAATTTTCTGGAATTAGAAACTGAACTGAATGGCAACCATGAAAAACCATTGTCAGTTTTTGTTCACTAATACCAGTATAAGAGAGATAGTTCCTTAGGTGCTAATGAGAATTTTATTGCATTGGGAAAGATTTATGAGTGGACACAGTAAATATTGATGGCTATTAGTTTGGTTTCAGTTAAGATGATAAAGGTAAGATTTTATTTTGCTCCGGAAAAAACACTAATGGCTTGGAAAGCTTTTATTTTCACTTCTCAAGAAATTCTGGTTGAGGTTGGATATGAGCAATGGTTTCTCCTAGAGAAAGGAATTAATTCAGAAAAGTTAGGGAATAGATTTCCCAAATGTAATGGTTTTATTTGAAAGTTCCAGACTAGAAGTGTTTGGTTACAACCCTGAAGAAATTATTCAAAGCTAAGAAATTCCAAGCTCAGTTGTGAGAATAGTCAAGGAAGAAGCTGTCAGACTCTCAAGACTGGGTCTAGGCCCGAAACGTCAAACTTCCTGCTCCTATGATGCTGCTTGGCCTGCTGTGTTCATCCAGCTTTACACCTTGTTATCTCAGATTTTCCAGCATCTGCAGTTCCTACTATCTCTGGGACTTAAAACAGTTAAGTCAAACCTGTAGATGTTATAGAGAAGGGAATTCCCTCTGGTGTTTAAGTACTGTCAAGAGGTGCTGTTAAGAATAGATGGAATATTATATTTTTACTGTAAATCTTTGAAATCTTTCAAATTGTATTATTTGTAAATAGCTTTTTTTAAAATTTTTATCTTTTTGTCTTTGTTTCATTGTTAAAACCAGATCTGCATGTTTTGGTTTTGTATTTCAGTAAGAGACCACTTTATTAAATAAAAGAAATGATGTATCAAACCCAAGCGTCTAGGCCTGAAATGTCAGCTTTCCTGCTCCTCTGATGCTGCTTGGCCTGCTGTGTTCATCCAGCTCTACACCTTCTTATCTCAGAGTGGGATCTGACTTGTTCAGTAAATAACATTATATCCAAATATTACATTCACAGACTGGGCTAGAATCAATCTATTAGACTATAACTAAGGAGCATGCATTAGTAAAATGTCATGCTTCAATTCATCCAAGGTAGAATAGAGTATGAGATATTTATATCCTCCGGTCACATGCTCTGATATAATAATGATACCATGAACTTAACTCATAAAAGTTACACTGATGTACCGACTGTGAGACATATGAAAACATTATGGTAAATCTTAGTTAATATTTTCATCCTTATTTAAAATGAAATAACTCAGCACTAACAAAGGACTGAACTGTGAAACCTCTGCTTTAAATAATTAATACATTTAAGAATCAGATAATTGGATACACTGATGAGAGCTTTGTGATTACATTTCTGTTGCAAAGAGCTTCTGCAAATCAGTCTTACTAATGAGATATCAATAAACTGGAGGTCTAGGCAATAAACATTTCACACACAGCAAGGTAACCTCTCCACGAGACCTTCTTTCAAGCTGTACATTTTTGACACTATTGGTTTTCTCGTTGCTCAGCAAAGTCAAATGGTTAGAATCATTCTCCGACAAGAGTTCACTCAATAACCGCACCATCTCAAGATTTCAACTAGAGTAGCCAAATGTTTATTAGAGGACTAGGAAGACCAGGGGATGTGGGTACATAGAAGGGATTTACGTTCCTACAGTAAGTACTTTTCCTGACCTCAACACACTCCAGTGTGCTTTATAATCAATGTTTACTTTTAATGTGTAGTCACTATCTATTTAAAGATCAACTTGTTAAGACATATTACGGTGCACCTCCAATACAAATGGGACTTGAAACCAGACCACCTGGCTCAGAGGCAGGGACATGACCACTGAGCCTCAAACCTCTTTGTGTAGTCACTGTTGTGCTGTAGGAAATACAACCAGTAATTATGAACACATCAAACTCCTAGTAACAGCACTGAGGTAAATCACCAGTTACAAATATCACCTTGAGGGATTAATATTGACCAGGATACCAGGATGAAATCCCTTGTCAGACATTACCACAGAATCCTCTATATTCATCTGAGAGAACAGATGGGACATCAGTCCCAAAGCCAGTGCCTACACCCATATTGGTGCAATGTTAAATTGGTATGCCCTCTGCCCGTTTTACACAGGAAGAACATAAGAACTAGGACCAGGCCATCTGGCCCCTTGAGCCTGCCCCGCCATTCAATAAGATCATGACTGATCTTTTTGAGACTCAGCTCCACTTACCCGCCCGCACACCATAACCCTTAATTCCTTTACTGTTCAAAAATTTATCTAGCCTTGCCTTAAAAACATTCAGCAAGCTAGCTTCAACCGTTTCACTGGGCAGGGAATTCCACAGATTCACAACCCTTTGGGTGAAGAAGTTCCTCCTGACCTCAGTCCTACATCTGCTTCCCTTTATTTTGAGGCTATGCCCCCTAGTCCTAGTTTCACCTGCTAGTGGAAACAACCTCCCTGCCTCCACCTTATCTATTCCCTTCATAATCTTATATGTTTCTATAAGATCTCCCCTCATTCTTCTGAATTCCAATGAGTATAATCCCAGCCTACTCAGTCTCTCCTCATAATCCAACCCTCTCAACTCTGGAATCAACCAAGTGAATCTCCTCTGCACCCGCTCCAATGCTAGTATATCCCTTCTCAAGTAAGGAGACCAAAACTGCACACAGTACTCCAGGTGTGGCCTCACCAGGACCCTATACAGCTGCAGCAGGGCCTCCCTGTTTTTAAACTCCATCCCTCTAGCAATGGCAGACAAAATTCCATTTGCCTTTTTAATCACCTGCTGCACTTGCAATCCTACTTTCAGCGATTCATGCACAAGGACACCCAAGTCCCTCTGCACAGCAGCGTGCTGCAATTTTTTTACCATTTAAAACATAGTCCATTTTGCTGTTATTCCTACCAAAGTGAATGACCTCACACTTATCAACATTGTACTCCATCTGCCAGAACTTTGCCCACTCACTTAGACTATCTATATCCCTCTGCAGACTTTCAGTGTCTTCTGCACACTTTTTTCTACCACTCATCTTAGTGTCATCTGCAAATTTTGACACACCACACTTAGTCCCCAACTCCAAATCATCTATGTAAATTGTAAACAATTGCGGTCCCAACACTAATCCCTGAGGCACACCACTAGCCACTGACCGCCAACCAGAAAAACACCCATTTACCCTTACTCTTTGCTTTCTACTAGTCAACCAATCCTCTATCCATGCCAATACATTACCTGTAATACCGTGCAACTTTATCTTATGTAGCAGCCTTTGGTGTGGCACCTTGTCAAATGCCTTTTGGAAATCCAGATACATCACATCCACAGGCTCCCCACTGTCTACCATGCAAGTAATGTCCTCAAAGAATTCCACCAAATTAGTCAAACATGACCTACCCGAAGAACATATCCCCTTTTTGGTCCAATGCAGAAGGTTGGTGAGGGTAATTGCAGCATTTCAGTGATGCCGTATGGTGTGTTTCCATGACACCTAGACAATGGTAAGGGCAACTAGACTGTTGTGTGTCTGAGCTGGTACAGTTCAGTGTGCCATTGCAACATGAAACTACAGCAGGGAGAGAACTGCCGCATTCAAGAAAGCAAGGGTGAATAAAATGAAGAGGTGTGTGTCTTCAGATTAAACTTATTCCTCAGTTCTCTGTTAAAAACTAGAAGACATTCTCAGATAACAAGGTGTAGAGCTGGATGAAAACAGCAGGCCAAGCAGCATCATTCTCCCCTCCCCCTACCGCATCCCAAAACCAGCCCAGCTCGTCCCCGCCTCCCTAACCTGTTCTTCCTCCCACCTATCCCCTCTTCCCACCTCAAGCCACACCCCCATCTCCTACCTACTAACCTCATCCCGCCCCCTTGACCTGTCCGTCCTCCCTCGACTGACCTATTCCCTCCCTAACTCCCCACCTACACTCACCTTTGCTGGCTCCATCCCCACCTCTTTGACCTGTCTGTTTCCTCTCCACCTATTTTCTCCTCTATCCATCTTCTATCCGCCTCCCTCTCTCCCTATTTATTTCAGAACCCCCATCCCCTTCCCCTCCCCCATTTCTGATGAAGGGTCTAGGCCCGAATCGTCAGCCTTCCTACTCCTATGATGCTGCTTGGCCTGCTGTGTTCATCCAGCTGTACACCTTGTTATCTCAGATTCTCCAGCATCTGCGGTTCCTACTATCTCAGAAGACATTCTCAGTTACCTTTCCCACTGGACACTTCAAACTGATTTTAATCAAGGCATTGGCTTTGACATTTTTGTCTTCCTGCCACAATTCATTTTGGATAATTCATTCTGGTTTAATTTATCAGATGTAGTCAGTCCTGTGAACAACAACACACTCCGGATAACAAAACAAGGACTGGAAAGGTTAGCATAGCAAAGGAGGGGTCAGAGGTTTTGCAGCAGGTCACGCAGTAGTTGAAATGATGGCCGACTGCAGGGATCCTCCTCCCAGCACATCAAAATGACATGATACAACTTCTCTGGGCACGCCACAGGGCGCGGCATGCGAAGTCCACTCTCCAAAAAATGAACAGTTTGTGCAAAGTTTAGACCTGAAAAAAAGGAGACCGCAATGAATTCCCTGGTACAGGTTAACCAGTTTGGAATATTGAATTTAGCTTAAAGAAGGACCAAGCAATAAAAATCAGGTGTCAGTAAATGTGACTATGAAGTTGTTGGAATATTTTAAAACCCATCTGGTTCCTAAATGTCCTTTATGAATGGAAACTCACCCACTGTTCTTACCTGTCTGAGTTTTAAGGAGAATAGTTTCTGATTAAATGTCACTGACCTCAAACTTTTTTTTTTATTAAGTTCACTCAGGGGATGTGGGTGTCACTGGCTGAGTCAGCATTTACTGCCTGTCCTTAGTTGCCCTTGAGAAGGTGGTGGTGAGCTGCCTGAACTCTCAGCATAGACCCTCTGACTGGTTCTAGCGTTTCCTGTTCATAAATTAGCATAACTTCCTGGCCTCTGCGCCCTGTTTCTCTTAATAAAATCATGGATCCCAAATATTTCACAGCTATCTCACGTTTCCCAATTTCCCAGGACTCGCAGCCCACGCACAACCTATCAAATGGCACCATACAGTTTATGTTGCCTATTCATGTTCTTCCTACCAAAACATATTGATTCACATTTTAATGCACTAAGTTCCATTTCCCATGTGTCTGCGCATTTCACTAACCTGCCTGTCTCCTCCTAATGCCTGCCACCTCTTCATTGTTTAGCACTTTTCCATGTCTCATGCCATCTGCAAACTCTGAAATTATGCCCTTCTAAATCCAAGTCACAGTCATTCACGTTCTAACGCTCAGTTCCATAGAAACATAGAAAATAGGAATATTCCACTCTTCGAGCCTACTATATCCTTCAATATGATCATGGTTAATCATCCAACTCAGTCCCCCGCTCCTGCTTTCTCCCCATACATTTTGATCCCATTAGCCCTAAGAACTATATTTAACTCATTCTTTAAAACATAGAACATAGAACAGTACAGGACCTTCAGCTGACCTATCATCCTACTCTAAGATCAATCTGCCCTGCATACCCTACATTATACTATCATCCATGTGCCTACCCATGAGTTGCTTAAGTGTCCCTAATGTATCTGACTCCACGACCACTGCCGGCAGCGCATTCCACACGCCCACCACTCTCTGTGTAAAGAACCTACCTCTGACATCTCCCCTATACCTTCCTCCAATCACCTTAAAATTATACCCCCTCGTAATACTCATTTCCACCCTGGGAAAAAGTCTCTGGCTATCCACTTTATCTATGCCTCTCATCATCTTGTACACTTCTATCAAGTCACCTGTCATCCTTTTTTGCTGCAATGTGAAAGGCCCTACCTCCCTCAGCCTTTCCTCGTAAGATCTGCCCTCTAGTCCAGGCAGCATCCTGGTAAATCTCTGCATCCTCTCTAAAGCTTCCACATCTTTCCTATAATGAGGTGACCAGAACTGAACACAATATTTCAAGTTGCAGAGCTGGATGAACACAGCAGGCCAAGCAGCATCACAGGAGCAGGAAGGCTGACGTTTCGGGCCTAGACCCTTCATCAGAAATGGGGGAGGGGAAGGGGGTTCTGAAATAAATAGGGAGAGAGGGGGAGGTGGATAGAAGATGGATAGAGGAGAAGATAGGTGGAGAGGA
>NC_063350.1:2924345-2937705 GCF_021869965.1 Rhincodon typus
CTGCTTGGCCTGCTGTGTTCATCCAGCTCTACACCTTGTTGCCTCGGATTCTCCAGCATCTGCAGTTCCTACTATCTCTCCAGAATGTCACCTGGCTCGCTGGATTAACAGCCTAGTGTTAATACCACTAGGCCATCAGCTCCCTCTGCCCACCTTCACTTACCAGTTTGGAATGCCCAGCTTGGATTGGCACCTGCTCCATGATCCAAGTGGCTGCATTGTACATCATCACCCGGCCATCACTCAGACCACACCACAGCTTCGGGTGTGTATCAGCGCTCTCACACGGGTCCAGGTTACCTGGCAACAAGAAGGTCACACTGTCATTGCTACACTGACCACAGGGACGCAACAACATTGCGCATTCATGTAGCCCCCTCAACAGTTAAACACCCCCAGGCATCTCACAGGGCTGTTAGCAAGCAAACCTCGCTATAGGATCACAAGAGATGATATTAAGACAGACGGGCAAAAGTGTGGTTGAAAAATAATCCTCCAAAGTTTTCTTTTTAACAAATTACCCTATTCCCCTCTCATGCTGAAATGTTAATGGCACAATTTCCCCAGTGATGGGAGAAGTGGGATTGTGTTTTATATGAAACAGCTGCAAAGAAAATATCAACCAACACAAAACCGACCAAAGGAGCCCCTCCAAAAAAAAAACACAGACTGCAGTATTATAAAAGAGGGCAAGGCGGGTGGAAAGATTTCACGAAGGGTATTTCGGAGCTCAGGGACTAGGCAGCTAAAGGAAAGGCCACCAATGGGTGCTGAAGAGGCCAGAGTTGGAGGAGATTGCAGAGAGACGGAAGGGCAAGGCTTTGGAGGATGGGAAACTCAAATGAGAATGTTAAAATCAAGGATTTGCTTGACCAGGAGCCAATGTAGATCAGTGCTCTGAGTGAAATAATGTTTAAGGGGTAGAAAGAGTCAGAAGTCATGTTGGAAAATTGGTACAAGTTTAATTTCAATTGAGCAAAATGAACAAAATAGATTGTGAGGCAATCTATTGAAGTCAGATGTGCTGTGGGAGAGTGAGCCACAGAACCAGTGGTAACTTAGCCCAAAGGACAATTTCAAAAGTGTTGACATGGCCCCGATCTCTGATCTTATCCTATTTGAGCCCAGTTCAGTTCCGTTACCTACAGAGAACGATGTTGTCATGTGACAATGCCACACTACCCTGAGCTGGGTATTTGCAGCAACAACAAGAGATTGGACATTGAAGGGGATTACAGCATCAGTTCGCTCTGACTGATACTGGGTCCAATAGATTCAATTGCAAAGTGAGGTTTCAGAAATTTGAGTTTAGAAAGTAAAGGGATGCTCTGATTGAGATGATAAAATGGTAAAGGAATTTGATAATGCCTGATTGGGTGGGGGAGGGCGGGGGATGGAGTTCAGAAAACAGTCCAGGACCTTAAAACGAAAGCTGGAACCATTCAGGGGTCATGCCAGGTAATACTTTTATACAGAGGGGGAGTGGAAATCTGGGAGTCTCTCCCCCTCTAAAAGTTACACCTGTCAGTCAGAGAAACGAGTCGAGTTGTCAGGGCTCAGATCGATCAAGGTTTGTGGGGGTAAGGTATAGAATGACATGACATAATGGCACGTAAAACAGAGCTGTGATCTGAATCAGCCATTACCCCACCAAATCAAGGAGCAGGTTTGAGGGGCTGAATGGCTTCCTCTTCTAAGTCTCATTTCTGTTCAGGGCAGGAGCTGAAGACATTTGGTGAGTTCTGCTCCTGAGACTATCACCTGGTCAAAAAGCAATGCCTTTACGTTTCCACAGCGAGAGAGTCGGGTGAGGCTGAGGGAGGTTATTGAAGAAGACCATCTAGGGAATGGCAGTGCGAGGGAACCATTCTGCCCGTGTAGCCCTCGGGAAAAGCCAGTCAGCCACTTACCAGGAACATATAGCAGGACATCAACCGCGTAGGGGGTAGAATTAGAATCAGTGAGGTGAAGGGTGTGCTTCAGGGCATCTGACGTCATCCGTGGAAGAGCGGGTGGCTCTGAGGTGGAAAAGGAAAAGAGTTGTTAGGAAAGAAATGTCTCAGGAATGTTCTGATCCATTTACCCCATCTCTGTCCCTGTGCCCTCTGCTGGTTCAGAATGTGTGGAGGAACACTGGAGAGTGACCTCACACTGAGGGCCAGACGTAATGTCTGGGTCAGTGAGAATCTCTCGCTTTTTGGACTCTGCTTGACATTGTTTGTCTGTGATTTCGAATCCAGTCATTCTGAAACCACTCAAAGAACTCAAGACTGTGCCTTAGATGGGATCAGCTGGAGCCCAACGGGGGCTCTCTTGTCTCTGAGTCAGAGGATCCAAGGTCCAGTCCAAAGACTTGAGCCCACACATTAGGCTGAGAGAGGCTTACACTGGGAGAGATGGCACAGATCGCTTGAGATGGTAAATGGAGTCCCACTTGCTCTCTCAAGGGGATGTGAAAACTCACACAAGGCTGTTCCAGGGAAGGGAGGGGCAGGGAGGAACACCGCAGAAGTTATAGAGACATACAGCACGGAAACAGACCCTTCGGTCCAACTAGTCCAGGCCAACCATGTTCCCAAACTAAAGTAGTCCTGTTTGCCTGCTCCTGGCTCATATCCCTCCAAACCTTTCCTATTCATGAACTTATCCAAATGTCTTTAAAACGTTGTAACTGTACCACACCTCCCACTTTCTCTGGCAGTTCATTCCACATATCAACCATCCTCTGTGTAAAAAAAGTTGTCCTTTTTAAAACTTTCTCCTCTCACCTTAAAAATACTCCCCTTGTAGTTTTGAACTCTTCCATGCTAGGGAAAAGACCCTTTCCATTCACCTTATCTATATGCCTCATGATTTCACAAACATCAATAACCCCTCAACCCCCTAAGCTCCAGCGAAAAAAAGTCCCAGCCTACCCAGCCTCTCCTTATAACTCAAACCCTTCATTCCCAGCAACATCCTGGTAAATCTTTTCTGAACCCTCTCCAATTTAATAATATCCTTCCTATAACAGATTGACCAGAACTGTACGTATTGATGTCAGTGAATCTTTCTGTGCACAATTTGGTTGTTGCCTTACTTACATCATTTCAATTGAACAAAATGAACAAAATAGATTGTGAGGCAATCTACTGAAGTCAGATGTGCTGTGGGAGACCGAGCCACAGAACCAGTGGTAACTTAGCCCAAAGGACCATTTCAAAAGTGTTGACATGGCCCCGATCTCTAATCAGTGAATTTACTTCAAACAGTGTGGTTCTGGAAGATACTGCAGAAACAAACTTATCTTTTTAAACAAAATCTGAAAGAACCGCGGATGCTGTAAATCAGAAACAAAAACAGAAATTGCTAGAAAAGGTCAGCCGGTCTGGCAGCGTCTGTGGAGTTTTTGTTACTTCTTTAAAAGGCTGGCGCACTAATGACTTCAGGCCACCAGGAGGAGTGAACAGTGAAACCAGCTTGAAAAAGGTGCTACATAAATGTACGTCATTACCTTTGCCTACTGGTCCCAGTTATTATCGATTGCATAGACACAAAGAGTATTGAACAGCTGGTTGTGACTTTACCTTGTCCAGCTGTTTGGTCCAGGTATGCCAGTTTGGAAGCGACGGTCATGGGGCGTTGGTGAAAGCTACATTTGGCCACGGCATTGATGAGCTGGATGTTGCTGAGTGCCTGTTGAATGTACTGAGGGTCCTGCACAGAGGGTGGGAGAGATGAGGCAGGGAGACAGTGGTAGTGAAGAATCTCATCAGACAACAAACCCAGCACCTTCCACACCAAAAAAAATCAAACCTGCCTCAACACCTCCTCGCTGCGGGCTTCACTGTGGCTGGGCAGGTGGGGAATGCCACTGACTGATGGGTGGCTGAGTCACAGGGCAGGGGGTTGTCCCAGATCTGGGGGTTAGTTTGGGGATAATTGGGATGTTCCAGGTTGCTTCAATTTGCTTGGATGAGGGATACAGTAGCTGCAGCTGGGAGCTACCTGTGTGTGATTCCCACAGCAGATAACAGGACCAGCCCAGCTCTGATACACTCCTTCATCAATTAATCTGCGATACTCCCGTGTTAGGAGTGTAGAGGGGGTGAGCTGGTGAAAACTTTGTCAGGATGATTTCCAGCACTGGCCAGCACAGAGGAAGGGATGGTAGGAAACTGGGAATGAGATTGAATTGTGCATTGGAAATTCACCCCACTTCAACCCCGGCCCACTAACAGTTCAGGTGAAACGGGCAGGTTGGAATCCGTACCATTTCCAGGCTTCTCAATACAAGCAAAAGCAAAATACTGCAAATATTAGAGATCTGAAATAAACACAGAGAATGCTGGAGAAACTCAGAAGGTCTGGCAGCAATTGTGGAGAAAGAAAAACAGAGTTAACGTTTCAGGTCCAGTGACCCTTCTTCAGAACTGAGTCATAGCAGACTTGAAATGTCAACTGTGTTTCTCTCTCCACAGATGCTGCTGAGTTTCTCCAGCGTTCTCCGTGTCCATTTCAGATTTTCCAACATAGTCCTTCTGGCAGCCAGTCCCTGCCCCAACATTGCGACCATTCATACTATCCCTCCTCCCACAACTCAGACCTCAGTGAATAGGGGCAGCTGAACGCTGGGGTAAAACCAGCTCTCCTTTTGATTAATAAAGAGGCTCTTGCAAGGGTTCAGACACAGTGTACTGCACCAGGAGGCTGATATAATTCTCATGTCAGTACTGGAACACATTGTGTTGTGATCTCATGGGGTTTACAGTCCACACACGAGCCCGGTGAAGTCTCAGATTCCAACCCCTCACTAAACCCTTCTTCACTGGCTGCTACTGGGAACACTCAGACAATGAAACGAGTGTGTGTTTTTAATGTGGGTTTTGGGGGGAGAGGGTTTGAGGTGTTGGGCAAAGAGGTGGCTCGTTTCAGCTCTAAAAGTGGTTGTGTCTCTCGATGATCTGCAGTTGCTGCCACTGTGGGTGTTGGTGGGGGTGGGGAGGATGTTAGCAAGACTCTGGGATTGACTGCAATAGGACACTGGCGTGTGGAGATGCCCTGGAGCAGAGCAGTCTCTGTCTCTTCGCCAGGCACTGGGCAGCAAGGTAAGAGTCTGCAGTGAAGCAGTCAAAGGCCAAATGTAACAAAATCTTGACAACATCCAGGCTTGGGCTGACAAGTGGCAAGTAACATTCACGTCACACAAACACCAGGCAATGGCCATCACCAATAAGAGACAATCTAAACACCGCCCTTCAATGGTCTTACCATCACTGAATCCCCCACTATCAACAACATTGGGTTACCATTGACCAGAAACTCAACTGGACTCACCACATAAACACAATGGCTATGAAAGCAGGCCAGAAGCTAGGAATACTGCGGTGAGTAACTCATCTCCTGACTCCCCAAAGCCTGTCCCACCATCTACAAGGCACAAGTCAGGAGTGTGATGGAATACTCCCCACTTGCCTGGATGGGTGCAGCCCCAACAACACTCAAGAAGCTTGACACCGTCCAGGACAAAGCAGCCGCTTGATTGGCACCACATCCACAAACATCCCACTCCCTCCATCACCGACACTTAGTAGCAGCAGTGTGTATGAGACACACTGCAGAAACTCACCAAAGATCCTCAGACAGCACCTTCCAAACCCACGACCACTGCCATTTAGATGGACAAGGGCAGCAGATAAATGGGAACACCACCCCCTGCAGGTTCCCCTCCAAACCACTCACCATCCTGACTTGGAAATATATCGCTGTTCCTTCAGTATTGCTGGGTCAAAATCCTGGAATTCCCTCCCTCAGGGCATTGTGGGTCAACCCACAGCAGGAGGACTGCATGGTTAGAGAAGGCAGCTCATCCTCACCTTCTCAAGGCACATCTAGGGACGGGCAATAAATGCTGGCCAGCCAGTGACACCCACACCCACAGATGAATTAGAAAGAACACTGGTTGGGTTGGATCATATTGTAGGAGGTTTTGCCATGTGTTTGCATCCTCCTGCCATCAGCTCATCCTGATACAACAATCTGTCAATGATGGTCCTCACTGTAATCAGAACCCCCAGAATCCTGCCAGCTCAAAGAGGTGAAACGTTATCAAGGGGTTGGCAAGAATATGAGTCACCTGATCAGCCAAGGTCTGACCAAACGGGACAGCAGGTTCGGGAGGCTGAGTGGCCTAGTCCTGCCCTGGATTTGTGCGTGCATATGGCTGTTTTTAACCCCGTTGCACCGTTGCATGGATTCAGCTGAGGGCTCCAACACCGCCCAGGGAGGTGATGGCTTGCTGTTCCTCATGAGGATGAGTCTAGACAGGGGCAGGAGGAAGAAACATCCTGGAATATTTCTCCTGGGATTGCTGGCCCAAACATCTGGAAAACTCAGCTGTTAATTCTGGGAAACTCTTGGAATACTGGCGATTTCATCTTGACCCAAAGCTTTGATAATGCCTAGCGACCCAGAAATTGGAGGCCAGAAATAACCTGCAGTGGGACCTCATTCAACACCCAAGGATTGAGGAACCTGAATGGCCCACAAGCCTGCTCCATTACTCAACATGATCAAGGCTGGGCTTTTATTTCAACTGCACCTTCCTATATAATCCCTTTATCTCTCCAATCCTGAAAATCCATTGAGATCAGACTGGAATGCACTCTCTAGGGTGGAGAATTCCAACCCTTCGAGTGAAGAAATTTCTCCTCATCTCAGTCTTAAATGATTGGCCTCTTCTCCTGAGACTGTGTCCGTGTATTCTAGATTCTCTACAGACAGGAGATACAGTCTCTCTGTATTTGTCCTGGAAATAATGTCTTAAGAATTTCACAGGTTTCAATTAGATCACCTTTCATTCTTCTATAGGGTTGGCTATACAACTACAGACAGAAGCAGGTCATAGAGTCATAGATTCATATAGTAATACAGCATGCAGACCCTTTGGCCCAAACTGGTCCATGCTGACCATGGCACCCACTCAGCTAGTTCCAATTGCCTGCATTTCGTCCATATCCCTCTAAACCCTTCTCATCCATGTACTTATCCAAATGTTTTTTAAATGTTGCTATTGTATCTGCCTCAACCACTTTCTCTACAGTCCATTCCATATACGCACCACTCTCTGTGTGAAGAAGTTGCTCCTCATGTCTTTCTTAAATCTTTCCCCTCTCACCTTAAGCCTATGCCCTGGGAAAAAATTTATATGCATTCATCCTATCTATGTCCCTCATGATTTTATACATCCCAATAAGGTAATGCCTCATCCTCCTATGTTCCAAGGAATAAAGTCTTATCCTGGTCAACCTCTTCCTATAACTCAGGCCTACTAGCCCTGGCAACATTCTCGTAAATCTTCTTTGCACACTTTCCAGTTTAACAATGTCATTCCTACAACAGTGTGACCAAAACTGTACACAAAACTCCAAATGTGGCCTCACCAATGACTTATACAACTGTAACTTAACGTCTCAATTCCTATACTCCATACCTGGACTGATGGCCAGCATGGTAAATACCTTCTTCACCACCCTGTCTACCTGTGACGCTGCTTTCAACGAACTATGTACTTGTACTCCTAGGTCCCTCTGTTCCACAACACTCCTCAGGACCTTACCATTTACTGTATAAATCCTACCTTGGTTTAACTTTCCAAGTGCAACACCTCACACTTATCTGTATTGAATTACATTTACCAATCCTCAGCCCATTTCCCCATCTGATCAAGATCCCTCTATAATTTTTGATAATCTTACTTGCTATCAACAATACTTCCTAATTCTGTATCATCCGCAAACTTACTAATCATGCCTAGTACATTCACATCCAAATCATTTACTTAAGTAACAAATAACAAAGGTCCCAGCACCGACCCCTGTGACACACCATAGTCACAGGCCTTCAGTCCAAGAAACAACCTTCAACCATCTCCCTCTGCTTCCTACCATCGAGCCAATTTTGAATCCAATTAGCTCGCTCTCCCTGGATCACATGCGACCAAACCTTCATTACTAGCCTGCCATGCGGGAACTTGTCAAAGGCCTTACTAAAATCCATATAGATAACATCCACTGTCCTATCCTCTTCCATCGTCTTGGTTATCTCTTCGAAAAACTCTCAAAGACTTGTCAGACAGACATGACTTCCCATGCACAAATCTATGCTGACTATCCCTAATCAGACCTTGACTATCTAAATGTTGATTGATCCTGTCCCTCAGTATCCTCTCCAATAACTTGCCTATCACTGATGTCAGGTTCACTGGCCTGCAGTTCCCTGGCTTGTCTTTGCTACCTTTCTTAAACAATGGAACAACATTAGCCACCTTCCAGTCTTCCGGAACTTCACCAGTGGCTAAAGATGAGGCAAAACCCTCTGCTAGGGCCTCTGCAATTTCTTCCCTAACCTCCCACAATGTCCAAGGATGAACTTGATCAGGCCCAGAGGATGTATCCACCTTAATGTGCTTTAAGGCTGCAAACACCTCCTCTCTGGTAATGTGCATGCAGTCCAAAACATCTCCACTTGTTTCCCTTATTTCCTTAGCATCAATGATTCTCTCCTCAGTAAACACAGAGGTGAAATATTCATTAAAAATCTCCCCCATCTCCTGTGGCTCCACATAGATGGCCATACTGATTTTTAAGGGGACCTATTGTCTCCCCAGCCACCCTTTTACTCTTAATATAGCTATAGAACATCTTGGGATTATCTTTAACCTTATCTGCCAGATCCATCTCATACCGTCTTTTTACTCTTCTGATTTCCCTCTTAAGTGTGCTCCTATACTTTTTATAGTCATTTAGGGATTCACTTGAGCCTGATAGCTTAAACCCATTGTATGCCTTCTTCTTTTTTCCTGACCAGAGCCTCAATATCCTTCATCAGCCAGAGATCCCTAAACCTGCAGCTTTTCCTTCACCCTAACAGGGTGCACCGTTCACACTGAGATTTCAATGCTTTAGGCTTAGCTGCCCCCAATCTCACCTTGTGCCTATCTGCCAGAAACTTTCCTGCACACATCTCCCGAATGATCACCTTCCACAGGTCCCGCTCTGACTTGAGGTTGGCGACGAAGGGCTCCTTCTTGTCCCGCACCTTGATCTTCAGGGCCAGAATCTTCAGAGGGAAGATGGATACTGGCAAACAGAACTCCACTTCCTGAGAATGACAAAAAGATGGAGTCAGCCATATCTGATCTAAATGCACATGGATGGTGTGAAACAGCAGTGGATAATCTTTGTTACTGTTACTGGACTGCGACTTATTTCTAGCCTTGACTATTCTAAATTTTTCCTGCCAATCTCTCAATTATTGGTAAGCTTGAGCTCATTTTAAATGTTGCTACACATATCCCACCTCATTCCCGTTATTCCCTGTGCTCACTTCAAAATGGCCTCCCCACGCAACTGTCTCCTCCAGAGCTGACCATTCCAACACTTTCCTGGCCAGCCTTCTATCTTCCAATCTTAGCTGCCCACACCAAGTTCCTTTCATCCAATCACCTGCTGAGCTCACTCATCTATATTGGCTCCTGGTCAAACAATGGATTATCTCCCCAGCCTTTTGTTCAAATCCCCCCATGGCCTACTCCATCCTCTCTCTTGAACTCCTGATCATTGACTCCCTATAGTGTGGAAGCAGGCCATTCAGCCCATCGAGCCCACACCAACCTTCCAAAGAGCATCCCACCCAGACCCACTCCACTCCCCTACCCTACCCTACCCGACCCTACCTCTGGGACACTGCAATTCCCATGGCCAATTCACCTAGCCTGTATATCTTTGGACTATGGGAGGAAACCAGAGCAAACCCACGCAGACACGGGAAGAATGTGCAAACTCCACACGGACAGTCACCCGAGGTGGAATCGAACCCAGGTCCCTGGCACTATGTGTCAGCAGTGCTAACCACTGAGCAACCGTGCCGCGCCATCCTCACAGATATCCTCCAGTGCTCGAGTTCCTGATTTGAATCTCTCCATCAGTGGCAAACATATTGAGAGTTAGGGTTTGGGAATTCATTTTACTTCACCTTCCTCCTTTAAAACCTACCACTTTGACAAAGCTTTCAGTCCTCAGAGTTAACATTTCCCTTCTGTGGTTTGGGTGTTAATTTTGTTTATAGTTGCCCCTATGAAACATCTTGAGATAGCTTCCTAGTCCCCATCACTGAGGCTAACTTTCAATTCCATATTTCTTAAACAAATTTAAATTCCTTCAGCTGCTGGGCCCATGGGCCCAGGGCATTAACCTGAACTTCTTGATGTCTAGACCAGCGACATTATGATTGCTCCCCAATCTCTCTTTAAGACAATAATGGGGTAAAGGTAGAGAACATTATTCCTTATATGGTTCAGTCCAGAACTGGGAGGTCTAAATATTAGACAATCACAGGTAATTCCAATGAGGATTGGTGGGAAAGTGGGACCTGCTCCCACTGGGAATGGTCAAGGTGAACAGTTTCGAAACACGCAAAGAGTGAAGCACACCTAAAATGGACAGATATGTTGATGGTGAGATGATGTATGGCCATAGGAGGCTTTATAAAATTCCGAGCTGGAGTGACAGAGACAGCATTTGTTCCTCTATCGCTGTCAAACCATACCTCGATGTCCCGGAAACGAGCAATCTCCTTGCAGTAAGGGTGTGCCTCCATCAACAGGAACAGGCGTTTCTGACTCAGCACCACACGGCCCAGGCCGTAGCTGGTCTTCACGGGGTTCGACACCTTTGAGATTCGCTCGTTTTCCAGTAGATTCTTCATGGCCTCAGGTGGCAGCGTCATGTTGTCCACCTCTGACTTAATCTCATTCCAGTGAGAGTACAGCTCGTTGAACATCTTTGGTTCAATCAGCTTCTGTTGTCCTGAAAGGAAACAATCGACAAAGAAAACATGTTTGAAATCAGCATAAGGTACGAGAGAGGCCATTCAGCTCCTTGGGATGGATCCTAACTGACCTACATCGCAATTCTATTGGCCCACCTTCACACCATATCCTTACAATGACAACTTGCATTTCACTGCCATCTTCAACAGAGTCAATCACTTCAAAGTGCTCAACAGGAGCCATTGTCAATAGAAACTTGACACTGAGTAACACGACAGGATTAGGGACTTAAAGACCAGGCTAACAATGATGGAGTGATTACAACTGGAGATGTGCAAGTGGCCAGAACCAGATGAGCCCAGGCATCTCAAAGGGTCATGAGGCTAGAGGAGATCATGGAGATAGGGAGGGGCGAGGATTTTGAAAGCAAGGACGAGAATTGCTTGCCCGGGAGTTAATACCAGTCAGTGAGCACATGGGTGAGGGTGTAATGGGACTCACTGAAGCAAGAGAGGGAGGGCAAAGTTTTGCAACCAACAAAAATCTATCCATCTCACTTCTGAAATGTTCAATTGGCCAAGATATTTTCACAGCAGAGATTTGTCACCACACTTTGTGTGAAGGACTGCTTGTTGCTTTCATTCCCAAAGAGATCGCCTCCAGTCTCAAGGTTCCATGTTTTCCCCATCCCCATTCTCTAGCAATGGATATCATTTCTTTCTATCTAGCCAGTTAAATCCTTTAATCATCTTGAACACTTTAATTAATTACCCCCTGATTTTTCTTGCCTCATCAGATTACAACTTTAGTCTTTGTAACCCATTCTTATAACATAACTCTTTACGGTGTGGGCTCATTCATGTGAATCTGAGGCCCTCCCATCCAAGGCTAGTCTATGATCTCCTGGCTGAGGTCCAGGATGGTTCCCAGAACTGAACCCAGTTACACCAGAGGGAGCTTGACCAAAGCTCTCTATAACTGAAGTATCATTTCCTCACCTTTATATTCCAGCTCCCTTGAGATAGAGGCTGACATTAAATTGGTCATTGGGATTATCTTTTATCCCTGTTCATGATCTTCTAGTGTTTTCTGCAGGACTGTTCCTCCACTGTCTCTCACTGATACTTTAAATTCACTGTGCTAACATGGAGGTTGTCGGTGGTGGGGGGTGGTGTGGGGGTGTCATTCTGATGGCCACTAACTCAATTGCCAAATTTGCACCAAATGCGTCTCACTTTGGGCCTTGCCCTGAATTGGTATCCCTGGACAAGCCAGTAGGCTGGCTGGATTTTTGCAGCCATGTGGTCTCTCATTGTTCCTGAGCATGGATGGGGTTCCTGCAGCATGCTGTGCCCACAGCTGGTTTATAAAGGATCATCCCACAGCGTCAATGACCCTTTCTTTCCAACAGCTTCTTAATTCTCTTTCCCTTGTGCTTCTCTCATTTGTCTTTGTCCCTTAACTCACCTGACTGTAGGGGCTAGAATGTGGGTGAATGGGTAAATTATATCTACAATAGTATCACGAACAATCCTGTAAGCACTTTTGTTAGATCTATTTTATGACAAACACTCTCTCATAAATGGAGAAACATTTTTATAAGTACTGTTTACATTATAATCTCTACATTGCTCCAACAAGGCACACTCTTTGGGAAGAAACCAAGACACCAATTCGACAGTCCTGTTTCCACATTGGTCAGCAGCAAGCTCTTTCAGATCAAACTGGGCCATTTCTGGTCAGTTGGTACCGTACTCACTAGTTCCCCTTGCTGTGAGGGACTGTGCCTGAGTGACCCCATGGAAGCTGGCCTTTGAGTCAGGATAAGGTGTCCAATTGTCCAAGACGGCCAACTGGCCTCACACCTGAGCGGCCAACAGCTCCCAAAGGGGAAAGCTTGGATATTCTCACCCCTGCTGCTGTTACTTGCCTCAGGAATCACCAACACATCTGACAGAATGCAGAAATTACAACCCCCTGGCAGGGAGAGGTTGGTGTACAGTGACAGTCAAAGGGGCGAGTGGGGAAGTAGCTTTTAAGCACGGTGACTATGGATTGGAGCACAAATCAAGTGGATGGGAAAGCTTGAAATGAAACTGAGCAGTGATGATTCAGAATTCTAAACCCAATAAGTCACAGGTTGCAAGGTGGAATCTTAAATAGGCCATTTAGTCCATCTCTGTCTGTGCTGGCTCTCCGTTCTATCGCTTGACCTATTCCCCAGTAGCTCTTCACATCTTTCCTCTTCAGATAATGATCCAATTCTCTTTGAAACATCATGATTGAATCTGCACCCACCATACTCTCAGGCAATGCATTCCAAATCCTAAACACTCGCCATGTAACGTCCCCAGTCTATCTTCATGACTTAGGTTCCTCATCCTGCTGTGAATCTTTTCTTCAGGCCTGTCCAATTCCTTCCCAAAGTTCGGTGTCCAGACTTGGGGCCCACGACTCTGGGTGTGATAACAAGGTGTGGAGCTGGATGAACACAGCAGGCCAAGCAGTTTCAGAGGAGCAGGAAAGCTGACGTTTCGGGTCTGGACCCTT
>NC_063350.1:2938205-2947603 GCF_021869965.1 Rhincodon typus
AGCAGATTTAGGACTGAATTGAGAAGGAATTCCTTCACCCAAAGGGTTGTTAATCTATGGAATTCCTTGCCCAGTGAAGTAGTTGACGCTACTTCAGTAAACGTTTTTAAAAAAAAGGTAGATTTTTTTTGAACAATAAAGGAATGAAGGGATACGGTGAGAACGCGGGTAAGTGGATCTGAGTCCACGAAAAGATCAGCCATGATCTTATTGAATTGTGGAGCAGGCTCGAAGGAGCAGACGGCCTACTCCTGCTCCTAGTTCTTATGTTCTTATGTTGATGGAGCTGTCCCCATCCAGGCAAGTGGGGAGTATCCCATCACACTCCTGACTTGTGCCTTGTAGATGGTA
Source organism: Rhincodon typus (assembly GCF_021869965.1). NCBI lineage: Eukaryota > Metazoa > Chordata > Chondrichthyes > Orectolobiformes > Rhincodontidae > Rhincodon > Rhincodon typus. Next base: position 2,938,557 of record NC_063350.1, read on the forward strand.
AACAGGCTTTGGGGAGTCAGGAGGTGAGTTACTTGCTGCAGTATGTGATGAGTCCAGTTGAGTTTCTGGTCAATAGTCACCCCCAGAATGTTGATAGTGGGGGATTCAGTAATGGTAACACCATTGAATGTCAAGGGGCGGTGGTTAGATTGTCTCTTATTAGTGATGGTCATTCCCTGGCATTTGTGTGGCGCGAATGTCACTTGCCACTTGTCACTTGTCAGCCCAAACCTGGATATTGTCCAGATCTTGTTGCGTGTGAACATGGATTGCTTCAGTATCTGAGGAGTCACGAATGGTGCTGAACATTGTGCAATCATTGGCGAACATCCCCACTTCTGACCTTATGATGGAGGGAAGGTCGTTGATGAAGCAGCTGAAGATGGTTGGGCCTAGGACACTACCCTGAGGAACTCCCGCAGAGATGTCCTGGAGCTGAGATGACTGACCTCTGACATGAAAACCATCTTCCTTTGTGTCAGGTATGGCTCCAACTGGTAGAGAGTTTGTCCGTGATACCCATTGATCCCAGTTTTGCTAGGGCTCCTTTGATGCCACACTCGGTCGAATGCAGCCTTGATATCAAGGGCTGTCACTCTCACCCCACCCTCTGGAATTCAGCTCTTTTGTCCATGTTTGAACCAAGGCTGTAATGAGGTCAGGAGCTGAGTGGCCCTGGAGGAACTCAAACTGGGTGTCACTGAGCAGGTTATTGCTGAGCAGGTGCTGCTTGATAGCACTGTTACTGACACCTTCCATCACTTTACTGATGACTTTGTTCTTTCTTTATTCATTCATGGGATGAGGGCATCACTGGCCAGGCAGCATTTATTGCCCGTCCCCAATTGCCCAGAGGGCAGTTAAGAGTCAACCACATTGCTGTGGGTCTGGAGTCACATGTAGACCAGACCAGGTAAGGATGGCAGTTTCCTTCACTAAAGGACATTAGTGATAAGAGGAGACTGATGGGGCGGTAATTGGTCGGGTTGGATTTGTCCTGCTTTTTGTGTGCAGGATGTACCTGGGCAATTTTCCACATTGTCAGGTAGATGCCAGTGTTGTAACTGTACTGGAAGATCTTGGCTAAGGGAATGACAAGTTTTGGAGCATAAGGTTCAATACTATTGCCAGAATGTTGTCAGACCCCATAGCCTTTGTTGTATCCAGTGCCTCCAGCCGTTTCTTGATATCACGTGGAGTGAATCGATTTGGCTGAAGACTGGAATCTGTAATGCTGGGAACCACTGGAGGAGGCCGAGATGGATCATCCACTCGGCACATCTGCCTGAAGATTGTGCAGATAATAACCTCTACTTGCATTTATATAGCACCTCCATCTTCCAAAGAGCCATCGCAGGAGTGTAATCAAACAAAACCAAACCAGATAACTAAATGTTTGATGAGGGGACCAGATGCTTGGTCATAGAGGTTGGTTGTAAGGAGTGTCATAAGGGAGGAAAGAGTCACTGTGAAGAACTTTAGAGAGGTATAGTTTAGGGTCTACGCTGCTGAACGAAAGAGAAACCGGCAGAGCTGTGGGACTTTGAAGCAGAAACAGGAAACAGTGAACAAGCAGAGATAGTAGAAACTGCAGATGCTGGAGAATCTGAGATAACAAGGTGTAGAGCTGGATGAACACAGCAGGCCAAGCAGCATCATAGGAGCAGGAATTTCTGATGAAGGGTCTAGGCCCGAAACGTCAGCCTTCCTGCTCCTATGATGCTGCTTGGCCAACAGTGAACAAGCAGCTGGTCATGGATGCCGAGTTTTGAATGAACTCCTAGTGTTGAACCCTTTGTGTGTCTTTCACATTTTCTGTTCTTGCTGCTCCTTTAAGGAACGTGAATTTGAAGTGTTTTGCAGCTTTAGTGTTCAGAGAAAAACTTTGCCTCAAATCACCTGAAGGTGCCCAAAACCTCATGGCAGTTACCTGTTATTGTTTACTAATCATTGTACTACATCGTATCTTTCAAAACTTTCTGCTGGGACCTCCAACAGTACACATACATTTGACAGAACCACGAATAAGGAAGGCTGTATAGTAATCACAAAGGCACAGTTACAAATTTATTGACACTCCTGTATGGTGAGCAGGCTGAGAGGGAATTGAAGGAAGGTAGAGTATAGGCCAGGAGAGTGGCTCGGAGACTGTTGGAAGCTTGACATGGTGCGTGGGGACTGATGGAAACATCAGGCAGGACCTCCCAGTGTTGATGCAAGTAGATGTGCAAGTCCAGGAACAAAAACAGCTGAGTAACATCTTTAGGCAATTGGAAATAAATCAGAACTGACCTGGATTGAGAGAATTTGGGGAACACATCAAACACTGAAAGCAAGAATATTTTTGACATAGACATATCAAATTGGCCTGCAGATATGTTCACTGGGGTAGACTTTGGTCATGGGATGAAGCTGTGCCATGAGTTGAAGCAGGGTAAGTTTCCATATAAAATGCTCAAAGGTTAATCTGTGAGCACTTGAGAGAAAGCTTCACAACAAGACAACAAAGCTAAGGAAATGTTACAAGTGGTTTCACTCTGTATCTAACCCTGAACTGGTCCTGTCCTGGGAGTGTTTCATGCTGACAATGTTGAGGGAGCTTTACTCTGTATCTAACCCTGAGCTGGCCCTGTCCTGGGAGTGTTTGATGGGGGGGACAGTGTAGAGGGAGCTTTACTCTGTATCTGACCCCATGCTGTCCCTGTCCTGGGAGTGTTTGATGGGGAACAGTGTAAACAAGGCTTTACTCTGTATCTAACCCTGAGCTGTCCTTGTCCTTGGAGTGTTTGATGGGGACAGTGTAGAGGAGGCTTTACTCTGTATCTAAACTTGAGCTGGCCCTGTCCTGGGAGTGTTTGATGAGGAACAGAGTAGAGGAAGCTTTACTCTGTATCTAACCCCGTGCTGTCCCTGTCCCTGGGAGTGTTCGATGGGGAAGCTTTACTCTGTATCTAACCCTGAGCTGGCCCTGTCCTGGGAGTATTTCATGCTGACAGTGTTGAGGGAGATTTACTCTGTATCTGACCTCGTGCTGTCCCTGTCCTGGGAGTCACTGATGGGGAACAGTTAGAGTGAGCTTTACTGTGAATTTAACCCTGTGCTGTCCCTTTCCTGGGAGTGTTTGATGGGGACAGAGTAGAGGAAGATTTTACTCTGTATCTAAACCCATGCTAGCCCGGTCCTGAGTGTTTGATGGGGACAGAGTCTTTAAACCTTCATGTGTCTTTCCCTAATTGCCGTTTAATCCTGTATAGAAACAAGCTGGTCAAAGACATGTGATATTGAATATGTTTGTAATGGGGATAAACTGTCCCTCCTCAGTCTTCAGTACACAGCAATTACTGAGACCGCACCTGGAGCATTGTGGGCAGGTGGTGGTCCACTTACCTGAGTATGAATGTAGCTGTACTGGAGGCAGCTCAGAGGGGATTCACTCGATTGTTCCAGGGGTGAGAGGTTTGCCTTATGAAGAGGGATTGAGCAGTTTAGGCCTATTCTCTGTGAATTTAGAACAATGTGAGAGGAGATCAAATTGAGGTACAAAAGATGCTAAAGGGATTGACAAAGTAGATGGAGAGAAGATATTTCCTCATGTGGGGCAATCTACAACGAGAGGTCATAGTTTTAGGATAAGGGGCAGCAGATTTAAGACTGAGATGAGGAGAAATTACTTCTCTCAAAGGGTCATGTTGTGGAGGTGCTGGTGTTGGACTGGGATGGACAAGGTCAGAAGTCACATGACACCAGGTTATAGACTGACAGGTTCATTTGAAAACACAAGCTCTCTAAGCCTTGCTCCTTCTTCAGGTGACTAACACCTGAGGAAGGAGAGAGGCTGTGAAAGCTTGTGTTCTCAAATGAACCTGTTGGTCTATAACCTGGTGTCGTGTGACTTCTCACCTCTCAAAGGGTGGTGGATCTGTGGAATTCACTCCCCACAGAGTGTGGTGGATGCTGGTGTATTAAGTAAATGTAAGGAGGAAATAGACAGGTTTATAATTTGTAACGAGTTGAAAGATTATGGGGACAGGAATGTGGAGTTGAGGCTGAGGTGAGATCAGCCACGATCATATTAAATAGAAGCAGACTTGAGGGGCTGAATGGTCTACTCCTGCTCCTCCTCCTTATGTTCTTGAGTTGTCTGTTGTCTTTGACCACACCATCGTCCTCCAGTGATGGTCTACGTTCTGCTGGTTAACTCTTTCTTGTCCAGTTGTACCTAGAGGCACAACTACAATGTTCTCACTCCCTGCTCCCAACCATTACCTCTGGCCCCCTCCTCTTCTTCATCTCCATGCTTCCATTTGGTCTTGCCATTTGAAGAGATGACACCAAGCGCTCTGAGTATGTTGATAGCACAATGCTCTCTCCACTACTTCTCCCTGGATTCTGAAATAGAATAGAATAGAATCCCTACAGTGTGGAAACAGGCCCTTCAGCCCAACGAGTCCACACTGTCCCTTGGAGCATCCCACCCAGACCCATTCCCCTATAACCCACCTAACCTACACATCCCTGGGCACTACAGGCAAGTTAGCATGGCCAATTCACCTAGCCTGCACATCTTTGGACTGTGGGAGGAAATTGGAGCACCCGGAGGAAACCCACACAGACACGGGAAGAATGTGCAAACTCCACACAGACAGTCGCCCAAGGGTGGAATCGAACCTGGGTCCCTGGCACTGTGAGGCAGCAGTGCTAACCACTGAGCCACTGTGCCACCTGTGTTAGCCTGCGCTAGCCTGCTTGCCCACACTTTCCATTCCTTCAGCATCCAAATCCATCTCCCCTCCTGTCAACAGGATGCATCCATCTCTTCAGCTTCCTGTGCTGAGCTAAGTTTCAGAGCCTACTGTCTCCATCATGGTGACCTCCTACTTCCATCTCCATGATATCACCCACTTCCACCTCTCACCCACAATCCCCACAACCCATCTCATCTAAAACCTTCATCTCTGCCTTTGTCATGTACCCTTTCTTCTTCAAAGATACTCTGAAGCTGTCCTTGAAGCGAGGCAGCATCGACATTCATGAGAGGAGGAACTCACTCCCAGTTGTTCAAAACAGCAGCAACTTGTCCATCAAACTGAAAAACTTTGGGTCCGAATACCTTAATGATGAGGCAGAGTGACAGCAGAGAGGGGAAGCAAATCCCATCATGGGACATCCTGCTCCTCGTGACCCAAGATCTGGGTCAAGATTGGTCTGTTCAGTAACCCATGGCAAGAACTGATCGTGCTCCGTAGGCATCATCCTCAAACCAACATCCAGCCTCTTGGTCATTCCAAAACTTCTTGAACAGCTTCCTCCTTGAAGATTCTATTAAACTGAACTCATCAAAATCTCAAAGTTATATCTTTAGTTTTATTAATTCATGAGACATGGCCATCACTGGCTGGGCCCAGCATTTATTACCCATCCCTAGTTGCCCCTTGAGAAGATGGGGGTGAGCTGCCTTCTGGAACCGCTGCAGTCCATGTGCGGTAGATTGACCCACAATGCCCTTAGGGAGGGAATTCCAGGATTTTGACATCGCAACGATATTCTCACTTACACTGTGTCCTGTGCCCACATTAGCTCGCAGATCAGCACTCCCACAATTTGTTCTTGCAATCAATCCCTCCTTTATGTCCCAGTTCTGAGGAAGGGTCACTGGACCTGAAACGCTAACTCTGATTTCTCTCCACAGGTGCTCCCAAGCCAGCTCTGATTTCCCAGCAATTTCTGTTTGTGTTTCTGATTTCCAGCTTCTGCAGTCCTTCGGGTTTTTTTTTCCCTCCATTATCTTCACCATCTGTCTATCTCTGTAACCTCCTCCCATAGCCCTGTATTCTCCAATAGTAGCCGTGCCTTCAACTGCCTGGATCCTCAGCTCAGGGATTTCCTTCCTAAAACTGACAACTTTGAGTAGCTCAGTCTGGTTGTTGTTTCCCCATTACACACACTCACCTGGCTGCAAGAAAGGGTTAAAGGAAACAGTTCATGAGGGCTACAAGAGGCGATCAAATTCGAAGACTTTAATCTTGTAAAAGAACTTGATCGGATAGTTAGGTGGCTCAGTGGTTAGCACTGCTACCTCACAGCACCAGGGAACCAGGTTCGATTTCAGGGTGACTGTGTCTGTGTGGAGTTTGCACATTCTCCCTGTTTCTGTGTGGGTTTCCCCTGGGTGCTCTGGTTTCCTCCCACAGTCCAAAGATGTGCAGGTTGAGTGGATTAGCCATGGGAAATTGGCCCATAGTGTCCGAGGATGTGCAGGTTGAGTGGATTAGCCACGGGAAATATGAGGTTATGGGGTAGAGTTGGGGGCTGGCTCTGGGTGACATGTTCTTTAGAGGGTCACCGTGGACTCCATAGGCTGAATGTAGGGATTCTGCTCTGTAGGGATTCTATGATTCTAAAGACAGAAATGGAGGGAGAATGGTGGAAGTGACATGGAAATGTATTGGACTGAAGTCAGCACCCCAAGCTAATCTACTCCTCAAATGACTCTGTCCCCCTCTCTCTTCTCCTTTAGGCTGTACATAAATGTAAATATTGCTTTTGGTCCTGAGAGAAAGAACACGAATTCAAGAAACGGCTGGAATCGTTGTGAAGTGTTGCTGGTGATTTTTGTTCTGTTTCCCCTCCAGCTGCTGGCCTTACCTTCAGGACAATGAACAAAGGAAGTGAGTCGGTCGCAGGTGATGCAGAAGTCGGCTTGCAGAGTCACAGGTTGCTGGAGATGTGCCTCATTATTGGGATTCCTCCCAAAATCCTGCGGCGAGTGATCCAGGTACATTCCCAGAGTTACACACCCAACAGCTGTGACAGGACTCCATCCTTCTCATTTACTCTGACTGCAATATACTGCTCTGATTGCGCTCAAACACCTTCCTCCAGAAGATTCACTTCACTCTGTTTCTCTCTTCCCACCGACACTGCTGAGTTTCTCCAGCACTCTCTATTCCGATTTCAGATTTCCAGCATCCACAGTATTTGGCTTTTACCTCCTCAGTCCTGCTTCCCCGTTGTCCAGGTAACAGCCATCCCAGCTGTAGTGCAGACCTGGAGTCCTGTCTCTCTCCACCTTTAGGACGATCTTTGTAACTGGGAGCATGTCCTGTGGGTGCTGGCCATCAGTTCACAGCCCAACCAGAATGCAGGGGAAGTCAGTGCCTGATCTCATCCTCTCCTAACCTCCACACAGGGAATGCTGCCCAATAGGGTTCACCCTGTCATGGTCAGGTACCTGGCCAAGGCATCAATTTCTGGGGACATGGGTTAAAATCCCACCATGATAAAGGACGAGGTTTGAATTCAACATGGTGACCATGTAACCATTGTTCATCATTGTGAAAACGCACCTGTTTCAGTAATACCCTTTAGTGAAGGAAACTGCCATTCTTACCTATTCAGGCCTACATGTGACTCCAGACCCACAGCGATGCAATTGATTCTTTGGGCAGTAAGGGGGAATCAATAACTCCTGGCCCAGCCAGAACCCATGAGCATTTTTTTTTTAAAATCCAGAATAAAAGCTGAAAGAACTGCGGATGCTGTAAATCAGAAACCAAAACAGAAATTGCTGGAAAAGCTCAGCAGGTTTGGCACCTTCCGTGGAGAGAAATCAGGGTTAACGTTTCGGGTCAAGTGACCTGAGGAAGGGTCACCGGACCCGAAACATTAACTCTGTTTTTTCCTTCACAGATACTGCCAGACCTGCTGAGCTTTTCCAGCAACTTCTGCTTTTGGCCATTTGTTTCCAAGCCTGTCATGAGACCCTTTCTTTTAACCTATTTGTTTGGATGTGTTATGATACATCTCCATGGTCATCCTGTCTTGAGGTGGGATTGACCCTTGACCACCTGGCCGAGAGGTGGGGACATCACCCTGTAAGATCCTTTTTAAGACCCCTTTCTTCGAGAATAGAGTTTGTTAGCAATTTGACCCTACAGCTCCTTCTATACACAAGCCCAACCTGTTTCCCCCCTTTTATATCTACCCAGTCATTAACTAGTCAATAAATTGAGTGAACAGTGGAGAAGTGGTTTTGAGGTGCTGTACTATGTCACACAGTTTGCTTGCTGCTCCTTAATGATGTGCAATGTCTTGTGCAGGACATGCACAACAATTTCTTTGATACTACAGATGTCATTCCAGAAGTTTTGTCCATTCACGCACCACCATTCACTGGGCCTCAGACAAATGCTCACACCCACTTGCAGAGCCCACTGCAAAAGCCAGAGGAGATCACAGTACCAACGTTCTCTTCGGGCCAACTCTTTGGAAATGTGGAACATTTTAAGGAGCACCTCAGCGTTCCGAGGGGAATTGAGCTGTGTGGCCTGCCGGAGCTGTGCTTCCCAGGTGAGAGACTTTGACAGCCCTGTCCTGGACGAAGGGGAATGGCTTAACGGGGCAGCCTATCAATGGGCTCTTTATTTCCTCGAGGCTAACACTGGTTCCACTGGCCAATAGGCGGGAGAGTTGAAGCACACCGGAGTTCACAGAACAGACAAACAATTGTGTAATCCTGCTGGTAATTTCCCAAAGCCTGAATCAGATCCTGAATGGATCATCACAGCAAAGAAAGACAGAAGTGAGCAAAGAGCAGGGAACGTGGGACTAGAATTAGAATTAGAATTAGCTTTTATTGTCACATGCACTCACTCACATGAGTACAGTGAAAAATTTACAAGCTACCACTTACGGCACCATCTTAGGTACAAATGAACCTGGGCACAGAATCTTAGTACAGAGCAGAAAAGTAAAGAGAGCAAGTTAAGAAGTCAAACATTATAGTCCTTCTTACTAAAGTGTAGAAAAACCAAGAAGCACAGTTAATAGTTCAACATCACAGTCCCTAAGTGCCTGGCCATGCTGGGCTCTCACTCCTCACAAGGGCTTGACCTCCCCCCTCCCCCTCACCACCCGCTTACCATCACCACCCCCTCGGGGCTGCCTGTTCGCACTCTCACCCCCTCGGGGCTGCCTGTTCGCACTCTCACCCCCCTCGGGGCTGCCTGTTCGCACTCTCACCACCACGGGGCTGCCTGTTCGCACTG
>NC_063350.1:2948003-2948375 GCF_021869965.1 Rhincodon typus
CCTCGGGGCTGCCTGTTCCCTTTCTCACCACCTTGGGGCTGCCTGTTCCCTCTCTCACCCCCCTCTGGGCTGCCTGTTCCCGCTGTCACCCCCCTCAGGGCTGCCTGTTCCCTCTCTCACCCTCCTCGGGGCTACCTGTTCCCGCTCTCAACCCCTCGGGGCTACCTGTTCCCGCTCTCACCCCCCTCGAGGCTACCTGTTCCCACTCTCCCCGCCTGTTCTCACTCCCCTCGGGGCTGCCTGTTCCCTTTCTCACCACCTTGGGGCTGCCTGTTACCTCTCTCACTCCCCCCTCGGGGCTGCCTGTTCCCTCTCTCACCACCTCGGGGCTGCCTGTTCCCTCTCTCACCGCCCCGGGGCTGCCTGTTCCCT
>NC_063350.1:2948385-2959915 GCF_021869965.1 Rhincodon typus
GGGGCTGCCTGTTCCCTCTCTCACCGCCCCGGGGCTGCCTGTTCCCTCTCTCACCGCCTCGGGGCTGCCTGTACCCCATTTCGCCTGTCACTGTAGTATTCGCCTCCGGTGCTGAGGGGAGAGAAGAAACAATGAGAGAAATAAAGGAAAATGAATAGGCGGAGCAGAGGAGCCCTAACAGGAGCATCCTACTCTGCCACCATTTTGGAAATGGAGTGCATTTTATACCAAAGGGAATGGAGTGTAAGAGAAGGGCAGTTTTACTGAAACTATGCAAGGAACTAGTCAGACCACAGCTGGAATATTGTCAACAGTTCTGGGTCCCTTATCTGAGCAAAGATAGACTGGCATTGGAGGCAATCCAGAGAAGGTTCACTCAGAGGAACTGTCTCATGCAGAGAGATCAAGTAGATTGGGTCTATACTCATTGGGATTTAGAAGAATGAGCAGTGACCTTATTGAAACATCTTAGGGGACTTGGCCATGTAGATACAGAAAAGCTGTTTCCCTTTGTAGGAGAGTTTAGGACTAGACGGTATGGAATCAGAATTAGAGGCTGCAGTTTTAAGTTGGAGATAAGAAGGAATTTATTCTCTCAGATTCCAGTGAACTGTGGAATTCTTTACTGCAGAGGGCTGTTGAGGCTGGGTCATTAAGGATATTCAAGGCTGAGATAGAAAGATTTTTAATCAGAACGAGAATCAAGGGTTATGGGGAAAAGGACAACCCATTCTGGAAATTCCTCCTCACCTCATTCTGAAATGGCCAATCCCCTTATTCTGATAGGTTCAGTCTCTGGTTCGAGATTGTCCACCTTCAGCCTTTCAGCATCTCCCTTGTCAATTCCTCTCAGAATGTTAAACAGTTCAAATCTGACCAGCTCACCATTAGGATCATTCCAGCCCACATCCCACTCACTGTAGGCAGTTCCCGATCACACAACTGGGATCCCAAACCATGCCATGAGGTGTGGGTAAGGTCCTGAAGGAATCTTCAAAGCAGGACGAAAGGTAGAATGCACTGTGCCTGGCACACACAGCATTTATAAATCATTTTATTCAATTTGTTCAATTCCTGAAACATACAGGTTTGAAGGGCAATGGGGAAAGAGCAAAGTAAGTGGGACTGATTAGATAGCTCTCTCAAAGAGCCAGAACAGGCATGATAGCTGATTGTCCTCCAGCTGGTCAAGAGGTACTTGGGGGAAATGGGGTTTCCAAAGGGGGGGGGGGGGATGGGTTTTTGAGATAGCTACATTTTCATTAACCAAAGGTATTAAGGGGTATGGGCCAACGACAGGTATATGAATTTAGGCCACAGATCAGCCATGCTCTCATTGAAAGGTGGAGCAGGATCAAGGGGCTGAATGGCCTCCTGCTGTTCCCATGGGTAGCGGGTAACAGTCATTCCTTAGGTGAACTCTCCCACCAAACCTTATCTTTTTTGTACATCCTGAATCCATTCACACCTGCTTCAAAAAGGACCAGTGTCAGTGACCACTGGTCAGGTCGGGTCAGGATGACATTGCTCTCCCCCCATCCCACACTAACACTCACTGTGGTTTTCAGAAACCGAATAATTATCGTCTTTCTGTCTTTGTCTGAGGATTTATTCTAATATTAAAGATTACAGAAAGATATCCATTAGCTCAGCCTGCAGAGCAGAAGCACTTAATCTTCGCGCTGAGTGGACTCAAAGTCATAACAACATAAGAACCAGGAGTAGGAGGAGGCCATTCAGCCCCTCGAGCCTGTTTCGCCACGTAATACCATCACGGTTGATCTCATCTCAGCCTCAGCTCCACATTCCTGCCAGCTCGCCATAATCTTTCAACCCATTGCTGTTTAAAAATCTGTCTATCCCCTCCTTAAATTTACTCAATGTCCCAACATCCACCACACTCTGGGGGAGTGAATTCCACAGGTTCATGACCCTTTGAGACAAGTAATTTCTCCCCATCTCCTCATCTATTTTAAATCTGTGGCCCCTTATCCTAAAACAATGACCTCTCATTCTAGATTTCCTCACGAGGAACATCCTTTCTACATCTACTTTGTCAATCCCTTCTAGCATCTTGTAGACCTCAATGAGATCTCCTCTCATTGTTCAAAACTCCAGAGAGTATCAACCTAAACTGCTCAATGTTTCTTCTTTAGACAAACCCCTCATTTCTGTAAATGGCTGAGTGAACCTTTTCTGAACTGTCTCCAATACAACTACATCCCTCCTCAAGTAAGGACACCAAAACTGTACACAATACTCCAGGTGTGGTCTTACTAATGCCTTGTATAGTTGCAGCAACGTTTCCCTACTTTCATACTCTATTCTTTTAGCAATAAATGCCATTTTTTAAGTCTGGCCTTCTGTTGGTGGTTTTACGCAAGATTTATTTGCCAATCTCTGGGCATTGTCAATAATCGCAGATAATGTCCAGACCATAGTCCCAAGGCAGCATCACACTGTAGTCTGAGCAGTCTGGGATCATGGGGTCAACACTGGGCAACCCACCAGGAAGGGGACGCTGACCCTATCGAGGGGAGGGCGTGGTGCAGCATAGATTCACCTGAAAAACACCAGGGCTGAAAGGGTTAACTTAGCGGGGTTCTGAAGAAGTCATACCACACTCGAAACATTAACTGTTTCCCTCTCTCCACACATGCTGCCAGACCTGCTGAGTTTCTCCAGCAACTTCTGTTTTTATGTCAGATCTCCAGCATCCGCAGGATGTTGCTCAGGGGGACAGGATGCATCTAGAATTGAGAATTATGAAAGGATTGAATTGGGTGGCTGCAGAAAAACTATTACCTGCATTAAGGGGAGTCCAGAACAAGGGGACAGTATCTTCACATCACAGCCAGCCATTAAAGCTGATTGTCAGGAAACACTTAGGATATAGGAACATAGCACTTGGGAACAGGAGGAGGCCATTCAGCCCTTAAGCCTGTACCACCATTCATTAAGATCATGGCTGTTCTGCTTGTGATCTCAACTTGACTTTTATGACTGACCTCACCTCCAACACACTAGTCTCCCTGGTTGATCAAAAATCTCCCTAAACTCAGCCTTGAATACGTTTAAAGATCTAGTCTCTACTTCCTTCTAGGAAACACTCTCATAACTTTTTCACAAAATAAAAATTCTCTTCCCCTCTATCTCAAATGCTGCTCCATCGCTTTGCGTCTCCCCTACAAGAGGAAAGATCCACACAGTATCCACCCATCCATTCAGCTCAGCATCTTCAAAAAGATCACCTCTCACTCCTCTAAACTCCAACGGTTATAAACCAAACCCTGTCTTCATAGGATACACAGGGAAGGGCAATGGAAATCTGCAACTCTCTTCCCTAAAGAGTGGGTTAGGTGGCTGGGATTTACTTGATAATTTCAAGACTGTTATCAATAAACATTTGTAGGGTTCATGCACTTCCAGAAGGCTTTTGACAAGCTGCCGCATGGGAAGCTGCTAATTAAGACAAGAGCCCATGGTGTTAGAGTCAAGGTAATGGCATGGAGAGAGCATTGGCCAACCAGCAGAAGGCAGAGAATGGGGATAAAGGCATTTTTTTGGATGGCAGCCAGTGACGAGTGGAGTTCTGCAGGGAACAACGTTGGGACCACAGCTATTCACGTTATACATTAATGATCTGGATGAAGGAACTGAGGGCATTGTCGCTATGTTTGCAGATGACACAGAGATAGGTGGAGGGACTGGTCGTGTTGTGGAAGTGGGGAGGCTACAGAAAGACTTGGAGAGATGAGGAGAGTCAGCAAAAAAAGTGGAAGATGGGATATGATGTGGGGAAATGGGAGGTTATACACTTTGCTAGGAATAATAGAGACATAGAACATAGAACATAGAACAGTACAGCACAGTACAGGCCCTTCGGCCCATGATGTTGTGCTGACCTATTATCCTACTAAGATCAATCTACCCTGCATCCCCTACATTTTACTATCCTCCATGTGCCTATCCAAGAGGCGCTTAAAATTCTCTAACGTATCTGACTCCACTACCACTGCCAGCAGTGCATTACACACACCCACCACTCTCTGTGTGAAGAACCTACCTCTGACTATTTCCTAAATGGGGAAAGGCTTTGGAAATTTGAAATGGAGCTTGGGTGTCCTAGTTCAGGATTCTCTTCAGGATAACATGCAGGTTCCACTGGCAGTTAGGACTGCAAATGTAATGTTAACATTCATTTCTGGAGCGCTGGAATACAAGAGCAGGGATGTACTGCTGAGGCTGTATAAGGCTCTGGTCAAAGCGCGTTTGGAATATTGTGAGCAGTTTTGGGCCCTGTATCTAAGGAAGGATGTGCTGGTGTTGGAGGGAATCCAGAGGAGGTTTACAAGAATGATCCTGGGGATGAAAGGCTTGTCATATGAGGATCGGTTGAGGACTCTGGGTCTGTACTCGATGAAGTTTAGAAGGATGAGGGAGGATCTGATTGAAACTTACAGGATACTGAGAGGCCTGGATAGAGTGGAGAAGATGTTTTCACTCGTAGGAGAGACTAGGATCCAAGGGCACAGCCTCAGAGTGAAGGGATGACCCTTTTGAACTGAGGTTAGGAGGAATTTCTTCAGCCAGAGGGTGGTGAATCTGTGGAACTCATTGCTGCAGAGGGCTGTGGAGGCCAAGTCATTGAGAGTATTTAGGACAGAAATAGATAGGGTTTTGATGAGTAAGGGGATCAAGGGTTATGGGGAGAAGGCAGGACAATAGGGTAGAGAAAAATCAGCCATGACCAAATAGAGGAGCAGACTCAATGGGCTGAGTGGCCTAGATATGCTCCTATATCCTGTATCTTATGGCCTTATCAAGAAATATGTACATGAATAGAGTTCAGAGATACATCAGCCATGATCTAGTACAATGGTGGAAAAGGTTCGAGGGGCTGAATAGCCTCCTTCTGAGTCCTGTGATGTTAGTTGCTTCCCTGTTGCATCTTCCACACAAACAGTAACCAGTGAAACATTCCCTTTCCTTAACCTTCCAACAATTAGCGATGTAGATTCACCACAAAATGTTTCAGGAACAAGAATAGCGAAAGCACCCACCCCATCTGCTAGGTTGTAAGAAGGACCAAGAGCTTTATTAAGGAGATGTTCACTCTGCAGCCAGCAACTAGTTCCCTCCCTGTCACATGATCAGACTCTTAAAGTGACAGTCCATCATACTTACACAAATACTCCACACCACCCCATTCCCTTTTTGTCCTTGTGGAATGCATTATAATGGGTGGGGGAGAAATCCTTCTTTATCCAATCATGATATTTCCAACAATCATCATTTTTCATCAGCCTTTCCACTCAATCTACAATATTGTTGTCCTTCACTCCCTACCCTCTCTAATGAGAGAGCAGATCTAAGGTCTTCCGGGACTATGGGGACTTTGTCTTTATTGCTACAGGATTATTTCTTTGGCGGGTTATGGGAAATCAGAGGCAGATTTATTTGATTTGTATTTTTTTGTCCTGTTTTTGTTGTCTCCCTAACTGTCCTGGTGTTTCTCATTATCTCTGGCTCTCTGTTTATCTCTCACCCTGTATATGTCTGTATATGTCTGTATATGTGTCCCTCATTCTCCCACTCTCTGTCCTGAACTTTCTTTTTTTAATGTTGTATTTTTTCTCCCTGGTCTATCTTTTTTTCTCTCTCTGTCTAATGTCTCCCCTGTTCATATATTTATGTTGTCATTCTCTGTTTCTCACTCCTTGTTTTTCCATCTCCATTTCTCTTTGTCTCTTTCTCACTCGGATTCTGTTTGTCTCCCACCCTTTCCCACCGTCAACACCACTCCCTGAATGCCTCACTCCCTTGCTCACTCTTTCCTTCTCTCTGTAACTGTTGCTGGTTCTCCCCTCCACACTTGTCCCCTCTCTCTCTCTGTGTGTGTGTTCACCTCTCTTGTTCTCTGCTTCAAACTTTCCCAGATGGATTTAAGCTTCCAGTGGAAGAGCAGGAAGAGTCTTTCCATTTCCTGGTCCTGACAGATATCCTCGGGAACAGACAGCAGGGAGTGGTACTTCACATTAACAGAGAGATAAAGGTGAGCATTTGAAACAATGTGTTTCATACAAAATGCTGGGGTTGGCCAGAGTTTTAATGTGTAGGATTATAATGAGAATTCTAAAACCAGAAAACATTTTATTTTCTCAGAGAGATGTGTGTCTTTGGAACTCTCTGCCTCAGAAGCAGTGGAGGTGGGGTCATTGAATATTTTTAAGGCGTGGGCAGATACTTTCTTATGAGGCAGGGAATCGAGGGTTATCGGGATAGAATGAAATACAGAAACCTCAACAGAGCAACCACAATCTTATTGAATGGTAGAGTAAGCTCAAGGGGCTGAATGGTCTCCACTGCTCCTAATTGTTATGTTCACATGGTATTGTAAGTTGTGGGGGAATAACTTGGGTCTGCTAATAAGGAATATGGATCCAAGGTGGCTAGCTAGAGTTGGTTCAGGTCAGCCAGAAGCTTGTGGGGGACTCTGGAACTCGGGAACAGTTACAGAATAAAGGGACACTCATTTAAACCTGAGATAGGATGGAATTGCCTCACTCTGAGGGTAGTGAATGTCTGGACCCCAGTGAGGCTAAATTACTCAAAGTATTAAAAGAGGAGGTAGACAGGTTTTTGAATTATTGCGAGTTGAGGGCTGTGAGGAGCTGCCTTACAGAGGAGGTGAGGCCTGGGGTAGATGAGCCATGATCTTATACAATGGCAGGGCAAGCCTGAGGGGCTGAATGGCCTATTGTTGCTCCTGTTTTTTTATTTTCTAACAGAATGGTGGAACAAACTGCACATGACCACCTCCTGTTCCTTCCTAAATTAGTGACAGGGCTCTGACTAAAGGCAGCGCCCCAGTTTAGGCTTACTGCTCAAGGTTACAGTAAGTTTCTTTTTCTGCTGTTAAGATGTGCCGGGGGTGGGATTGATCTCCACAGAGGTGACCCCACCCCCACCCAACTCCTCTCTCGTCTCCTCCCCTCCCCTCCCCTCCCTGTGGGACGACTGATGACTCTCTGTTCTCAGGGTTAGGCTGGAAGATTGTCTGAAAGGGGTAACGGGACTCAGGCCCAGCAGGAGGAAGATTGGCATTGGGGAAGTGGGGGAGGGCTGGGGGAGGGGGATGGGAGGAGGGAAGTCTTTTGGGAGAGTGAAGTCATCACTATCTGACCTCAGGTTTTGCCTTTGCAGGAGTCCGATCTATACCAGTCTCCCCCCGAGGGCATTGACCCCACAATGGACTGTACCGAATCTTTCAATATCCTGGTTCCCTTTGGGATCTGTGTCATCACCAAGTTTCCATATTACACAGTCCTGAAGGACTGCCTTTCCTGGTAAGAGAGTTAACCAGCCACTGTTACCCCAGTAGCGTCAGGAACACATGTGGAGACAGAAACCAGGGTTAATGACCCATCACAGGGAACGGGAAAAGTTAGAGATGTAACAGGGATCGAGACTGGGAAAGGGGCTGGGGACCTCCAGAGTGGGACAAAAGGGAAGGTCTGTGCTAAGGGGGAGGCTTGGAGCGATTAAATGACAAAAAAATTAACAGCACAAGACAGAAGTAAAGAAGCAAAGGTTAGGCTGATTGCAGGTTTAAACAACAATGGAAGAGGCATTACTAACTCCAGCTATATAAGAGTTGTTGGTTGGTTCGCCGAGCTGACTGGTTTTCATACAGAGATAGTGGGAACTGCCGATACTGGAGAATCTGAGATAACAAGGTGTGGAGCTGGATGAACACAGCAGGCCAAGCAGCATCAGAGGAGCAGGAAAACTGACTCAGAAATGATGCTGCTTGGCCTGCTGTGTTCATCCAGCTCTACACCTTGTTATCTCTGGTTTTCAGACAAACGTTTTGTCTCCCTTCTAGGTGACATTGTCAGTAATGTGTAACCTCTGTTGAAGCGCTGTTGTTCTGTTCTACTCTGAATTTATATGGTCCGTTCTGTCATGGTGGTCTGTCTCGTTTCCGGTTTGTGCCATAGTGGTATGTATATGAGGTCTATTTCAACATGTTTGTTAATTGCATCAACGGTTGAAAACCAGGCCTCCAGGAATTCTCATGCCTGTCTTTGTCTCACTTGTCCTAGTACTATAACTTTGTCCCAGTCAAAGTGATGCCCTTCTATGTCGGAGTGTACTGAAACGAGGGAGAATTAGTCGTACCGTTTTGCTGCGAGTTGGTGTTCATGTATCCTGGTGGTGAGTTTCCTGGCCGTCTGTCCTATGTAGTGTTTCTTGCAGTTGCTGCATGGCATTTTATATATCACATTTGTCCTGCTCATTGTGGGTATGGAGTCTTTTGTCTTTGAGAGTAACTGGCAAAGTATGGCTGTTGATTTGTATGCTATCCTTATTTCAAGAGGTCATAGGAGTCTTGCAGTCAGTTCTGATGTGTGTTGAGGTTGTTGAGGTTGGTTGGCTCGCCGAGCTGGTTTCTTGTTTCGCAGACGTTTTCCTCTTCATTTTTATGCAGCTCTGGGGTGTTGCAGTGAGTTATCCCTCTATTTAAACAGAGTCTTGACACAGCTCTGTTTGTGGATGCTGGGGGGGTGGGTTACTGTTGTAAATGAGTGATAACTTGCCCGTAGTGTTCAGGGGTGTGTGGGTTAGGTGGGTTAGAGGGGGATGGATCTGGATGGGATGCTCTGAGGGGCGGTGTGGACTTGTTGGGCCAAATGGCCTATTCCACACTGTAGGGATTCTATGAATGAATGGAAAACAAGATGCCATGCAGCAACTGTGAGAAACACTACATAGGACAGATGGGCAGGGAACTCGCCACCAGGATACATGAACACCAACTCGCAGCATATTGGCACGACCAACTCTCCCTCATTTCAGTACACTCCGTCATAGAAGTACATCAATTTGACTGGGACAAAGTTACAGTGCTAGGACAAGTGAGACAAAGACAGGCACGAGACTTCCCGGAGGCCTGGTTTTCAACCGCTGATGCAATTAACAAACATGTTGAAGTCGACCCCATCTACATACCACTATGGCACAAAACCGGAAACAAGACAGCTCACCATGACAGACCAGACCATATAAATTCAGAGCGGGACAGAACAACAGCGCTTCGATAGAGGCTACACAGCACTGACAATGTCACCTACAAGGGAGATGAAATGTTTGTTTGAAAACCGGTCAGCTCGGCGAACCAACCAACAACTCAAACTGCAACCTGAGCTACAGATCTTCGTTAAAACATTGAAAGGAGTGGGGCAAGGCCCTGGAGGTTTTGACCTGGGATTTCTGAACTCAGTGTTGAATCTCAGAGCTCGTTGGGAAATCTGGGAGAGTAGGAAGTCTGGACAAAGCCAGTAGATTATCCAGTCTTCCTCGGATTGATTAGGGATCAGTGGCCAGAGCACAGAGATTGTTGCTGAGGAAACTGGCTTGTGAGTGTTTAACTGGAGGGAGTTGGGCCTAACCCAGGAAGGGATGTGAGACGTGCAGTGGATGGGTCAGGAGGTGGGACATGTGCTGAAGAAGATAAGGCATTGCCAGTTTATGGATAGAAACCCATGTTGCTAAAGGACAGCACATGACCCAGGAGAGGAGGAGAGGCTGAGGAAAGGGCGGTGGGGATCTGGGAGGAGGAGGGATTGTCAGTAGCTGTGACAGAATCAGTGCTGTCCCGCAGTAACCTGTCCACCTTCTTCCTTCAGCCTGCTGCTAGACCTGAAGTCCTGTGGAGAGAGAGAGTTTGAAATGAAGGTGAAAGAGTTTGCAGCTCAGTTAGCTCTTGTCCCATGCCCACCGCCAGGATCCATCCAGCTGGTAAGAAACATGGCATCATCTGGTGTGTTTGTGAGGAACCTTGTATTTTATGAAACCAGGGAATTTTGTCTTTTATTCATTTGTGGGTTTTGGCCAGGGGCAGCATTTATCGCCCATCCCTAATTGCCCAGTCGACAGTTAAATTCCAATGACATTGCTGGGGGTCTGGAGTCACATGTAGTCCAGACCAGGTGACGATGGCAGATTTCCTTCCCTACAGGGCATTAGTGAACCAAATAGGCTTTCCCCCACCAATTGACAACGAACATCATTAGATTCTTAATTCCAGACTTTTGTTCATTTGAAATTCCACCATCTGTCACCTGATGGACCTTGTGTCTCCAGAACATTCCCTGGGTCTCTGGTTTAACAATCTAGTGACAATATCACCTCTGTCAGAATGTGGCTATCGCAGCGGGTGGTAGCGAGCTGCCTTCATGAATGCAAGCGAGTGACTAATAGGCCATTCCTGAGGGTACGTTGGGGCTAGGCTTGGGGGGCAAGTGTCATCAATTTCATTCCCAAAGGATATTCGGGAAGTAGCAATCTGGATGTTTTGTTCTTACCGGGACTAGCTTTTTATTTTCAGATTTATTAAATTAGCTGGACTGACCTCTCCAGCTGTCAGGCGGGTTTGGAATTCATTTCTCTGGTTTATTTATTTTCTTGTGGAAGGTGGTGGATAGGGCATGCCACATTCACCATGACCTTCACTATCCACAAACATCCACTCCCTCCACCCACCGACGCTCAGTCACAGCAGTGTGTACTATCGACAAGATGCACTGCAGAAATTCACCAAAGATCCTCCGACTCATACGCAGTTAGAAAGGGAAAAGGCAGTGCCCACATCAGGTCTGCTCACATCAACCAGGATCTCATTGATCACCTGGGCAGCTAAGGGAAACCTTCATAAACTGGGAGCCCCCATGCTGACCCTGGCACTGGGGCAACGATGGGGAGCCCAGCCTGGCTCAGTGCACTGCCTAGCACGCACTAGTAGGTGGTACCTGACCAAGACATGTGTGATTGATTTGTTTGGAAAGTAACTGATTGATACCTGACTGTCTCCTCATTTCCTTTCCTTCCCGCCCCCCACCGCCTCGTGCTGCTCAGTGCTTTGAGTTGGGCCCTCTCAGTATCGTGCTGTCACCTCCTGAGGATATCGACAGCCCCGTTATTGACATCGGCCTCCATGTCCCGTTCCTTTGCTTCAAACCGGAGACTGTCCTGCAGGTAATTACAGAGAGAGAGAGAGAGAGTGAGTGGGAGTGTGTGGGTGTGGGAGTGTGCGAGTGGAAGTGGTTGTGGGAGTGTGTATGGGTGTGGGAGTGGGTGGGGGTGGGGGAGCGGGAGTGGGAGGGTTGGGCTAGAAGCTGCCCATCAGGCACAGGCTGGGAATGACTCTTTGACTCTCTCCTGCAGATTGTGACGTACATCCTGACCGAGCGGAGACTGGTCTTTTTCTCCACAAACTGGCCACTGCTGACCCTGGTGACCGAGTGCTTCATCCATTACCTGTACCCTCTCCAATGGAGACACCCCTACATTCCAGTGCTGGCCAATCAGATGCTGGACCTCGTGATGGCACCCACTGTCTTCCTCATGGGCTGCCATTCCAGACACTTCGATACAATCAACGAGGTCAGTCACCGGCAACGCCACACCCCCTCAGCACTGACCCTCCGACAGTCGGGCGCTCCCTCAGCACTGACCCTCCGACAGT
>NC_063350.1:2959925-2960123 GCF_021869965.1 Rhincodon typus
GACCCTCCGACAGTCGGGCGCTCCCTCAGCACTGACCCTCCGACAGTGGGGCGCTCCCTCAGCACTGACCCTCCGACAGTGCGGTGCTCCCTCAGCACTGACCCTCCGACAGTGCGGCGCTCCCTCAGCGCTGCCCCTCCGACAGTGCCCACTCCCTCAGCACTGACCCTCCGACAGTGCGGCGCTCCCTCAGCACTG
>NC_063350.1:2960133-2968488 GCF_021869965.1 Rhincodon typus
CCTCAGCACTGACCCTCCGACAGTGCGGCGCTCCCTCAGCACTGACCATTACGAGGCGTTGGAACACAATTACTGATGGCTTTCCTTGCGGACACTGCCTGTACATAATTGTCAATCCAGCTGTGGTTGAACCAACTTGATGTAGCGGACATTAAGCTTTTGCTGTCCTTACTGACCTACATCAGTTGCAGTCAGGCAAATCATTGCTTTTAAAACTAACCTTCCTTTTAAACCTTAATCTTCATTTTCAAGGCCCTTCATGTTCTCCCTCCTCCCTATTTCTTGAACCCCATGCAGCTCTAGAAAACTACAAGACCTTTTTGATGCTTTATTCGTGATCTCTCAAGAATCTACAATTTTAATTGCTCTATCACTGGTAGCCTGTTGCCCGGACCTGAGCTCTGGATTTCCCACACAAAACCTCTCCCACCTCCCTGTTTGTTCAAGCCACTCCTTACAACAGACCCCTTTAACCAACTCTCAGTGACCTGTCTTCATATTTCTGGATTTGGCTCAGTAACGGATGGGTCACCTATTTCGGAATATCAAGAAAGAACTGCTAATGTTGGGAAACTGAAACAGAAAAGAGAAATTGCTGGAGAAACTCAGCAGGTCTGGCAGTATCTGTGCAGAGAAATCAGAGTGAACAGTTCAAATCCAGTGACCACTACATTTCTGAAGAAGGGTCACTGGACCCGAACCGGTAACTATGTTTTTGTTTTGATTATTACCAAATTTGAAACATTAACTCTGCTTTATCTCCATGGATGCCGCCAGACCTGTTGAGTTTCTCCTGCAATTTCTGTTTTTGAGTTGATTATTGTTTCTGTGAAGCACTGTGGGATGTTTGGCTCTGCAAAAGACGCTATATCAATGCAGGTTTTTGTTGGTTGGATCTGTCTCACATGCTGTGTGTTTAGCTACTTTGCCACTAGGGAGCACTGTTTAGTTTCTGTAAGAACCCACTACAGAGCGATAACTTGTGACTATTCGCAGGGATTGGCCAGCCTCTGATTCTTAAAGTCCTTACCCAGATGGACACTGGGTGGGTAGGTGTGTGTGAGGAGGGTGTGGGAGGAGATTTCCATGGGCTCGCTGGCAGGATGCCATCTGGATCTCTGAGGCTAATTTCAATGTTTAACATCTGTCTCTCACCCAGAGACAGGGGGCTAATTTCCAGGTCTGGAGTGCTGGGTGATCCATGGTGCCGGAGCTGGGATAGGGTGGGCAGTGGCTGTTTGGGGAAGGCAGATGCAGGTGGTCGTATCCAGGACTCCCTTGAGTGTCCCTTGTGGGTCACTCTTATTGTCCAAGCTCAAGTTCCTGGTCAGTGTCGCTGCTTCATGTGTAAACCAGCAGCTGCCATTAAAGTCAGCGTTGTGATTTAATCTCAGTGACAGGCTTCGCTCCACCACATCCAGCCTCTGAGACAGCTGGTGGTCACTCTCCAGGATGGAGCTCACCTCCTGTCCTGACCATCACGTGTCAGGGCTAGACAGGGGAGATGCAGGAAGGGTGTCCCTAGTCACTGAGGTGACCTGAACCAGGGGCCACAGTCTTAAGGATACAGGAACGCCACTTAGGACAGAGAGGAGGACAAGTTTCTTCACCCAGAGAGTCGTAGAGTCATACAGCATGGAAACAGACCCTTCGGCCCAACTCATCCATGCCGGCCAGCTTTCCTAAACTCAACTAGTCCCATTTACCTGTGTTTGGCCCATGTCACTCTCAACCTAAAGTAGTTCTGAGGAAGCGTCACTGGACCTGAAACATTAACTGTTTTTTTCTTCACAGATGCTCCCAGACCTGCTGAGCTTTTCCAACAACTTTGTTTTTGTTCCTGATTTACAGCATCCGCAGTTATTTCAGTTTTTATTCACTCTAAACCTTTCCTACCCATGTACCTGTCCAAATGGCTTTTAAGTGTTGTAATTGTACCAACCTCCATCACTTCCCCTGGCAGCTCATTCCATACTCACACCACCCTCTGTGTGAAAAAGTTGCCCCTTAGCTCCCATTATTTGATAAACCTCTATAAGGCCACCTATCTACCTCCTCTGCTCCAGTGAAAAAAGTCCCAGCCTATCCAGCCCTAACTCAAACCCTCCATTGCTGGCAACATCCTCGTAAATCTTTTCCGAACCCTCTCTAATCTAGTAATATCCCTCCTACAGCAGGACAACTAGACTGCATGCAGTTCTCCAGAAGGGGCCTCACTATTGTCCTGTACAACTGAAACATGACATCCTAACCCCTGTACTCAAAGGTCTGAGCAATGAAAGCAAGCGTGCTAAATGCCTTCTTAACCACCCTGTCTATACATGACGCAAATTTCAAAGAATTATATACCTGAACCCTTAAGTCTCTCTGTTCTACAACAGTACCCAGGGCCCTACCATTAACTGTATATGTCCTGCCCTTGTTTGTTTTACCAACATGCAATACCTTGCATTTATCCAAATTAAACTCCATCTGCCGCTCCTCAGCCCATTGACCCAATTGATCAAGATCTCTTTGTAATCTTAGATAACCCTCTTCACTGTCCACTATACCACCAATTTTGGTGCCATCTGCAAACTTACCAAAGATGCTTTATATATTCTCATCCAAACCCAAATCATTTATATAAATGACAAACAAAAGTGGACCCAGTGCCGATCCCTGTGGAACACAGCTGGGCATAGGCCTCCAGTCTGAAAAAGAACGCTCCACCACCACCTGTCTCCTACCGTCAGGTCAATTTTGTATCCAATTGAGAAGCTCACCCTGAATCCCACGTGATCTAATTTTTTTCATTAATATACCATGTGGAGCTTTATCAAAGGCTTTATTAAAGTCCATGTAAACAGCATCTACCACTCTGCCCTCATCAATCTTTTTGGTTACTTCCTTTAAAAACTCAGTCAAATTTGTGAGAGATGATTTCCCTCACACAAAACCATGCTGACTATCCCTGATCATTTCTTGCTTCTTCAAATACATGTAGATCCAACTTACCCACCACCGATGTCAGACTCACAGGTCTGTAGTCT
Source organism: Rhincodon typus (assembly GCF_021869965.1). Lineage (NCBI taxonomy): Eukaryota > Metazoa > Chordata > Chondrichthyes > Orectolobiformes > Rhincodontidae > Rhincodon > Rhincodon typus. The sequence goes on from NC_063350.1 coordinate 2,963,166, forward strand.
CCAGGCTTCTCCTTCCAGCCTTTCTAAAATAAAGGCACAACATTAACTACTCTCCAGTCCTCTGGCACCTCACCCGTGTTATAGATGATACAAATATTCCTGCAGTCTCTTCCCTAACTTCCCACAAAGTCTTGTGATACACAAGATCAAGTCCTGGAGATTTATCCATCTTTATATTTTCTAAGACCTCTAGCCGCTTCCTCTTGTAATGTGAACTGTTTTCAAAAAAAATCAATATTTATTTCTGAGTCGTCTAGCCCCCATTTCTTCCTCCACAGTAAAAATTGACATAAAATATTCATTTAATATTTCTCCCATCTCCTGAGGTTCAACACACAGATGATCTTGTTGATCTTTAAGGGTCCCTACTCTCTCTCTTTCTAGTTGCTCTTTTGCTGTTAATGTACTTGTAGAATTTTTTTGGATTATCCTTCACCTTATCTGCCAATGCTATCTCATATCCCGACCTTGTCCTCATGATTTCCCTCTTAAGAATGCCCCCAGACCCTTTATACTCTCAAGGGACTCATTTGACCCCAATTGTCTACATTTAATATACAATTCTTTCTTAGCCTTGACTAGAACCTCAATATCTTTGTTTATCCATTGTTCTCTACTCTTACCAGTCTTACATTTCACTTCAACAGGAACATAATGTCTCTGAATTCTCAATATCATATTTCTGAAACCCTCCCACTTGTCAGTCATCCCTTTATTTGTGAACGGTCTACTCCAATCGACTTTTGAAAGTTCTTATTTCATACCATTAAAATTTGCCTTACTCCAATTAAGAACTTCAACTTTTATACAAGGCTTACCCTTCTCAATAAAAACTGAACTGGGTTCTGAGGAAGGGTCACCGGACCCGAAACGTTAACTCTGATTCTTTTCTTCACAGATGCTGTCAGACTTGCTGAGCTTTTTCAGCAACTTCTGTTTTTGTTTCTACCCTTTTCCATAACTATTTTAAAACTAATAGAATTATGATCACTCGTCCCAAAGTGTTCCCATACCAACACTTCAGTCACTTGCTGTGTCTTGTTTCCCAAGAGAAGGTGAAGTTTTGCTCCATCTCTAGTAGGTACATGTATGTATTGATAAAGAAGGTTTTCTGGAACACATTTAACAAATTCCTCACCATCCAAACCTTTAACACCGCTGTAGTCTTAGTCAATGTTTGGAAAATTAAAACCCCTACTATTACAACCCTGTTATTCTTACATATAACCCAGATTCCTCTACTTACTAGCTCTTCAGTTTCCCTCTGACTATAGGGGGTCTACAATACAATCTTGTCCAGGTGATCATCTCTTTCTTATTTCCAGTTTCTCCCCATATAGCTTCACTGGATGAATCCTGAAAAATATCTTCTGTAAGTTCGGTCATAATGTTTTCCTTAATCAAAAAAGCCACCCCCTCCTCTCTTGCCTCCCTTTCTGTCCTTCCTAAGAACATAAGAACCAGGAGCCAGAGTAAACCATCCGGCCCCTTGAGCCCACTCCACCAACCAATAAGATCATGGCTGATCTTTTCGTGGACTCAGCTCCACTTACCCGCCCATGCACTATAACCCTTAATTCCTTTACTGTTCAAAAATTTATCTATCTTAGCTTTAAAGACATTCAACGAGGAAACCTCAACCACTTCACTGGGCAGGGAATTCCACAGATTCACAACCCTTTGGATGAAGAAGTTCCTCCTCAATTCAGTCCTAAATCTGCTCCCCCTTATTTTGAGGCTACGGCCCCTTGTTTCAGTTTCACCGTCCGGTGGAAACAACCTCCCTGCTTCTATGTTATCTATTCCCTTCATAATTTTATATGTTTGTATAAGATCCCCCTTGTTCTTCTAAATTCTGATTAATATAATCCCAGTCTACTCAGTCTCTCCTCATAAGTCAAACCCCTCAAATTTAGAATCAACCCAGTGAACCTCCTCTGTACCCCCTCCAGTGTTAAGCGTGACCTGCCTTTCATGATACCATGCAGCGTCTGCACAATGGGACAGTTTCTATCCAGATGTCTTGCTATTTCTTCCTTGATGATAGAGTCAAGCAATATCCCCGCTACAGAAGTTAAGCTAATCGGCCTATAATTCCCCATCTTTTGTCTACCGCCTTTTTTGAACAGTGACGTCACGTTGGCTGTTTTCCAATCTGCTGGAACTGCCCCTGAGTCCAGCGAAGTTTGGAAAATTACCATGTGCGCATTTGCTATTTCTCCCACCATCTTTTGTAGTACCCTGGGAACATTCCATCAGGGCCAGGAGACTTGTCTACCTTCGGCTCCTTTAGTTTGCCCAACACTGCCTCTTTCCTGATAATGATTGTGTTTAGGTCCTCACCTACTTTGATGTCCTTGTCATCAATTACTGGCATGTTATTCGTATCCTCCATTGTGAAGACTGACACAAAATATCTGTTCCGATAGCATCTAAAGCCTGGATCATTGAGTTACCAGTTCTGTCCTTCCCTCAGCCATGTTTCTGTGATGTGCCAATCCCATGTTCCCATACATACCCCAAGTTCATCGGCCTTACCTGTAAGACCCCTTGCTCTGAAATAAATGCAGTTTAATTCTTCAAAGTTACCTCGTTCTCTGACTTGCTCTGCCTTTTCTAATTAACTTGCTCTTTTCTGATTCAGAACCATCCTCATCTGCCTTACTACTTTCACTGCTATTTTAGAACCCCCCACCACTACTAGTTTAAAGGCTGCCGAAATAGAACTAGTAAATTTCCTTGCCAGGATATCGGTCCCATTCCAGTTCAGGTGTAACCCGTCCCTTTTGAACAGTTCTTTTCTGCCCCAGAAGAGATCCCAATGATCCAAAAATCTGAAACCTTGCACATTGTGCCATCTCTTCAGCCATTGATTTATCTGCCCTATCTTTTTATTCCTACTCTCATTTAAACTGGCTCTGGGAATATACCAGAGATTGCAACCTTCGATGTTCTGCTTTTTAACATTCTACCTAACCTCTTATAATCACTTTGCAAAACCCTTAACCCTTTCCCTGACTACGTTGTTCTTACCAATGTGCATGACAACTTCCAGCTTCTCACTTTCCCCTTTGACGATATGCTTCAAGTGTTTTGAGACACCCTTGACTCTGGAAGGCAACATACCGTCCTATATTCACACTCACTGCCACATAATCTCCTGCCTGTGCCCCTGACACAAGTGTCCCCTACAAGAATTATTCTTTTCAATCTTGACCAATTCCTTTTAACATCAGATTCATTCTTAGTGCCCAAGATCTGACTGCCACTTTTATGTTCTTCTGAGACACTAGCTCCTTCAACAGTACCCAAAAACAGAATACCTGTTTGAGAGAGCGACAGCCACATTCTGAACTACCTCCTTCCCTTTTCCTGAGAGTCATCCATTTATCTGACTGGCCCTGCTGTGTAACTAGCCATCACACTTTGGGTCTCTTGAATGCCCTCAGTGACATTAAGCCGAAAAAGAAGCTCTTAAAATCACCTTATATATATAAAAAATTACCCTTCCTTACCCACAGATTTTAATCCTAAGCATGCAAAAATAAAAAAAAATTTAAAATCTTTAAAAAAAAATTAAGCACTTAGCTAAAACTCTCAACAATCGAGTTAAATAAAGCCTCCTCCAAATCTTTTTATAATCAGTATTAAGCTCCATTTGCCATTTCTCGGCCCACTGGCCCAATTGATCAAGTTCCCATTGTAATCTTAGATAAACTTCTTCACGATCCGCTATATCACCAATTTTGGTGTCATTTGCAAAGTTGCTAACGATGCCTTCTATTTTCTCATCCAAACTGTTTCTGTAAATGACGAATAACAGTGGACCCAGCACCAATCCCTACAGAACACCATTGATCATAGGCCTCAAGTCTGAAAAACAACCCTTCACCACCACCCTCTGTCTCCTACTGTTCGTATCCAGTTGGCTAGCTCTCCCTGGATCCCGTGTGATCTAATCTTAATAACCCACCTACCATGTGGTACCTTGTCAAAGGCCTCACTAAAGCCCATGTAAACAATGTCAACCCTCTGCCCTCATCAAGCTTCTTAGTCACCTCTTCAAGAAACTCTATCAAATTTTTGAGACACAATTTCTCCTGCACAAAGCCGCGCTGACTATCTCTAATCAGTACTTGCCTTTCCAAATACATGTAAATCCTGTCTCTCAGAATGTCCTCCAACAACTTACCCACCACTGACGTCAAGCTCACTGCTCTGTAGTTCACTCGCTTCTCCTTACAGCCTTTCTTAAATAATGGCACAACATTATTCATCCTCCAGTTATCTGGCACCTCACCCATGGCTATCTCTGCTAGAGGCCCTGCAATTTCTTCCCTAGCTTCCTACAATGTCCTGGAATACACCTGATCAGGTCCCAGGCATTCATGTATATTTATGTGTTTTAAGACTGTCTGCATCTCCCCCTCTATAATGCGAAATCTTTTGAAGAGAGTGGGGAGCCTGTGAAATTCTCTGCCACAGAAAGTGGTTGAGGCCAAAACATTGACATTTTTCAAGAAGGAGTCCAATGTAATTCTTAGAGCTAGAGGGATCAAAGGATATGGGGAAGATGTAGGAGCAGGGTTTGGAAAAGGATGGTCAGCCATGATCATATTGAATGATGGAGCAGGCTCAAAGGGCTGAATGGCCTAATCCTCTTCCTATTTGCTATGTTTCTTGCCCACACGATCAGCATTGGACAACAGTCGGTTACAAGCTAGAGAAGTGAGACACAATCGAATTCCTGCTCTGACCCTTCCTGTTCACCCATGTCCGAGTCACTGGATCAGGTTCCTCCTAGACACAGCATGACACAGGCTCATCCCAATAAGACCTGCTGCAGATTGTGTCCCTCATGAAGTTGATTCTTACCCATACGAGGGCTACTGTGGTGTTTTTTAGTGAATGTAGTGAGGCTTCAGTTTCCCTGAGAGTTTGGCTGCTGGTCAATGATAGACCAAACATTGTTACGATGCAGAAGGAGGCCAATCAGCCCATCATCCCTGCACCAGCTCTTCAAATGAGCATCTTTACTGCATGACAATCTGCTGCCTTTTCCCCATTCACTCGCACATCATTTCTATGCAAATACCCATCTATTGCCCCTCTCAAATTGTAGTATCATAGAATTGGTACAGTGTGAAAACAAGCATTCAGCCCATTGAGTCTGTTCCAACCCTTTGAAGAGTATCCCACCCAGACTCAGACTGGCCCCCACCCCCCAACCCCAGCCCTGTAACTCTGCAGTCTCCATGGCCAATCCACCTAACCTGCACATCCCTAGGCAATTCCCCATGGCCAATCCACCTAACCTGCACAT
>NC_063350.1:2968498-2969786 GCF_021869965.1 Rhincodon typus
ATCCCTAGACAATTCCCCATGGCCAATCCACCTAACCTGCACATCCCCAGATGATTCCCTATGGCCAATCCACCTAAGCTGCACGTCTTTTGAACTCAATTTAGACAAAAAAATGTCTCAGTTGAACCAGCCTCCTCCACGTTTCCAGGCAGACCCTAACTACTCAATGTGTTTTTTTTTCTCTCCCACATCTCTTTCTCTCAGCCTCTAATCTTCCTGTCATCTCTCTGGCTTTCTTTCCCTCCTTGTCTATCTCTTCCTGTCTCTTTGTCATAGAGTAATAGAGTAGAATCCAGTGAAAAGGAAGGACTGTAAGAAAAGGGATAATCTGCCATGGGTGTCTAAAGAAATAAGAGAGGCTACCAAATTGAAAGAGAAGGCATACAAAGTGGCCAAAAACAGCATGAAACTAGAAGATTGGGATAACTTTAAAGGTCAACAGAAAGCCACAAAAAGAGCTATAAAGAAAAGTAAGATAGAACATGAGAAAAAACTAGCACAGAATATAAAGACAGATAGCAAAAGTTTCTATAAATATATAAAATGAAAAAGAGTGGCTAAAGTAAACATTGGCCCTTTAGAGGATGAGAAGGGGAATTTAGTTATGGGATATGATGAAATGGCCGAGGCATTGAACAGGTATTTTGTATCGGTCTTCACAGTGGAGGACACTAATAACATGCCAGTAATAGACAAAGAGACGAAGGTAGGTGAGGACCTGGAAACAATCATAATTACGGAAGAGGTAGTGTTGGGCAAGCTAATGGAGCTAAGGATTGATAAGTCTCCTGGCCCTGATGGAATGCATCCCAAGGTACTAAAAGAGATGGCGGGAGAAATAGCAGGTGCACTGGCGGTAATTTTCCAAAATTCGTTGGACTCTGGGGCAGTCCCAGCAGACTGGAAAACAGCAAATGTGACGCCACTGTTTAAAAAGGGAAGTAGATAAAAGATGGGGAATTATAGACCGGTTAGCTTAACCTCTGTAGTGGGGAAGATGCTAGAGTCTATTATCAAGGAAGAAATAGCAAGGCATCTTGATAGAAATTGTCCCGTTGGGCAGACGCAGCATGGGTTCATGAAGGGCAGGTCATGCTTGACAAATCTTTTGGAATTCTATGAAGACATTACGAGCGAGGTGGACAATGGGGACCCAGTGGATGTGGTGTACCTAGATTTCCAAAAGGCCTTCAACAAGGTGCCACACAAGAGGCTACTGCATAAGATAAGGATGCATGGTGTTAAGGGTAAAGTATTAGCATGGATAGAGGATTGGTTGACTAACAGG
>NC_063350.1:2984786-3005939 GCF_021869965.1 Rhincodon typus
CTTGTTATTTCAGATTTTCCAGCATCTGCAGTTCCTACTATCTCTGACTGAAAAGAACCGTCCTGCTCTTTTTTCAAGATAGTGCATTGGGATCTTTTCCATCCACCCATCAGGGTAAGCAGGGCCATGGTTTATCCATCTGAAAGCTGGTACCTCAGGAGATGCAGCCCTCCCTCAGTGGTACTGTTGGCTATTATCCAAGTTTCTGGAGCAAAACTCAAACCCACAACCTGCTGACCCCAGAAGAGATTGTCACCAAGTGAGACCCAGTTCTGTCGACCCAGATACCAACTCTGTCCAACATTGATGCCCTCCATAATGGAGGAGGAGCACATCATTGGGATGAAACATATGGAGTCAAGATTTAACATAACATTGGGTTGGCCAGTGTGTTCAAGACCAATTCACTCCATTAAGCTGAGCCCTTCACTTTTCACTCTACCCACAGCTTGCATACGCTTAAAATAAGCACAGTCACCCAGCATTCAGTCAGTGTGCTAATGGGACTGGATGTGATCATGTATTGGCAATATCTCTGGACCATGTCCTTCTAAAGCATATTTCAAACAGCTATTTTTAATCTGTTTATGGGATTTCAGTGCTACTGGCTAAGCCAACACTTATTGCCCATCCCCTATTGCCCAGAGGGCAGCTAAGAGTCAGCCACATATTACTGTGAGTCTGGAGTCACACATTACTGTGGGTCTGGAGTCATACATAGACGCAGACCCAGTAAAAGGGACCAATTTCGCTCCAAAGGACAGTAACCCTGATGGATTTTTGGTGAATTTCAGCAGATCCTTGGCCATTTACTGAGACCAGATATTTATTTCATATTTTCTACTGAGCATTTTCTTGGAGCTGTGGGCTAATATGTTTCCGAGATCCTGATGGCTCAAGATACCGTTGATGCATTTTTCAAAATTCCCTTGATTTGGGAAGGTTCCTGCTGATTGAAAATAGTGAATATAACTCCGGTAAAAACCGAAAGAACTGTGGATGCTGTAAATCAGGAGCAGAAACAGAAGTTGCTGGAAAAGCTGAGCAGGTCTGGTAGCATCTGTGAAGAAAAAAATCAGAGTTAACGTTTTGGGTCTGGTGACCCTTCCTCGGAACTGGTCTGTTATAAAGCATATTTCAATCAGTTCTTTTTAATCTGCTTATGGGATTTCAGTGCTACTAGCTAAGCCAACACTTATTGCCCATCCCCTATTGCCCAGGGGGCAGTTAATCCTTTTCAGGATAGTTATCATGTTCTGAGGAAGGGTCACCGGACCCGAAACGTTAACTCCGATTTTTTTCTTCACAGACGCTGCCAGACCTGCTGAGCTTTTCCAGCAACTTCTGTTTTTGTTTCTGATTATAACTCCAGATTCAGAAAGGGAGGAAGAAAGGAATCAGGAAACTAAAGGCCAGTTCCCTTAACATCTGTTCGAGGGAAATTGTTCAAAGCTATTACAGCAATTTTTTGTTAACCTAAAGGACCAGGAGTATGCAGATTGATCAAATATTCCAGATAATCAACAGGTCCAAATGATCAATTTTAAAACACACGCTAAGTAATAGAAACGTAGTACATGGTTGGGTGGGGAGGTGGGGGGAGGAGGGGCACTATACACATTCTGCCATACTTTATTTAAAGCACAAATCACTTAAATAATAGTGCAGCTTTGCCTGAAATAAAACTTAGCGCCAAACAGCCTTCTCAGTCACACCCTCAACTGATTACTCGGACATCATGGTAATACAGTAAAAATCCGGTATTTCAGGGGCGTTTTGCCGATTTATGGAGAGTGCTGGTTCATGCGGTGCTGATTAAAACAAAGCTTGCTGTAGTAAAGAGATTACAGCAGGGCTCTTGTTCAAGATAATCAGGCAGAGTCTACATGGTTTTGTAAAAGGGAAATCATGCTAGACCAGTCTGTTCTTTGAGGCAGTAAGATGTTGTGGATAAAGGAGAACCAATGAATGTCCTGTGTAGTGATTGTAACGAGGTCAGCCAGGTGGACATCAGAGAATATGAGTTCCCTGATTGAAGCTGTTAATCTGGTCCAATTAGGGAGCCTTGACTGACAGATATAAACAAGAGTGTCAGATATCCTGCTCACTCTGAGAGCTGGCTCTGAGGATCAGTGTCAAGGACTCTCCACATGTAAATAAAGGGTGACTTGGTGGCAGGATACCAGCCTCTGTGGAGTTATTTCATCCTGTATTTAAGATTTCTAAAAGGCATTTGACAAAGTGCTCCATAAAATGTAATTGTGGAAAATAAAAGTTCACGATGTAGTGTGTAACATATTGATACAGATGGAAGGTTAACCAGCTAACAAGGAATGGACCATTTTCTGGTTGGCAAGATGTAATGAGTGGAGTTCCGCAAGGGGGCAGTGCTGGGGCCTCAACATTTTAAATAAACTTCAATGAAGGGGATCGAAGGTGTGGGAGTTCAATTGTCTGAAGACACAAAGATAGAGAGGAAAGTAAGTTGTTAACAGGACATAGTAGGCCACAATGCCCTTTAGGGAAGGAAACTGCCATCCTTACCTGGTCTGACCTACATGTGACTCCAGACCCACAGCAATGTGGTTGACTCTTAACTGCCCTCTGGGCAATTAGGGATGGGCAATAAATGCTGCCCGGCCAGAGACGCCCTCATTCCGTTAATGAAGAAAGGACAATGGGATATAGATAGTTCAAGTGAGTGATCTAACAAATGGGCTATAATCTGAGAAAATGTGAAATTGTTCAATTTGGTAGGAAGAATAAAAAAGGAAGTATATTGTGTAAATGTTGAGAAGTCATAGCGCTCTAAAATGCAGAGGGATCTGGGTGTCCCTGAATCACAGAAGATTAGTCTGCAGGTACAGCAAGTAATCAGGAGAGCTAGAAATGTTCTTGCTTCTTACTAGAGGAATTGAACACACAAGTCAGGAGGGTATGGTTCAGATACACAGGGCACTGGTGAGAACACATCTAGAGGACTGTGTACAATATTGTTCTCCTCATTTAGGGGAAGATCTAAATATATTGGAAGAAATTTAAACAAGGTTCCCTGGGCTAACCCCTGGGCAGCTTACTGTGTGGGGAAGAGTTAGACAGAACAAGCCTGTGTCCTCTGGTGTGGAGGAGGAAAAGCAGTGACATGATTGAAACATGTAAGATCCTAAGGGGTCTTGGGCAGGAGGATGGGAAGAGGACATTGGCTCTTGTAGGAGAATCTAGAACTTGGGGTCAATGTTTTTAAAAATCAGTGATTGTCCAATTAATGCTGTGATGGGGACAAAATGTTTTCTCCCAGAGGGTCACAAGACTTTGGAAGTCTGTACTTCAAAAGACGGTGGAAACAGAGTCTTTTTAAGGTGGAGGTAGATAGATTTCGGCACACTCAGGGGGCTGAAAGGGTTAGATAAGGATGTAGAATCATCAGATCAGCCAGGATGTGATAGTACGGAAGAGCAGGATCGAAGGGCCACATTGCCTGCTCATGCTCCTGATTCAAACCAGGATGTGCCCTGGATTGTTCATCCTGGAACATAAACACTTCCACTAACTGTACCCCATCCATACTGTTTCAGATTGAGCTGGGACCAGACCCTGAACTCATGCTCATCAACCAACATCTCGTCAACCTGTCCTAGGAAGAGAAAAGATCAAACTCTTCAGTCTCGTCAGATATTGTCCACAAATGCAAACGATGAGACACTGTCACTCGAACCGGTGGCACAGCGCAACTCATGGAAAATGAGCAAAACTTTAGGTAATAATCCACAATTTCAGCTGTTTCCACTCTGGGTCTTGATAGAGGTTTTCAAAATTACGAGTTGGGGGCTGGACAGAGTAAAACAGGGAGGAGCTGCCTCTCCTCGTAAAAAAAAATTTGAGGAGAGGTCTGCATTCCAGACCCTAACTGTTCGCTGTGCAGAAAGGTTATTCCTCGCATCATCCTCACTTTGGGTTTTCGTACATCACTTTAACACCACACAGTACAGAAGGAGGTTATGTTTGAGTCTAAGACAGTCCCAGATTCAATCCAGTCGGGAATTCAGGAGACACCCCTTCACAGAAAGTGTGGTGTGAATGTGGAAGTTGTACAGCTAGCAGTGACAGAGGTGAATAACATTGATATGTTGTTGGGGGTGGGGGATAAGCACACAAGGGGAGAAAGGAATAAAGAGAGTTGGTGATAGGGTGAGACAAAGAGGGAGCTTGGGGAAAGGGAACAGAATTCCCAGCATGGGGCTGAATGGCCTGTTTCTGTAAGCACTGCTCTCAGGATGCACAATGTCTTTTTTTAAATGCATGTCATGTGTTGCTTCTTCCTGTAAATTCTATTTTCTTTTTGACAGGAAGAATTGGTAAGAGTAAAGCACCACTCCGAACATTATACCTGCCTTCTTTCCCCTGTGACCCACTGGATTCTCTCAGCGTCTCCCTGTATTATACCAAGCTGATTGTGCAGATCAGCAGAACCATTGACCAGACAGGGATAGAGGACTCAGAGGCATTAGCTGTGTGCTTTTACCTGCGTGGGATTGTCCGCCTGGCCCAGGGTCAGTCCCTGCAAGCTCTGCTGGACTTCCAGAACCTGGAGAAAATCGACATGAACTTCTTCCCCTGGGATCTGGTCAAGCACACGCTGAATTCTATGACTCCCGAGCAGCTTCACACTGTACAGGAGACAGAGGAGCTGAAGGGTCTGTTCTATGGGACCATGCAGAAACACTGGGATACGCTCAAACAGGAGGAAAGCGTGAAGAACTTTGAGCTGCCCAAGATGCCGCTGAACAAGCAGGACTTCAGAATCCACATCCAGGCTGCGGGAATAGTCAATAATCCTAACAACACTGATCGGCTCTTTGACATACTCGCAGGAGGTGAGCTCAGCCTGTATGTTCAGGATCTGTTTGTGAGACTCCAGTCTGATCGCAATCATAACAAACATTGTGCAATACAAACGTCTATCTCTCTGCCCTACCAACCTCCCCCACCATCTCTGTCTCTCTATATATTTCTCATCTCTTTTCATCTCTCTTTATCTCTCTTTATCTCTCCCTCTCTTTGGTGTTAGGGACACCCAACTGGAGTTGAGGTTGAGGTACAGAGCATCCTTCATCTAACTCAGTGACAGAGTCAGCTGAAGAGGTTTGAGGGGATGAATGGCCTCTGCTGGTTCCTGTGTTGCAGGCCCAAGGAGACATAAATGTCCTCCCTTCTGCCCTTGGATAACAGGCTCAATGGGCTGAATGGCCTCTTCAATTTCCTGTGGAACAGGTTGGAAGTTCTGAGTAGCTTTCTGCTGTGACTGCACATTGGTGCGTTCCACAGCCTCCACATAACCTCTGGCAGATGTGAGCGACCCCACTTCCCAATCCCATGACGTCTCACAAGAGCTCCATGACATTTTACCACAGACACGGAGATAATGGAATGATCTCTGCCCTGCTCCCATTGAGCAGGAAAAACTATCCCAACTGGCTGGGAGGTAGAATGATCTCAGTCCCGTGCTATGATCCCAGCTGATGTTATGACCAGAAAAGTCAGACTGACACTGTTGTTTGTGATATACATAAATGATCTGGAGGAAGGTATAGATGGTCTGATTAGCAAGTTTGCAGATGACACTAAGGTTGGTGGAGTAGCAGATAGTGAAGGGGACTGTCGGAGAATGCAGCAGAATATACATAGATTGGAAAGTTGGGCGGAGAAATGGCAGATGGAGTTCAATCCAGACAAATGCGAGGTGATGCATTTTGGAAGATCCAATTCAAGAGCGAACTATATGGTAAATGGAAAAGCCCTGGGGAAAATTGATGCACACAGAGATCTGGGTGTTCAGGTCCATTGTACCCTGAAGGTGGCAACGCAGGTCGATAGAGTGGTCAAGAAGGCATACGGCATGCTTTCATTCATCAGACGGGGTATTGAGTACAAGAGTTGGCAGGTCATGTTACAGTTGTATAGGACTTTGGTTCGACCACATTTGGCATAATGCGTACAGTTCTGGTCGCCACATTACCGAAAGGATGTGGATGCTTTGGAGAGGGTGCAGAGGAGGTTCACCAGGATGTTGCCTGGTATGGAGGGCGCTAGCTATGAAGAGAGGTTGAGTAGATTAGGATTATTTACATTAGAAAGACGGAGGGTGAGGGGGGAACTGATTGAGGTCTACAAAATCATGAGAGGTATAGACAGGGTGGATAGCAAGAAGCTTTTTCCCAGAGTGGGGGACTCAATTACTAGGGGTCATGATTTCAAGGTGAGAGGGGAAAAGTTTAAGGGAGATATGCGTGGAAAGTTCTTTACGCAGAGGGTGGTGGGTGCCTGGAACGCATTGCCAGCAGAGGTGGTAGAGGCGGGCACAATAGCATCATTTAAGATATATCTAGACAGATACATGAATGGGCAGGGAGCAGAGGGATACAGATCCTTGGAAAATAGGCGACAGGTTTAGATAAAGGATCTGGATCGGCGCAGGCTTGGAGGGCCGAAGGGCCTGTTCCAGAGCTGTAATTTTCTTTTTTCCTTTGTTCTTTGACATATTGGCTTGATGGATTATAGCTTGTTTTGTTTTGGTTTTAACCAAGTTTTCTCTCACTGAAACATAAGCACACAATGCTGCAGATCCACTATAAGAATAAAACAGAAGTTTATTAACAAAAGAAATGAAGATCAAAAATAGAACAAACCAAACTGCCCACTTACATCACAAATTCAAAGATTGTTGAACACTTACTTAAAATATAAGTCCATTAATTACAAAACACGTCTTTATAAATTGAAAAGAAAAACAACATTCTTGGTATAGTATCTGAAACACACCCCTGGTGCAACTTGTAAAGTATCCAAAAACACGTGCAGTTCCCCCACCAGAATCCCTGCCTCATTTACGGCTCATTCCTAGTTGAGAGGTTTGTGGTGAGCTGCCTTTTTGAACCACTGCAGTCTATTTGGGTTAGCCCACAATGCCCTTAAGGAGGGAACTCCAGGATTTTGACCCAATGACAATGAAGTAACGATATATTTCTAAGTCAGGAGTGGTTTGAAGGGGAACTCAAAGTGATGGTGTTCCCATGTATCTGCTGCCCTTGTCTTTCTAGATAGAAGTGGTCATGGGTTTGGAAGGTGCTGGCTAAAGAGAATTTCTGCAGCGCATTTCGTAGATGGTACACACTGCTGCTACTGAGCATCAGTGGTGCCAGTCAAACGGGCTGCTTTGTCCTGGATGGTGTTGAGCTTCTTGAGTGTTGTTAGAGCTGCACCCATCCAGGCAAGTGGGGAGTATTCCAACACACTCCTTCTAGATGGTGGACAGGCTTTGAAGAGTCAGGAGGTGAGTTACTCACCACAGGATTCCTAGACTCTGGCCTTCTCTTGTAGCCTCTGTGTAGAATCATAGAATCACACAGTACAGAAGAGGCCCTTCAGCCCATTGAGTCTGGACCACCAAAACTATGCTTAATCTACATCAGTCCCATTGTCCCACAGTAGACCCATAGCCTGGAATGTTGTGCTGAAGATTAAGGTTTCTCACCTCAGCTACCCTCCCAGGCAGTGCATTCCAAACCCCACCACCCTCTGGGTGAAAAGGATTTTTGTCAAATCTCCCCTAAACCTCCTATCTTTCACCTTGCAATCACGCCCCATTGTTACTGACCCTTTGACTGTGGGCCATAGCTGCTTTCTATCCAACATGTCCGTGCCCCTCATAACCTTCCACACCTCTATCAGGTGCCCTCTCAGCCTTCTCTGCTCTAAAGGAAACAACCTGAGTTTATATAACACAAACAATAAAGGATCCAGCACTGATCCCTGTGGTACACCACTGCACAGTGGGGCCCAGAAAACAGCCTTCTATCACTACCCTCTGTCTCCTGTCGCAAAGCCAATTTTGTATCCAATTTGCCAAGTTACCCCAGATCCCATGTGCTTTTACCTTCTTTATCAGTTTCCCAGGTGAGACCATGCCAAAGGCCTTGCTGAAAACCACATAAAGTCTCCTTATAACTCAAAATTCTCCATTACCGGCAAAACCTGGTCATTTTTTTCCTAAACTCTCTCCAGTTTAATAATATCCTCCCTATAGCAGGGTAACCAGAACTGCACACAGTACTCCAGAAGGGGCCAATTGTCCACAGCTTTATGGAGTGTGATTTCTGCCCTTTAGTAGCGTCTTCATTCTGTACATAATGGATGTAATCATCGAGTAGGGTCTGGCAGTGATGCCTGAGATCAAATGGATCTAGGTAACAGGCAATTGTTATTTTATGTTCACTAGGGATAATTGAGCAAGAACTGGGTATGTTTCTATTTTTACGTATCTATGCAAAACAGGTAATCAGTGTGTTGGAGATATGTGATATGTAAGTCGCAATAAAATTCTGACCAGAAAAGTACACACCTGGACTCTGTGTAACCACCCTTTGAAGTCCAGTACTTGACATTGGTACAAGAGGATAGTTAGGGAGTTGGTAAATCAAATGTTAAAAGCTAAGGCAGCATTCCAATTAAACAGTGATTTGTAAGAAATTTCAACAATGATTGAATCAAAATGTAAAGTCTCAGAGTATGATAATCTTTGAGCGCAAATATTCTGGCCAGTGAAAGAGCGCAGTAACCATCTGGACCCATATTAATTCAGTACTGAAGGGAAAGCAAGCTACGGCCTTGGCTCTTTCACTACCATTCAGGATAAGAAACAATTTCTTTTGTTTAGAGTTGGAGAGTGATAATACAGATAAAAATGAAGGTTTGGACAAAGTATTAACTTCCATAGATACAATTTATCTGAGAGAAAGATTCACCAACTGTTTATGGTCAGGGTTTGACAAATTAATGAAGAGTGAAGATAGCTCCGTAGAAGTTGGAATTCAGTAGATTGTATGCAAGACTACACAAATTCTATTTGGGAATTCCCTAATTTGTGCTGGTTTTTGAGTTGCTAGACTATACTGATGTACAGAGTTTCCAAAGACCTCTAATTTTGACAGGAATTAAATTTGCAAATAAACTCACAACAATAGGACAAAAGTCAGAAGCACTGAAACCATCCTTGTAAAGCATTCCTAACCAGCAGCATTTGTGATATAAAGGGACCAATCATCCATACAGCAGGAAATGGAGGACACAATGTTAATGGGCTGTGAAGCTATCTAGTTACAGCTCATGGGCAACAGTGTAAAAAGAGAATTTTAATAGAGAAATGTGGATAGAAAAAAAAATGATAATTTTGAGAAGCAAAGCGAACTTGGGACTGATAACAAAAGCATTGAACCCCAGAAATGCTCAGAATGTAGACAATCGATATTCCAGAAGTGATTTGGAATTCTATTATACCGTGAACTTCCCAAATGGTAAATAGAGTTTTCAAAACTAATGATAAAGCAAAAGATTCAGAAGAATAGGACAGAGATATGCAAAGAGTGGGCAATATTTTGGTCATGAGAAGTTTCAGCCCAGTGATGAACGTGTTGGTGGCAGAGTCTTTCAATTGTGTGTAGAAATGAACATAATCATTATGAACATGCAGCAGAAAGTCCTTTTAGAAGTATTGTGTGTGAACAGAACTGCACAGTAACAGACTGAGTATTAGTCCTAGTAATATTAGCTGTAGCAGCTTTGCAATAGCAATATTATAAAGTTAGATTGAATTTTATTAATTTTGTGGGATATGGGTGTCACTGGCTGGCCAGCATTTACAGTTACCCTTGAGAAGGTGGGGGTGAGCTTCCTTCTTGAACCGCTGCAGTCCACCTGCTGTAGATTGACCCACAATTTGAGGTGGTGATATTCCCATGTATCTGCTGCCCTCGTCCTTCTAGATGGAAGTGGGCCCATAGCCTTTGCAGTGTAAGTGCCTCCAACCATTTCTTGATATCACGTGGGGTGAATCGAATTGGCTGAAGACTGGCATCTGTAATGCTGGGGACCACTGGAGGAGGCCAAGATGGATCATCCACTCGGCACTTGTAGCTGTAGATTGCTGTGAATACTTCAGCCTTATCTTTTGCACTGATGTGCTGGGCTCTTCCATCATTGAGGATGGGGATATTTGTAGAACCTCCTTGTCCAGTGAGTTGTTTAATTGTCCACCACCATTCACGACTGGATGTGGCAGGACTGCGGAGCTTAGATCTGATCTGTTGGTTGTGGGATCACTTAGCTCTGTCTATCACTTGCTGCTTTCGCTGTTTGGCGTGCAAGTAGACCTGTGCAAATGCTACATGCAGAAAGCCTTAAATAAAGGCAATACATTAGAAAGGATTTGGTGAGCCTTGATGAGAACATTGGACACCAGTTTCCTTCAGGGAGACACAATTAATTATGGAGAGGTCTGGAAAAGGTCATTGGCAAAGATGAAAAAAAAAACAAAAAACAAAAGAATTGTGGATGCTATAAATCAGAAACATAAACAGAAGTTGCTGGACAAGCTCAGCAGGTCTGGCAGCATCTGTGAAAAGAAATCAGAGTTAATGTTTCCGATTAAGTGACCATTCCTCGTAATTGTACAGCAGTTGTACACTACCTCCAAATCAAAGCTGCTCTGTGGGAAAGGCTGTAAATCAACAAATAGGAACATGTAAAGAAAAGAGCAACAATTACGGGTGACTTTAACTTCATGTTGATTAGGTTATTCAAATTGGAAAGAGTAACCACAACAACAAATTCATAGAGTTCATTATAGATAATTTCCTAGAACAATATATCATGGAGCCGGCTATCCTGGACCTGGTAATGGGTAATAAGACAGGTTTAATAAATGACCTGAGTAAAAAGGTCCCCTAGGAAACAGTGATCATAACATGATATAATTTAATAGTTTGAGAGTGAGAAATTTGGGTCAGAAACAAATGTATTTAACTTAAATAAAGCGAATTACAATGAAATGAGGATAGAGTTAAAGTGAATTGGACAGGTAGATTAGCAGGAATGACAGTTAGCAACAGTGGCAGACATTTAAGGAAGTATTTCATGACTCTCAACAAAAATACATCCTAGTAAAGGAAGAAAAGATTCTAAGAGAGGGATAAACCAACCATAGCTAACTGAAGAAGTTAAAGAGAGTAATAACTTGAAAGATAATGCATGTGAGGAAACGAAAGTCAGTGATAGTCCCAGAGACTGAAATTTATTCAGAATCCAGATAAGAATGATTAAAAAGAAAATAAAAGAGACAAAATAAACTATGAGGGCAAACTAGTGAGGAATATAAAAACCTGACAATAAAAGCTGTTTTAAGTATATAAAAAGGAAGACAGGGGTCAAAATGAATATTGGCCTCTTAGATAATATATCTGGGGAGCCGGTTTTGGGGATCGAGCAATTGACAGAGGAATTGAACAGATATATTGCATTAGTCTTTACTGGGAGATATTTCGAACATCCCACTAATACTAAAGAATATGAGGGAGGAATTAAGTGCCATCACCATTAAGAAAGAAATGGGATTGGACAAACTAATGGGGCTAAAGGCAGATCAGTCCCTTAGCTCTGATGGCCTGCATCCTACGATCCTAAAAGAGGTTGCTGCTGAGATAGTGGATGCAGCGGTTATAAGTTTCCAAAAGTCCTTGAATTCTGGAGAAATACCAAAGGATTGGAAAACTGCCAATGTGACACTGTATTCAAAAGGGAGAGTGGCAAAACGTGGTTAACTATAAGACAATTAGCCTAATATCAATCGTTAGGAAAGTATTGGAATCAAAGCAAAAGTGGAACATTTGTAAAATCTGAGTCGAATCAAATAGAATCATGAAAGGGAACTCACGTCTGACTAAAGAGTTTTTTTTTGAGGAAGGCTGAACTAGAGTATAGAGGGGAACCACTAGATGTGTTGTATTGGGACTTCCAGGTGTTCAACAAGGTACCTCACAAAAAGTTGTCATATGATAAGAGCCCATGATGTTAGAGGTTGTACATCGACATGATAGAGAATTGGCACATGGGCAGGAAACAGTGAGTGAGGGTAAGGGGTTCTTTCTCAGGTTGGCAATCTGTGACCAATGGTTTTACAAGGACCACAAATGTTCACAATACATATTAATGACTTGGAGGAAGGAAGTAGCCACATTTTCAGATGTCACTAAAATAGTTTGAAAGGCAAGTTATTTTCGGGATACAAACAGTTTACAGAGGGATATTGAAAGTTTAAGTAAGTGGACAAACGGTTAGCAAATAGAGTATAATGTGGGAAAATGCAAAGTTATTTTGGAATGGGGAAAAGAACCAAATATTATACAAATGGAGAGAAACTACAAAAAGCTGCAACACAAAGGGACTTGGGAGGAATTTGTGCACAAAACACAAAGTTCACACACAGGTGCAGCAGGTAATCAGGAAGGCTAATGGAATGTAGGCCCTTATTTCAAGAGGGTTATAGTATAACAGTAGGGAAGTCTGAATACAACTGTACAAGATGCTGGTGAGACCACATCTGGAGGACTGTGAGCAGTTTTGATCCCCTATTTAAGGAAAGATATCATTTCATTGGAAGCAGTTCAGAGAAAGTTCACTAGGACGATCCCTGGTATAGAGGAATTGTCTTATGACCAACATATGGGACTCTGAAAGGACTTGACAGGGAAAATGCTGAGAGGATGTTTTCCCTCATGGGAGAGTCGAGGACCGGGGGCATCATCTTGGAATAAAAGAGTGCTAATTGAAGACCAAGAAGAGGAGGAATTTCTTCTTGAAACGTTGAGAGTCTTTGGAACTCCTTGCCAGAGAGCTGTGGGAGCAGAGTTCTTGTGTATATTTAAGCCTGAGATAGATTCATCAGTCTGGAAAGCAAGAGAAAGGGCAGGAAAGCGGATGCAAAGAATGTTGAGCCATGATCCTATTGAATGGTGGAGCAGGTTCAAGAGGCCGAACAGGTCTACTATTGTTCCTGTTTCTTGTGGTCTTATGGTCTTAGTATGGGAGCCAAACTGCTCAAGTACATCCTTCAACGTTGGTTGGTATGGATTAAAGAATTGCAGATTCTAATGGAGTTACAGAAAGTAACAAGGAACCAGGTACGTCTCATAACTGTGTTACACAACTGTGAGAATCAGACTGTTACAATAGACAGTTTGTCTGATAACGGTCGGTTTGTTCTAATGGTCAACATGAGGCCATCATTCCCAAAGAACAGCTACCAACAGTGCATATAAAGTTAGTTATTTACCAGGAGGGGCTAGTCAATGGAGAAATGCAACGAATATAGGTAAAACAGAGAAGGTCACTGGAAAATATAAAAGCTGAATGAATATACAGGATGAGGGGCAGGTTAACCCATGGACTGGGAACATGAAGTCCAAAGATGGAAGGCTGGCACACACAGGGAAAGCTCAAACAGTGGGGTTGAGAGCGAACGTGCCTCTGGAAAAAGATCAAACAAACATTGAAAGGAATCCTATTAATAATAGGGGGAGGCCAAACAGAACTAGACCAGAAACAGATAGAAGGCAGGATAGAGGGCTTAGTTGAACAAGGGCAAGGAGTAGAGTACAAACCAGGAATACCACCAGGATCAGAAAGTCATGTGAACAGCAGCTACAAACAAAAATAGATCAATAGAAGCCAAACTACAAATTCTAATGCTGGAGAGTTTTGGGGATGTATGCAATGGTGCCAAATAATGAACAAATCTGCACAGAATTTAAACGGAGGGAACCAACATATGAAAATAGAATCATTGATGGTCGGGAAAGCCATTTTGCAAATGCGCTTGGTTTTGTAGCAACAAATACTTGGTAATGTATTTCTGCAGGGAGGTCAGCTCAAGAGGAAGATGTTTCATTATCCTCCAAAAGAGGTATCAAATGCAGTGGAGACCCTCTGGATGTTAAATAAATGTGTATATGGTCTTAATGATGTCTCTAGAGTTTCCTACTTCTCAATTGGTTCCATCTTATTAAAATTGGCCTGTTCTCTGTTAAAAGTAGACTCTGCTATGTTTTACTGTCATCATGGGGTACAGTTGTCAGATATTTGTATGATGCATGTTGGTGATCGAACGTGGGACTGCACTGAATTTAAAAACAAAGTCATAAAGGGGCTTAAAGCAGAATTCAAAATTGGGAGTCAGGATCATGAAGCTTTTAAGTCCTTTGGATTGGAAATTAGGCAGAATGGATCAAGTGCCCCTCTGATCAGCAATCTTATTTACAAAATGTTAACCCCATTGCTATCAGTCAAAGTGGGACCTCACAAAAAGATGCAGTGATTTCCAAAATGAAAATGGAGGAATTGTAAAGTCTCATTGGAAAATGAGCACACGAAGGAGGCCAGATGCCAGATTCGAAATTTACAGTTGAGCAAAACCACAAAAAAATCCTCAGGTGTAAGATATTATTTAGGCAAATAGCCCATTGAAAAACTGAAAAATAGAACATGGAAATTTTAAAATTTCCATCTTTGGGACATGCCAGGAACATAAAATTTGTTCCCAAAAACAGAAATTGCTGGAAAAGCTCAGCAGGTCCGGCAGCATCTGAGGACAGAAATCAGTGTTAACATTTCAAGTCTAGTAACTCTTTCTCACTGGACCTGGAACATTAAATCTGATTTCTCTCCACAGATGCTGCCAGACCTGCTGAGCTTTTCCAGCAATTTCTGTTTTTGTTTTTGATTTACAGCATCTGCAGTGCTGACTTTTTAGATGAAATTTGTTGTTTTTGGCAATGCTTCTTATGCAAATCTCTGATGGTCCTCAAGTGCAGGAGGGTTTTATTGGGGGGGAAGCTTGGGAAAAGATCAGATGAATAGTGAATGAGACCTTAGCAGTAAAACCTTTCACCCTTGCTGAGGAGGTAGAAATGACAGTTTTCTTTGGAAACAATTCTGAATGGGATTCATCAGCAATATGCATTGAGTACTATTATCAATAAAAAGTCACTATGAGATGATATAGATTCAATGAAATTTGTGAATGAAACATGACTGAAGATCGATATCGTAAACAGATATCAGGCAATGGTAAAATCTCCAAACAGAAAGGAGTAGATAGCAGCAGTCATCTGATTGTTTTGAGGAAAGGAGCAAGCTCCAAGAAAGCATTAGAATTCCTGGAAAAAAGGATGTTTTAATGTACACTTAAAAAGAGGAAATATAACAACTTGTCATTTAAAACAATACATTGTCAATTGCTTTTTTGTTATTAAAGTATATGCACATTAATTGAGATAACAAGGTGTAGAGCTGGATGAACACAACAGGCCAAGCAGCATCATAGGAGCAGGAAGGCTATGATGCTGCTTCCTACATCCTCTGATGCTGCTTGGCCTGCTGTGTTCATCCAGCTCTACACCTTGTTATCTCAGATTTTCCAGCATCTGCAGTTCCTATTATCTCTGCACATTAATTGAATATTGCTGAAAAAAAATACGCATTTTGAGAGAAATCATCATCTTGGACTCATTAGGACAATTTTCCAGAATGCCTACTTATGAGAATCCAAAATTTATATTGTATGAGAGGAGCACTGATTGATTGGCTCTTGAACTCCAGTTATTTAGTGGTCTCTGATAGGTGGAGATCATGGCAAATGCACCAATTTAAAAGGACTAGCTCGTTAACTCAAACTTCTCAGGACAATCCCTTGACCAATCAACTTGCCTGGTTTAACATTTAACAAGGCCTGCCAATTAACTACCAGTTACTATGAGCTGGGCACATTCTCCATGACAACACCTCTGCCAATCAGAATCTTCTGGACTGCCGTGTCCAGTTCTGGTTGTCCTGTTTTAGGAAGGGTATTAAGTTGGAGGGGGTTCGGTAAAGACTTATCAGAATGTTGCCGGTAATGGAGGGTTTGAATTTTAAATATAGGCTGGGACTTTTTTCACTGGAGCGTAGGAGGTCAAGGGGTGACTTTATAGAGGTTTATAAAATCATGATGGGCACAGTTGAACGTGAATAGCAAGGATATTTTCCCTAGGGTGGGGGAGTTCAAAACTAGAGGGCCTTTAAGTTGAGAGGAGAAAGATTTTAAAAAGGACATGAAGGGTAACTTTTATTTTCCCCAGAGCGGTTCATATGTGGAACATACTGCCTGAGGAAGTGGTGGACACAGGTACAGTTACAAATTTTAAAAGATATTTAAATAAGTACACAAACAGGAAAGGTTTGGAGGGAAGTGGGCTATGCACGGGAAAGTGGGACTAGTTTGGTTTGGGAACTAGGTAAATATTTGGCATTCTCGTCTCACTTGTATAAATGTTAGTTTCTTCTTAAGTTAGTATTCTTGCATATTGTCCAGATGAATGCTAAATGAAAAGGTTTGACAATCTTTCTCAGCAATACTGAAGTTCTGTTCTACCAAAGGACCATTTATGAATTTAACTTAAAACCAGAAATAAAAAAGAATCTGTTACCATTTAGTAGGCTGTGGTAACAAATGGAAACTGGGAACAGACAATGTATAAGGAATAATTTGGTGAGCATGGAGTATATTTTTAAAAAATAACATCTGTATGCCTTAGAGAGCTTCATGGGTTTCTTGTTGGTGGGCTGACCTCACAAAACCTACTTCACAAAGATATTAAAATTTAAAAGTTGACATTTTAAAATCTCTAACAATAATTCACTACATGCAGGAATACAATTGAACACTTAAATTGTCCCTGTTCTGAGCCAGTGAAATTGTTTGGCAATACATCCACAATTATCACTTTGTTAAAAGGAATACCTTACCACCTATAATCATTAGCTTCCTTATAGGATCATCAAATCTTAAAATATAGAACACAGGCCATTGAGCCCATCATGCCTGTTCCAGTTCATGAAAGACCATCTGATTTAGTCCCACAGTGTGAAGCTGGAGGAACGCAGGACAGTCAATGTGTCAGGCCTAGACCCTTCTTCAGGCATGGGTAGGGGGAAGGGAGCTGGGAAATAAATAGAGGGAGGAGGGGTGGGGCTGAGGAAGGTAGGTGGGATGGTGATAGATGGATGCAGGTAGGGGGCAATAGGGATTGGTCAGTGGGATAGGAGGGGTGGATAGGTGGGAGTGAAAATGGACAGGTAGTGTCAGGTCAAGGAGGTGGGATTAGAGGGAGGGTTGGACATGGGATGAGGCAGGGGGTGGGCCTCCAGCTCCACACTGTATCGACTCTGACTCTAGCATCAGCAGTTCTTGCTATCTCTGATTTAGTCCCACACCATAATCCTGCAAATTTTAAAGATTTGCTATAGTTCTTTTGCTTTTGTGTTCTATATCTTATTTATAAAACCAGGTATTTCATATGCTTTGAAAACCACATCATTAACTTGTGATGCAACCTTCAACCTTTATGATTCCTGTTCCATTGCAACTCTGCTCAATAGAGCACCATTTTGATTAAATAGCCTCTGAACAAAATGCATAATTTACGCTCATCTATGTTAAACTACATTTGCCATGTTGCTACCCACTTTACCAAGGTGCCTGTGTCCTCCTAAACTTGTTCCCAGAAACTTTGTAATTATACTCATGAGAGCTGAGTATATATCATTTATCTATTACCATGTGAGGGTCCACAGTCCCAATGTGAACACATGCGGGGGCCTAACTGCTTATCTCCTTCCACCATAGAATCCATATAGCATGGAAGCTATTTGACCCAATGAGTTTACACTCTGAAGAGCACCCACCCTAAACCATGTAACTCTGCAATTCCCATGGCCAACCCACCTAACCTGCACATCCCTAGATAATTTAGCATAGCCAATCCACCGAACCTGCACATCCCTAGACAATTTAGCATAGCCAATCCACCTAAGCTGCACATCCCTAGACAATTTAGCATAGCCAATCCACCTAAGCTGCACACCTTTGGACTGTGGGAGGAAACCGGTGCACCCAGAGGAAACCCAAGCAGACACGGGGAGAATGTGCAAACTCCACACAGACAGTCGCCCGAGGGTGGAATCAAATCTGGCTCCCTGGTGCTGTGAGGAGCAGTGCTAACCACTGAGCTACTGTGCCATACAGCTCGGGTCTGAACGACATTTATTTATCACTCTTCTTAGCCTTCAACCCTGTGTTAATTTCCTTCCAAAAGTATGACCCTCCTTTTGATACTGCATCCATTATCACCACCCTATGATACAGTGGGTTCTAATCTCATCACCACTGCCTGATTAATACTGTGTGCTTCTAATCCTGGTAACCACCCCACTAACTAATTCTATTACTGCCCTATTGCTACAATGTGCTCCAATTTTAATACCACTCCCCCTTTAATACTGTCTGATACTAATTCTATTTGGAGGGACTTTCGATTGTATTTTTGTACACTGTCTACTGCACAACCTCTGTTGATCCCCCTCTTGTTACTTCATCAAATAACTCCATCAGAACAGTTAGACACAATTTGCTTTAATCAAACCCTGCTACAGTGAGTTTCTTGAGTAATTAATATGAAGATTTGTCAAAATAGCAGAGAAATTGGTTTGTCCAAAGCAAAGGAGCGAGTTCGGAAATCCACCAGCAATTCCTGAAGATTAAATCTCCTGAATTTAAGGATTTAGTAATGGTGAGTTAGTGATCGTAATACAACTTTATTTAATCAGCCAGATTATAGGCATGGAGGCAGGGAACCTTTAACTCAGTGGTAACCTCTGTGCCAATGAGTCTGAGGATGGAGGGTTCAAGCCTAGTTCCAGAGGAAAATCAGATTTCAGAAAGTCCGGTTGAATTTAGACCCAGAGCACTGGAGGGATTGGTCCCTCTCTGAATATTTACCTGGTATTACAGAACCAGAATATCGTTCAAACCTTTCTGTTGAATTTTTGTTGTCTTAAACTGTCTGGACAGGATTACAAGTCAAGGGAGTAGATTTGCCGATTCCAATTAGCAGCCTGTTCTCGTGCAGGATAAATTGCTGTTTCCTCTGAGATTTGGCATTCTTGCAACTCTGTCCTGATGAGTGAGAGAGGAGATTTGACAGGATGTTCCTTTTGGTTCAGTCAAACTCCTGTGAGTCACTTGCCCATCATAGACCATGGAAGAGGAGACTGGCTACAGTGTCAGGCTAATTTCTGTCAAACACTGACATTAAGGCTGAGTGCTGTGAATGCTGGAGATCTGAAACAAAAACAGAATGGGGCAAAAACTCAACAGGTCTGGCAGGATTTGAGAGAGGTACAGGTTTAACATTTTCAACACTGTCTGTGTGGAGTTTGCACATTCTCCCCGTGTCTGCGTGGGTTTCCTCCGGGTGCTCCGGTTTCCTCCCACAGTCCAAAGATGTGCAAATTAGGTGAATTGGCCATGCTAAATTGTCTAGGGATGTGCAGGTCAGATGGATTGGCCATGGGAAATGTAAAGTTACAGGGTTAGGGTGGGTCTAGGTGGGATGCTCTTCAGAGTGTGAACTAATTGGGCCAAACTCTCTAAAACATTTATCTGTCCACAGCTGAGTCTCTCTAACACTTTCTGGTTTTTCTTTAGTTCATGTCGATTTGGTTTTCAATTGTGCTGTACAGCAGAATAACCCACACCATGGTCTGTCTGTATACAGGTCACACCAAGAAGGATTCTAGAAGTGACCATTGAATCAGGAATAATGTTTTTGCGATTGAGCCAGAGATTCCGATAATAAAAATAGTGTTCTGAAGAAGAGTCATACCAGCCTTGAATCTTTAAATCTGTTTCTCTCTTCGCAGATGCTGCCAGACCCGCTGAGTTTCTCCGGCATTCTCTGTGTTTGTTTCAGGCTTCTGGCATCCGCAGGATTTTGTTCTGAGTTTAGCAAGAGGTTCCTGCAGAATGCCACAGCTCAGAATGTTGTCCCCCTATTCAGTGGAGGATATGGGAGTGCAGGGAGAGATGGAAATCTCTGCTGATTCCTCTCCTCCCTCCCAAACAAAGGGCAGGTGGGAGCTTTTTGACCTTGGTCAAAAGCCCCTTTAGAGTGAGGGCAACAGTCAACAGCTGGTGTGTAAGTTTGGACCTGGCCCCAGAGCAGCCTGATACACCAGGCAGATGAGCAGATGTTACAGATTCTCGTTTTCCTGGCACTGATCCGAAACCTATTCTTTTTAATTTGTGCAGGACCACCAAAAAAGGAAAATTCCAAGAAGAGAAAGACTAAAAGAAAATAAAATCTCAGCAAGCTCCTTAAAAACAAAAACCAGCCGACCCACTTGTGGCTCTGTTATTTGCAGTGATGCTTAGTTTATTGCGACCAGCTTTCATTCACCGATTAAAATGTACGGGCTCAGATCCACACAGGCTGTGTCCCCCTGAGCATTAACAGGTCACCCTAAGACCCCACTAGCAGCCCTTGGGGGAGGACAGATATAAAACAATGGCCTGATGCAGGTGATCAGCTGTCTCCATGTATCTATTAGTGAGGCACCTGGTATCTGCTTGAGACCGCATTCCACGGTAACTCTGGAAAATCCAGGCTTGCCTGGAGAAAAACCTGGCTCCCATGAAGGAAAACATTGCAAATATACTCACCCCAAGGATGTAAGGAGGAAGGGGTCCAATATGCACTTGTCCTCCCTCCCCCTTCCCCCTTCCCCACAAGCAATCACTGTCATTTCCGGAAATGCATAGTCAGACACTGGCTCAGAAGGGATAAGGCCTCAGGTACCAGGGGTGTTAACGATCCTTCAGGGCTCCTCCAAAGAACAGAAACTGCCTGCAATGATCCCAATTCTCAATTCACACCACCAACGGCAGATGATTGGCTGTCTTTGGGATCCTGCTGTGCCCCAGTTTAGCTGAAGTATTCACTGGGTGACCGTCACTTTACCTCAAAATACCTCATCTGTCATTGCTCATAATTGCACCTCACCACACATCATTTTGTTTCCCCTCAGACCTTCCTGAGACAAGGGCTACATTCATTGTTCATCCCTCTGTTACCTTCAGGGGGCACTGAGAGGCAGCATCATAGTGAGACTGAGCACAGGCCCCTCTGTCTGGGTTTGAGTAAGGATGGCAGGTTCTGTTCCCCAAAGGGCAGCAATGAAGCAGTCAGGTGTCTCAGCAGCTTCATTCTCCCCCAACACCAGCCCAAAGTCACTGGATTTACAAAACTATTATCACACCCAAAGTTTTTGAGATAGTAGGAACTGCCGATGCTGGAGAATCTGAGATAACAAGGTGTGGAGCTGGATGAACACAGCAGGCCAAGCAGTTTCAGAGGAGCAGGAAAGCTGACGTTTCGGGTCTGGACCCTT
>NC_063350.1:3015939-3031782 GCF_021869965.1 Rhincodon typus
GGCCTGCTGTGTTCATCCAGCTCTGCATCTTGTTGTCTCTGACATTCTGGAGACCTGGGTTCAAAACCCACCACGGCAGATGGTGAAATTTGAATTCAATATTAAACAAAAAAAATCTGGAATTAAGAATCTAATGATGGCCACAAAAGCATTGCCAATTATCAGCGGAAAACCCATCTGGCTCACTAAGCAAAAACTAAAAGAACTGTGGGTGCTGCAAATCAGAAACAAAAACAGAAATTGCTGGTAAAGCTCAGCAGGTCTGGCAGCATCTGTGAGCCTTCCTCATTGGACCCGAAACGTTAACTCTGATTTCTGTCCACAGACACTGCCAGATCTGCTGAGCTTTTCCAGCAATTTCTGTTTCCAATTTCTGCCCTTCAGGGCAGAAAACCTGCCATCCTTACCCGAGTCTGGCCTCCATGTGACTCCTGACCCACAGCAATGTGATTGACTCTCTGGGCAATTAGGGATGGGCAATAAATGCTGTTTTAGCCAGTGATGCGCTCGTCCTGTGAATGAGTAAAAAGACATCAATGGCCCACCTGCACCTTGCCCCCTTCCCCGTGACATGGAAGGCATGTCGAGTGAACTGGGACAGAGGTGTGGTACAGCTACACATGGTCACATGTTGAGTGGGTTGCTGGTTAGGGTACATGGTGCTGCTGCCTTAACTGAGTTAAAGGATCAATAGAAAAAGGGGCAAAGTTTTAAGGTGAAAGGCAGAAGGATTAAAGGGGATGTAAGGAAATGTTTTTTTTTCACCCAGAGGGTTTTGGCAGTCGGGAATGCACTGCCTGGCAGGGTAATTGAGGTGGGGAACCTCACAACCTTTAAGTTGTACTTGGATAAGCACCTGAAGTTTTTTTATTTTATTCACTCGTGGGACGTAGGTATCGCTGGCTGGGCCCAGCATTTATTGGTCGCTCCTAGTTGTCCCTTGAGAAGGTGGGGGCGAGCTGCCATTTTGAACCACTGCTGTCTGCCTACCACAACATTCGAGGCTAAGGGCCTAGTGCAGGAAAGTGGGACTCACATAGGTTTAGAGAAGTTTTGTGCCAGGGCAGACATGATGGACTGAAGGGCCTCTTCTGTACTGTATGATTCTATGATTCTATTTTAAAATGACTGAATTAAACGAACACAATCAGTTCCTGATGGGATCTCTAACAAAACTCACAAATTCAATGGAAACTTACAAAACTCTAATATAGTTTTGGAATGGGGGTGATGTACTCCAGCCCCCATTCACCCACTGTGGAAGCGATAAAGGGGTACAGAGTGAAAGTGGGAACATGGCACTGAATTGAATGATCAGCCGTTGACTCAATGGGCTGAATGGCCTACTCCTGCTCCAATTTTCTCTGGAGACCAGAAGCACACCAGCTGATACCATCTGCTGTCTTTCTAAAGACATCCTGGCACAAACCTAACCACAAAAAGGGAGGCAGACAGTCTGGTGCAACAACCTTTCTTGTTCTTGGGGCCTGGGTTCGAATCCCACCACAGCAAGAATTAAGAGTCTAATGATGACCACAAACCCATTGTCAACTGGCAGAAAAAGACCCATCTGGTTCACTAATGTCCTTTAGGGAAGGAAACTGCCATCCTTACCTGGTCTGGCCTACATGTGACTCCAGATCCACAGCAACATGGTTGACTCTAAACTGCCCTCTGGGCAATTAGGGATGGGCAAGAAATGCTGCCTAGCCAGCGATGCCCTCATCCCGTTAATGAATAAAAGAACGTGTGGCCAAAGTGTTGTTTTACCTGGAAGGTATGTTTGGGCCCTTGGGTACTGGGGAGGGAGGAGGTAAATGGGCAAATGTTACACTTTCACTGGTTACAGGGGCAGGTGCCATAGGGCTGGGGGGAGGTGTTGGGGGTGAAGGAAGTGTGGACCAGGGTGTCCCAGTTGGAACGGTCCTTGCGGAAGGTGGACAAAGTGGGGGAAGGGGAATATGTGTCTGATGGTGGTATCTCGCTGGAGGAGGCGGAAATGGCTTCTGATGACCTTCTGGATGTGGAAGCTGCTGGGATGGTAGGTAAGGACAAGGTGGGGCTTGAGGACTGAAGTGCAGGTGATGGGTCAGATCCTGTCGACAACGGTGCTGGGGAAGAAGGTGGACATTTCGGAGGCTCCCTTTTCGAAGTTGGTGTCATCTGAACATACGTGATGGAGACGGAGGAACTGAGAGAATGGGATTTACAGGAAGTGGGGTGTGAGGATGTATAGTCCAGGTAGCTGTGGGAGTCAGTGGGTTTGTAGTGGATATTAGTGGTCAGTCTATCCCCAGAAAAGGAAACAGATGTCGAGGAGGGAAGGGAGGAGTCAGAGATAGACCAGGTGAAAGGGAGGGAAGGGTGGAAATTGGAAGCGAAATGAATGATCTTTTCCAATCCTGGATGAGAGAGGGAAGCAGCACCGATGATATAATCAATGTATCAGAGAAAGAGTTGCAGGTGCATCCGGAATAGGACCGGAACAAGGAATGTTCCACAAATCTCATGAAGGGACAGGCAAACAGGGTCCCATGCACCTTTCTGACCTGATGAAAATGAGGAAGCCCCCCAGTTTATCTGCCCCTCTCTACACCAAATGTTCAAAGAGCAGGAGCTGAATTGCAATGAAAGATTTAGCATTAACTTCTTTAAAAAGGGCAGAGGAGCTGAAGTCTAAAACAGTCCACATACACCTGGCCCATGGACTCCTGAAGGCTAAAATGGCAGAATGGCCTTCGGGGGATCACAAAGTCCCAACTGTAGTGAACCCTTGCTCTAGAGCCGAGTCCTTTCAGTCCCCATGAAGAGGACAACCTTCCTTTGCATTTTAGTGGCTGCAGCAATGGTCGAAATGCCAACAACATCAATGACGATTCCCAGGTGGATGTAGCTCCATAACCCATAATTTCTAGTGATTAGCCAAAAAAGGTGTGCGGCCACTGGGGCAAAGACGGGGAGGGGACTGCGGCTCCTCTCCATCATATGACAGGATCCCACCACGTTTGACCGGGGCATTGAAGATAAAGTGACTGTCCTTTAAATTGTTTTCTTTCTGTTTGAATTGTCGTATTTGTTGCTGCTTATTGCTAATCAGGCAGATGATCAAAGTTTTGTTTTGGGGAAAAGAGTTCCCTTTCAGTTTGACAGAAAGCTCAGTTAACCACCTGCTCTCACTCAGACACCCTTTCTCAGACCATTACCACCCATCGTGTGTGGGAGCTGTTACCAAGCGCTGGGGGACAGGCCTGGCACAAGGCCTTCTGTCTCAATTCTTTCATAAATCAGTCTGCCTGGGCATGTTGTGATACACTTCATGGCGACCACACCCTGAGGTAGGATTTGAACCCAGACTCTTTGACCCAGAGATAGGGACACTACCTCTGTACCATAAGACCCTGAACTATTTTGTTTAAACAAAACAATGAGCCAAATTAAACAAAAACTGAGGTTTACAACCCCTTAAAGGACACAATAGTGAAAGTCAGTATGTTTTAAAGGAGACCAGCTGCTCAGTGCTGATCCAGTCTCTCTGTCTCTCTCCTGGCGTAGAACTGTATGATTGGCATTGGGTATGAGCAGGTGTGGCTGGGTTCAGAAGACTCATCCATTTACATCATTGACGCGCTCACCATGACCTGCAACAAGAGGTTGGTGGGTCATCGCAACCAAGTGTCCGACATGATCCAGGAGGAGACAGAGGAGAATGGGGACACTATCAGGTAAGCCACCTCCCCACACCCACAATTACACCTCGCTCCGTCCCTCCCTCCTCACCCATCGCCTGGAAAACCAGTGAGAGAGCCTCCTTCACCAAAGTGAAGGTCAAAGTCAACTCAGAATTCCCAGGTATCCAGCCAGACCCCATCCCCACTCTCTGAGGGATACTGGAAAAGGCACTGATCCCCACTCACTGGTACCTACAATCTCGAGGGGCCCGGATGATTTGGTCATGTTATGGGCTAGGAACCCAGTAAGCTGAGGGCTGAATGTCCAGCAGAAAGTGAGTTCAAATCCAAACATGAGAAGCTGAGAAACTCCAGCCATGCAATAACCTAGTCTCAGTTAGTGGTGACCAAGGAACCACCAGCAGTTATTGTAAAAATCCCATCTGCTCACCAATGTCCTTTAGGGAAGGAAACTGCCATCCTTACCTGGTCTGGCCTACATGTGACTCCAGACCCACAGCAATGTGGTTGACTCTTAATTGCCCTATGGGCAATTAGGGATGGACAATAAATGCTGCCTGGCCAGTGATGCCCACATCTGTAATAAATAAGGAGGGGGACACACAGATAGAGAGAGACAGTACATGGAAGAACTTCAGCAGATTTCATTTCCACTCCAGTCAGATTTACTCCTGTAGCCTGGACGGCTCCATTCTGCTGTGGGACCCAGGACTGATGGAGATAAAGAGCCAGTTCCAGTTACCTCAGTGTTGGAGGCTCACATCCATTTTGCTGCATCACGACCACATCTGGTGCTGTGAGTATTGTCACATCATTCTCTCGGGCAAAGTGAGGGAGCTGGAGATTGACACAGAATCTGTGATGATCGTTATTCAGTAAGACAGCTGTAATTCCCAGTGTGTGCTGTGCTGTCTCATCTTGATCCAGTCAGTATGTCAGTAACACCAAGATTTTGAACAGATTGTGAAACCGAACCCTGTGTCAACCATTTTTAAAGAAGAACATAAGAGTTTCTTCCTGGTGACCAGGGCAGTATTAATCCCTCAATCTATATCATAGAAACTTTATTATAAGGTCTTCATCCCATCAATTTCCCTCCTAGCTTACTTTGCACAAATATGTCATTATGTTTCATACAATTCGGTAATGACTACCCATCAGGAATGCCTTAATGATTACAAAATGCTTTTCGACATCCCAAGTACCATAAAGTGAATGAACCCCTCTCTGTCTTGGACACGATGGGCTGAATGGCTTGTGTTCTCAGATGTCATTTCTGTGATTTCTTGATTTTCTAGAGTGCCCCTTGCTTCTGTCCATCTCCTCCTCTCACAATTCAATGCTGCTGATCTGTTTGTTCAGTTTATTCTCATCTCGTAAGGTCTGACCAAATCAGAGTCTGGTCCGGACCAGAGAAACCTCTGGGTATCCAGGGTCTAGGGTCATCTCACCACAGGAGTGCCATCTCCTCACACAGGCATTCAGGAGGTTTAGAATAATTTACAATCGATACACCAATTTGAATTTAATTCCTTCTCTCTATCTTTCTCATTTCTTTCAATACTTCCTTCTACTCTTCACCTTTCTCTTCCTCCTTCCTTCTCACTGTCCCTTTCTCTGTCTCTCTCTCTCTATCTCTCGTTCTCTCTGTCTCTTGCTCTCTCCTCGATTCTCTTGGCCTTTCATATTCCTGTTCCCGCTTTCTTGTTCTTTGCATTTATCTCTTCTTCCTCTCTTTTTATCTTAATGCTCCTCTCCTATCACCTCTTCTTTCTTTCATATTTTGTATATATTTTATATATCCGTTATTCTCTCTCAATCTTCACAATTTGGTCTATCCTTTCTTTCTTCCCTTTCCATTTCTCTCCTTGTCTCTTTTTCTATTGCACTTCCTGTTTACTCTTTTGTTTTCTTCAATCTCTTTCCCCTCTCCTGTTTCCTCTCTCTATGTCTTTCTCTCCCCCTCTCTCTCCTGTTTTTCTCCCTCTCGCTCCCCCTTTCTCCTCTTTCCTTCTCTCTCTCTCTTTCTCTCTCCCCCTCTCTTGCCCTCTCCTTGTTGTTTTCTCTATCTCTCTCTTTACCGTTCTCTCCTCTCTCCTCTCTCCAACTCTCTCTCCCTCTCCCTCTCTCTCCCCTTGTATATCTTTCCCAGGTGTTGAATACAGTCTGTTGGTCCTTGCTCGAGATGGGACACAGATCCAGGAGGTGACCTTGACACCAAGTCCTGAGGGTAGCTCCAACCTCATGACTGACTTCCTCATCATCCCTCAGGTATCTCAGTTCCAGCCCCTGGAGATGACGTCAAGACATCGGAGAGGTTACACTTCAGGGGTCATAGTGCTGCACTGTCGGAGGGTCAGTGGGGGGAGTGTTGAAGGATTGGGGGTTGTGGCTTTATATCTGGTGTGATGGTCATAGTGGGAGGGTTGACTGATGATATCATGGAGTGGGAGGGTTGACCGATGACATCACAGAGAGGGAGGGTTGACTGATGACATCACAGAGTAGGTGGATTGACTGATGATGTCATGGAGTGGGAGGGTTGTCAGATGACATTACGGAGTGGGAGGGTTGACCAATGACATCACGGAGTGAGAGGGTTGACCAATGACATCACGGAGTGGGAGGGTTGACCAATGACATCACGGAGTGGGAGGGTTGACAGATGACATCACGGAGTGGGAGGGTTGACAGGTGACATCACGGAGTGGGAGGGTTGACAGGTGACATCACAGAGTGGGAGGGTTGCCCGATGACATCACGGAGTGGGAGGGTTGTGGTCTTGGACTTTTACGGGTTGACAGATGACATCAAAAGTTGGAGGTTGAGGGGTGGAGATATTAGTATGAGAAGTGTTGGGAAGAGGATGTGGGGTATGAAATCAATGCTGGGTGGGAGGGGAATTATCATGCTTCCCTTAACTTATTTCAGTCCTTTTGACAAAACAACAAACAAACGCACACGCAAATACTCATACCTTGTACTGCAATGTCAGAGGCTCAGTGCTGATGGAGTGCCACACTGTCAGAGGGTCAGCGCTGAGGGAGCGCCGCACTGTTGGAGTGTCAGTGATGAGGGAGTGCCGCGCTGTCAGAGGGTCAGTGATGAGGGAGCGCCGCGCTGTCAGAGGGTCAATGCTGAGGGAGCGGCGCACTGTCATGGCAGACAATGGCTTGAGCAGTCCCCTCCAAACCACCACTCCCCTCTTCCCACGCTGGCGGTTATGTAGTGAATACAGAGAGGCAGCACATATTTGACACTAGACTGAATTCCTGTTGCAGAGAGATGAACTTTGGGTTGTGTGCAGCCAGCGAGCGAACCTGTACATCTGGAAAACAGATGATCTCAAGGATCCAATTGAAACTATCCCACTGCCAGGCTGCTCAAACATTACCTGCATGATTCACGTCAAAAATCAGGTATGTAACTAACATGGCTCCAATAGGGTCAAATATCCGACCAGAGCCCCTAAGTAACGCCTCATGGATACTCTACATGTTACTCACCCCTAAACCATATCTGTAACCATATCTTATTCCTGGAACTTAACTCCAACACCAACTAATTCCTAAGCCTTAACTCTAATCTTATCTCCAAACTAAACCCTAACCCTGACCCCTAACTCTATTACTAACTGTAACAAGTGGTAAGTAACATTATCGCCACACACAAACTAGGCAGTCAGTATCTCCATCAAGACAGAATCTAATCACCACCCCTTGACATTCAATAATGTTACCCTTACTGAAGCCCTGACTCTGAACATCCTGGGAGTTACCATCCACCAGAAACTGAACTGGACTCACTATATAAACATTAATTAATACGGTTCCTTCAGCGTCCCTGGGTCAAATTCCTGAAACTCCTTTCCTGATAGCATTGTGGGTGTCCCTACACCAAATGGACTGCAGTGGTTCAAGAAGGCAGCTCACCACCACCTTTCCCAGGACAGCTAGTGATGAGTAATTAATGACTGGCCAGCTAGTGATGTCTACATCCCATGACAGAATAACAAGATCCCTGTCTGACCCCTAATGCTGAGATTAACTCCTTGTTTACTCCTAACCCAAACTCCTAACTAATTCCTAACCTTAACGCTAACTAATCTCCCTTTTGTACTCATCCTAGCTCTAACCAATCTATCCAGAAGCCAACCATATCTTTAACTATCAAATAACCTCTAACTCTTATCCTCATCCTAAACAGGATACCAACCCTAAACTAACCCCCAACACTCAATCTAACCCCTAACCTTAAACACAATTGAATTTGATTGTAAACCTTAATATTAATTGTAACTCCAGGTAATCTTCTAATTCTAACCCTAACCCTAATCTCAATTTGACACCATATCTGCCATGAACACTACCTCAAATCTGGTCCCAATCTAAACTCTTAGCCTAACCTCTAATACACACTCAAATCGAAATCTAATGCCAATCCTAACTCCTAGTCCCAAGCGTAGATGTTCACCAATGATTGCACAATATTCAACAACATTCATGACTCCTCAGATACTGAAGCAGTCCGTGTTCAAATGTAACAAGATCTGGACAATATCCAGACTTGGGCTGACAACTGGCAATTCACGTTCATGCCACGCAAATGCCAGGCAATGACCATCTCTTAAAAAAATGCAATATAACCATTGCCCCTTGGCATTCAATGGTGTTACCATCACTGAACCACCCCACTATCAACACCCTGAGGTGTACCATTGACCAGAAACTGAACTGGACTCACCACCTAAACACAGTGGCTACAAGAGCAGGTCAGCCGCTATGAATACTCCAGCGAGTAACTCACCTCCTGACTCCCCGAAGTCTATCCACCATTTAGGGGCAGCACAGTGGCTCAGTGGTTAGCACTGCTGCCTCACAGCGCCAGGGACTCGGGTTCGATTCCAGCCTCAGGCGACTGTCTGTGTGGAGTTTGCACATTCTCACCATGTCTGCGTGAGTTT
The DNA here is from genome assembly GCF_021869965.1 of Rhincodon typus. Classification (NCBI taxonomy): domain Eukaryota; kingdom Metazoa; phylum Chordata; class Chondrichthyes; order Orectolobiformes; family Rhincodontidae; genus Rhincodon; species Rhincodon typus. The sequence continues at coordinate 3,024,592 of NC_063350.1, forward strand.
CCTCCAGGTGCTCCGATTTCCTCCCACAGTCCAAAGATGTGCAGGTTAGGTGGATTAGCCATGCTAAATTGCCCATAGTGTTCAGGGATGTGTAGATTAGGGGGATAGGTCTAGGTGGGTTGCTCTGAGGGGGTGTGGACTTGTTGGGCCGAAGGGCCTATTTCCACACTGTAGGGATTCTATGATCTGATCTACAAGGTACAAGTCAGGAGTGTGATGGAATACTCCCCACTTGCCCCTGGATGGGGGCAGCCCCAACAACACTCAAGAAGCTTGACACCATCCAGGACAAAGCAGCCGCTTGATTGGCACCACATTCACAAACATCCACTCCCTCCACCACTGACAATCCGTGGTAGCAATGTGTACTGTCTACAAGTTGCACTGCAGAAGTTACAGTCATCAAGTCATAAAACACGGAAATGAACCATGTTGACCATAATCCCAAACTAAACTGGTACAACCCACCCGCACGTGGCCCATATCCCTGCAAACATTTCTTATTCATGTACTTTTCTAAATGTCTTTTAAACATTGTAACTGTACCCACATCCACCACTTCCTCTGGAAGTTCATTCACCAAATGGGGGAGCTGAATGCCTAGTGGTATCATTGCTGGACTGATAATCCAGAAACCCAGATAATGTTCTGGAGACCCGGGTTCGAATTCCGCCACGGCACATGGTGGCATTTGAATTCAATAAAATATCTGGAATTAAGAGTCTAATGATGACCATAAACCCAGTGTCAATTGTCAGGAAAAACCCATCTGGTTCACTAATGTCCTTTATGGAAGGAAACTGCCATCCTTACCTGGTCTGGCCTGCATGTGACTCCAGACCCAGAACAATGTGGTTGACTCTTAACTGCCCTCTGGGCAATTAGGGATGGGCAATAAATGCTGCCCGGCCAGCGACGCCCTCATCCCGTCAATGAACAAAAAAAAAATCCTTAGACAACACCTTCCAAACTTCCAACCTCAAAAAGGACAAGGGCAGCAGATACTTGGAAGCATCACAGCCCTTCAGGATTCGCTCCGAGCTGAGATGGTGTGCCATTCAGAGGGGAACCTGCAGGTTATGATGTTTCCGAGTGCCTGAGGCCCTTGTTTTCAGGGGTAAAGGCACTTTGTAGATTTTTGTCTTTTGGTGCTGTTTAGTAGCTCATTCTCAGAACTACACATTAGGTTATCCTTTTGTTATTAAATGTCTGAACTGGGACACCAGCAACTCTCCAATCATAGGACTTTTATGTAGTTGGTGTGTGTGTGTTACTGTGGGTTTCAGCTGTCTCTGGTAGCCCCCAAAGTTCACCAACTGGAATGTGAACTCCTGCTGATTCTGTCTATCCCCCTCCCAGGTCTGGGTTGGAGGAGGAGGAACCACCAACAATGGAAAGGGATGCATTTATATCATCAACTCAGAGTGCTACTCACTGGAGAAGGAACTGGAAGCTCCTTGTGGTGGTATTGGAGCTCTCTGCTCAGCTGAAGATCGGTATGTGTTGAGTGGGACACAGGACAGCAAAGCCATCATCTGGAAAGTGGACTGAGGCATTGGGTACAGAGCCACCATTGCCCTGTCTCGTTGTGTTGGATGCTATTTTTCTGTCAGACTGCTTTGGGCCAGTGTTGGAGGTGGCAGGGTTTCGATGCCCTTTCCCTCTGTCCCTCTCTTGCCAGGGGCTGGAGTGGTCATTGGTGGAGCAATAGTGACTAAGGAACGATCCTCCCTCACCAGCCCTGTCTCAGGAGGGTCTCAGATGTGCAATTTTCCCTCTCCACCCTTCCATCAGAAAATTCAGACCATACCGGAATCAAAGGAGCTGTTTGCCAACTGGCCCCAACCCCAAAGATGCCAATGGCCAAAGATGACCCATGGCCAGAAACAAGCAACAGCACGATTATTGCGAGAAGGTGTGCAATGGGAATAAGAAGACATCTAACATTCCTTTGTTTTAAATCTTATTTAAACTATGACTTAGCTGCATAACCAAATGTGTGTTCTGTGTGGTTGGTTCTATAGGTCATATTTAGCTGAATTATTTTGTGTCAGACCCCTCTCAGTGTCAGTCCCTGTCCTCACCTTCTTGCTAACACTCTTAGGGGCAGGGAGCTGAGTGGGACAACAGCCACAGTGAGTTCAAAATCATCAGATCACTGCAAAAACAAACCCCAATTTTCTCAAACTCAGATGTATCAACTGACTCTTCCTGCCTTTGGGAGTTAATCCCCCACTAAACGCCTCAGTAAAACGCAAAGAGCAAAAATGTGGAGGTGCCAGTGTTGGACTGGGGTGGACAAGGTCAGAAATCTCACAACAACAGGTTACAGTGACTTCACCTGAAAAAGGGGCTGCACTCCAAAAACTTGTGATTTCAAATAAACCTGTTGGACTATAACCTAGTGCTGTGTGATTTCTGACCTTGAAGTGCAAAGACAGAGAGATTTGATGTCCCATTTAACACATGGGTGAGCAGTGACAGATCTGAGGGCTGCGATCTTTTACATGCACATTACTCAAAGTGATTAAGTGTAAACATTTGAAAGGGAAGCTAAATCTCTTCATCTCTTCCTCCCCTTTGAAGAGGCTAAGAACAGTGAACCATGGATCAAAGATTAAATACAAGTGATTTAGCTCAGAGGGCAGAGAAACCTCTTCACACACGAAGGTGGACAAAGTCAGAAGTTGCACGACACCAGTTTGCAGCGGTGACAAAGGAGCAGCGCTCCCAAAGCTTGTGTTTTCAAATAAACCTGTTGGACTATAAGCTGGTATCATGTGACATCTTACCTTGTCCACCCCAATCCAACACCGGCACCTTCACACAAAGGTGGATGCTGGTGCATTTACTCCCACATGTAGAATATTGTATACAATTCTGGTTGCCCTTCTATTGGAAGGATGTTGTTAAACTTGAGAGGGTGCAGAAAAGATTTACAAGGATGTTGCCACAACTGGAGGGTTTGAGCTGTAGGGAGAGGCCGAATAAGCTGGGGCTTGTCTTTTCCCTGCAGTGTCAGGGGCTGAGCGGTGACTTTATAGAGGTTTATAACATCATGAGAAGCATGGATAAGGTGACTTGATAAAGGTCTTTATCTCCAGGGTAGAGGAGTCCGAAACTAGAGGGCATAGGTTTAAGGGGAGAGGGGAAAAGATTTAAGAAGGACCTGAGGGGCAACTTTTTCACGCAGAGGATAGTGCGCGTATGGAAGGAGCTGCCAGAGAAAGTGATGGAGGCTGGTACAATTACAACATTTAAAAGGCATCTGGATAGGTACATGAATAGGAAGGGTTTAGAGGGATATGGGCCAAATGCTGGCAAGTAGGACTGGATTAATTGAGGATATCTGGTCAGCATAGATGAGTTGGACCTGTTTCCTTGCTGTATGACTCTATACCTGGTTGAGGGAGAAACTCAAGTTCAAGATAAGATTTTTTTGTAGATAGTGAAACACTGTTGGTTGTGAGAAAAATTGAGCATGATGGTTAAATGTAATAATAAAAACAATTCCCTTCTGTGGAGGATGAAGGTTGACCAGGAAGAGTTGGGCCAATGGTCTTACTGTATTGCAACTTTGATTTAGCAGGTGAACACTTTCAGAGAGCCAGGCCAGATAGAGCTAAGAATACAGAATGGCATGAATGGTCTGTGCTGGGACATTGGGAGGATTTCCTTTCAATCGCACCCCCATCAGATTCAGATCAATATCTGGCACATTCTTTGGAAAACATATTACTGCTGGAGATATTCAATCTGCATTAGCTGTTATTGACACTTTCAGTTACTGGTCTACAGTCAATATTTGCTCAATTACTGGTCAGTTCTGAATATTATCAGAATATTGTCTACCCCGTGCTGTCCCTTTCCTGGGAGTGTTTGATGGGGACAGTGTAGAGGGAGCTTTACTCTGTATCTAACCCCATGCTGTCCCTGTCCCTGGGAGTGTTTGATGTGGACAGTGTACTTGGAGCTTTACTCTGTATCTAACCCCGTGCTGTCCCTGTCCCTGAGAGTGTTTGATGGAGACAGTGTCGAGGTTTGTTTACTTTCAGTTTAAAAGCATTGAGGGAGTTTGCCTCCATATCTAACCCCATGCAATCCTGTCCCGGGAGTTTTTGATAAGGACAGTGTCAAGTTAACTTTACATTCAGTTTAAAACAGCTTTACTCTGTTCGTCACCTCATGCTGTCCCTGTCTTGGAAGTGTTTGATGGGGGATAGTGTATAGGGAGCTTTACCTTGTTTTTAAACCTGTGCTGTTCCCGCTCTGGGGTGTTTGATGGGGACAATGTACAGGGACCGTTACTCTGTGTCTAACTCCGTGCTGTTCCTGTTCTGGGAGAATTTGACATTGATCCCTTGAAGATGTTTCTGCTCTCTGCTTCCAATCACATTCTGATGCTAACAGCTCATTTAGAACCTCAATGCCAGAATGGACTACCTTCATCATCTACATTCAGTTGTAATACTCTCTCTCTCTGCTCACCAATCCTCCAGGATTATCCAAAATTTCCTTTCAGGCTCAGTGTTCCGGAAGACTTCATGCCCCCCCTGCTCCCCAATACAGTGGAGAGAGTGGTGTGTGTGTGTGGGGTGAAAGGTCCAGGGGTTTGGAGCTGGCTTTATTGATGGATTGACACATTAAAGTGAATGGAACAGTTGCCTTGGTAACACTGGGTCTCGGCAAGAGCTACATTTTGTGGCCACTTTTACTGGGTCCCAATTGTAAAGCTTGGTTTTATTTTGAAAACGGATTTCAAATCCCTCAAAACACGAGGGTGGAACTCTCAGTTCCCTGGGTGATCGTTACAGCAACGCCCCTAGCCCTTCCCATCCTAGCACGCCCCATACGTCCCATGCCTGCTTATCTTATCAGTCCCAACACTTCTCAAGGAAAAACTGAGGCAGTGGCGTTAGTGTGGTCGCATCTGTTTATTGATAAAACTAATCGGGTACCTCACAAATTCTGAGACATGCTTTTCCTCTTAAAAAACTTCCATTGGACTTTAATAGTTAACATCCAGTCATTCACCAATGAGCTTTGACAAGCAGATGTACAGACATGGCCTTTGTATCCGCGGTGGGTTTTCTGGGCCGCTGGCTTTGTGCTTGTGGGGCCTCCAATTCATTTGCCCTGAGCCTTCTGAGCTTTCTGTGCAGACTTTGTGATCTTGCCAGCACTGACTGCTTTCTTCTCAACGTTCTTGATGACTCCCACCGCAACAGTCTGCCTCATGTCACGCACAGCGAACCGCCCTGTAAAACACCGACACACGCTGCATCAGCAATAGGAAATGGGAAGAGGACAGGTACCTGTAACATCAGCGGGCTGTCAGTGAATAGCACACTTTATCCACCACACAGAAAGGTCAGGGGTTCCCAAACCTACTCCAGCCGTGCCAGGCAACATTTCAATGCAGTACTGAGGGAGCACCACACTGTCGGAGGGTCGGCGCTGAGGGGGCGCCGCACTGTCGGAGGGTGGGGCCTTTTGAATGCGGAATCAAATCAAGGCCCTCTGTCCTTTCAGCTGAGTAGTTTATTATTGTTGTTGTCCTTGCATTATGGCAATATTTATCATATTGACAGATGGTTGTGTTTTGATGTTGCTGTTGTGGGATCTTGCTGTGCACAGATTGACTGTTTAGCTTCCTATGTTATTATAACACTGAGCATGTTTTAGAAAGCCCTTCACTGACTCTAAAACATTTGGGGGAATTGCCAAGCTGCCTCTATGTGCTGCTGGTTACTCACCCAGAGGAGGGTACTTGGAAAAGCTCTCCACACACATGGGTTTCCCAGGAGACATCTCAACAATGGCAGCATCACCAGACTTCAGGGTTTTCGGATTGTCCTCCAGTTTCTTGCCGGAACGACGGTCAATCTTCTCTTTGAGCTCGGCAAACTTGCAGGCAATGTGTGCAGTGTGGCAGTCAATGACTGGGGAGTAGCCAGCACTGATCTGACCAGGGTGGTTCAGGATGATCACCTGTGGACACAGATATTATCAACTCTGTGGTTAAACTCTCCACTCTCAACTAAATCATCCTCACTTTTATGGCTGTTTCCAAAACCTACAACACGGAACTGATGGTTCACCCCAGTGGGAATGTTCCATGATCCACACCAGCCTCCTGCTATTTTCTCTCTCTCAATCAGCGTTTCCTCACGTTCCTTTCTCCTGCTTGTATCTGTCCACTTGTCTGTTCATCTCATTCTGCAATTACTGGATTACTGCACAAACATCTTTCCCAATGACCCAGTCACTGCCCCAGAGAGGAAGGGGACAGTGTGAGACCCACTGCCCCGAGAATGAGAGGACAGTGTGAGACCCACTGCCCCAGACAGCGAGAGGACAGTGTGAGACCCACTGTTCCAGAGAGCGAGAGGACAGTGTGAGACCCACTGCCCCAGAGAGCAAGGCGACAGTGTGAGACCCACTGTCCCACACAGAGAGAGGACAGTGTGAGACCCACTGCCCCAGAGAGCGAGGGGACAGTGTGCCTAGCCTGCTGTGTTGCACTGTGAAATGGGTTTGAGTCTGACAGTACAGGTGCAGTGTCAGCCATGTGTTTTAGATAATTGAGGGAGGGTTCCAATCTCCCCTCTGTTCCCCTCATTTATTTGTTTCTGTCCCTGACACAGTCTCTCTCTCTCTCTGGCATGTTTAATGTTGGCCAACACAGAGTCCTGACCTCTGCTCCATGACCCCTGTACTGTGGCCCCTGTGAATGCTATGAGCCTGTCTCTGCGATGCCCCCGCCTCCCCAATCCCAGTTACCTACTTGGGCAGTGAAGTTGCAGGCTTCTGTGGGTGGGTCGTTCTTACTGTCTCCGCACACGTTGCCACGGCGAACATCCTTGACGGACACGTTCTTCACATTGAAGCCCACATTATCCCCAGGCAGGGCCTCGGACAAGGCTTCATGGTGCATCTCCACCGACTTCACCTCCGTTGTGATGTTGACGGGGGCAAAGGTCACCACCATGCCTGGTTTCAGCACCCCGGTCTCCACACGCCCAACGGGGACTGTACCAATACCTGCCAACAAGCAACAAAACCCCAGTCATACCATACAATGCTAACCCAACGGAAGAGAAGGACTCAGATTAAAGTTCAAGTTAAAGTTCTGACTAGGCCTAGGATTGGTATGACAGTTAGGAATATGGCTGTGAGTTGGGGTATTGG
>NC_063350.1:3031792-3044282 GCF_021869965.1 Rhincodon typus
TTGGTATGACAGTTAGGAATATGGCTGTGAGTTGGGGGATTGGTATGACAGTTAGGAATATGGCTGTGAGTTGGGGGATTAGGCATGGGGAATCATGTTGAGGGGGGGTTGGCCACTCTATAAATGGGAAGGAAGGAGGGAACTCCATGCTCTCTCCAATAGGCCCAGCTCTTTCTGATTGGCCTGGACTCCAATTGGTGACACACAGCTCTCCACTATCAAAACAGACAGCTGTTCATCCTTCAGCATCTGAGTGATGAGAATGGCTGGTTATTCTACCATGAGGGTCTTCACACTTCTCAGTAAGGATCACCCAATCACCGTGTGGAGCAAATGGACAGGGATAATCGCCTGCACCTCAGCCCCGGATTCAATCTCTGCCCCCACGATGAACACCTGACTCAGAGCTGATGGGAGACAAGACTTGGGAACACTTTCTACTCATGTTAACATGATATAAAATGTACTGATTGTAACGAGGTCAGCCAGGTGGACCTCATAGAATAGGAGTTCCCTGATTGGGGCTATCAATTTGGTCCAATCAGGGAGCCCCGGCTGATAGACAAGAATGGGAGTGTCAGAGGTTCAGTTTATTCAGAGCTGGCTCTGAGGGAGCTGGATCAGTATGAAGGACTCTTCATGTGTAAATAAAGGGTGACTTGGTGATGGGATACTGGCCTCTGTGGGGTTATTTCATTAAACATTACTCACTTCCATTTCCGACACAGCCCAATATCAGTAAGTTAGAACCCTGAAAGGACATAAGATTCAGAGAGAGCTCCTTGACGACAGGATGGCCTACTGTGGGAGAAAAGACCAAGGGATTCTTTGCCTTAGGAGCCAGCTCCAGGCGTTGGGCCTATGTCTCACCATTGGATAGAATTCCACTCCCCAACCCCACCATCACCCCTAGATCCACCAGACACAGAGTTGGACATGGCACAACCCAGACTCCCCCGGCACCAACCATGCACCCAGTTGAACGTGGGTGGAGGGGAGAGTCGTACCAGTCTGACCCTCATACCTTGAGGCTGGGCCTTGCTGGCTGGGCCTCGAGGATGGGCCTTGAAGATGGGCCTTGCTGGCTCTGTCACACTCTCAAACCCCCACCAAGGTGAGCAGAGCAGCTGCAATGCAAAAGAAACCCCTGGTAAACGAATCCTGGGCAACAGGGCCTTCTGGGAGGGTCCACGTCGGTTAGTCACCCTCCCCAGGCTCTCTCTGCTCCCCACCGTGGGGCCCATATTTCACGGGTGAGCATTGTGTGAACACTGCACCATGTCTTTTCTCCCACCACAGCCAAGTTATTGAGGTCAAATTATATTTTTATTGGACTCATTCGCAGGTCCATCTGACAAACACAGTGCAATCCTGAGGGAATGTTGCACTGTCAGAACTGTCATCTTTCAGGTCCCACCTCAAACCCATCGAGGAATAAATCACACAACCGCTGTAACGGAGGGCAGCAAGGGTGCTCAGACCAATGTTTATCCCTCAATCTACACCCTCCAAAGCAGATCATTTGACCTTTGTTATCGCTGTGTGTGGGATCTCACCGTGAACAAACTGGACACAGGGTTGCTGGCGCTTTAACAGTGACTACACTCAGCAGCATACTTCATTCGTTATAAAGCACTCAGGGTTGTGGGAGGGAGGGGTGTCTGGTGGTTATGGCCGGTGCTATGGAAATGCAGGGTGCTTTTCAGGATCCACGTTACCTCAAAACTGAATACTGGAAGCTGATTCTCACTGAATCCCATTCCACCCAAGGTGAAGTACAGTCCGCAGTCTCCACTCAGGGTGAATAAAGCAGCAGGAACTCCAGGCACCTTGACACCCTGAAGGTTCCTTGCCCATCAATTCGAGGAGCTGCTTCACCCTGGGCTTGCGGGCAGGATTTGAGCGATACCAAGGTGGGAAACTCACTGACTTGCTAGACGTGCCTTTGTCAAAAACACACTGAGATGTGTAACGTTTGCTGCAGGTTGTGTAGGGAGCAATAGGGGACAGGAAGCATTGAGGCACACTGGTTAGAAGGTCTACCTTGGTCACCTGAGATCTCATCCCAGTTCCTTTAGAAGTTGTTGGGCCCTCAAAATTCTGACCCGTCACCCATCCACAGCCCACTCACCCAGTACCCACCTTGAGCAAACCTCAGGAGCCATGTGGAGGCTGACAGATTAAACTTCCAACAATCCAATACAGCTCTCACTTTTACACACTGCAGAATGAAAAACTCTCCTCTTCATAGAACCCATTAAAAGCTTTTAACCCTGTTAAAGTTAATTGCTTATTAAATAAAATGAAACAAACATCTAGTTTGGAAACGAAATCAACGATATCTAAAGCTTTAATAGCCTCTTTAAGCTGTCAATCCACATGTGAACTCAGAATCCCTGCTGAGGTAACTGTAGTTTTGAAACCCAGCCAAGCATTCATAATGCCATAATACTAGCCCTTGGGGAAATGTCAACAAAGGCTCAATTGAAACGGCACAAACAGATGGTCACATTTGTTTTCTAACCTGTCCAGGACATCAAAAATAATCAAGCAGAGCATTTATTTTTACTCCCACTGGCAGTTACAGCCTTTTTTAAAATATAAATTTTAAAGAGCAGGGAATTAATATAAAAAGGATAAAAGACCTTTCACACTCTCTAAGAGGGTCCATCAATTGTGATTCCTACGTTGCAAGTTAATGCCCTTACAACAGAGAAAATGAAGGACATTCAATTTGCAGCTAATTTTAAACAGGCTTTCAAATTCAGGTTTCATATCGGTGTGAATTATGTCCCTCCTACAAGACCTGAAGTAGGGGCAGGACTAACTCACCATTATTGAGCTTTCCATAAGGTCTTCCCAACTCCTCATCAATCTGGTCCCAGATCTCCCCAGCTTTCCCAATGTTGTTCCTATCTCCCCCAAAGCTGGTTGCTTACCTCCAATCTTGTAAACATCCTGAAGGGGCAGGCGCAGGGGTTTGGTGATGGGGCGGGTTGGGGGTAGAATTGTGTCCAGGGCTTCGAGCAGTGTCACCCCATTGGCATTACCCTCCTTGCGTTCGACCTTCCAACCTTTGAACCATGGCATCTATCGGCAAAAAGAGCAGACGTCAAGACCAAGAAGTTACAGCCAACCTGGTGCCTATCTACGATGATGATCTGTTCAGAATGTGTTTGGTCTCTCACTATGCCCTCTAGATTGCTGAACTGCCATCTGACTCTCTACATCCCACTTCCCTAATCGCAAACCCCTTGCCTCTCTCAAGTGGCCCAGACCGTGAGTGTCTGTGACTATTCCTCAACAATGTGCTTCACACCAGCCAAGCCAAATCTGCTCTTCACCCCAATATTGGACCTTCCCAGTGACAGCTTACAAGATAATCACTGGCTACAAATCACCCCTTGCTTATGTTTCCTCTCCTTGATCCAGAGCAGGCCCTAATCCCAGTTTCAATGATGCTTTTGGTGCAAAGTCTGAGGGGTAGCTGGACAGAAAAGACCCAAAAACATCCATGTCTCAGAGATGGAGGGGAGAGACCCATTCACACCTGTCCCTTTTCGGCCTCCCCAGAGCAGCGTGGCTGGGATCAGGAGCTCTGTAGTTACACAGGACACCAACTGTGTGTGTACGAAAAAGGCAGGAGGGGCTACACTCTGCATCCATCATAGTTCAGTGAGCAATACCTTTGGGTGCTGGGGTCAAGGCCCACTCTGAAGACTATCAGCACATAGCACAGACTGACCAGTGTAAAACTGAGGGAGTGCTGCACTGTCAGAGAATACTGTCCAGTCCACTGCCCCAATATTTATATAAGGCATTAGATTGAGACTGCAGTCTGTTTATCTGCAAATGAGAATTAATGAAGATCGTTTCGATGGAGATCTTAACCCATATGTGGGACCCACATAGAGACAAGAAAAGTTCTATTTTAACCCTGATGGTTTGGTGTTGGATTTACTGCAGGCGCTGAAAAGCAAGGCAGCCCAGTTTAAAAATAGATCAGCTGTGAGACCGAGAGCCTGAAATCAGAGCTAATTGTTCACCCATCTCACCCGTACAGTGATAGGCCGTGGGTGCTTTTAGCTCATACCTCTCACAGATAGATCTTACTGACAGGCTGATACCAGATACCCACGACCTGATCTCTTATTTCCCTCGCGTTTGCAATGCGAGGCTTGTCGGTGACTCAGTGGGATTGAAGGGTGTCAGGTGTGAGCAGCCATTTTGAGCAGGCGGCTCCTCGAGTAAATTGTACAAAACACAAAATGGCCCCTGTCTCTCTCGGTTTCTCAGAGCTGTCCTGGCACTGAGTAAATGCAGGCACTCAGCAACAGATCACAGTCCCCTAGCAACTGCCTGTCAGCTCTAAGTTCAGGAATGAGGCAGCATTCTAATTAAAAACTCTCCTTCATGCCTCATTCCCATGGCAGAAAGAAGGTGATTCACAGCTAATTAAAACCCCAGTGATATCAGCAGCACATTCCACATCAACAAAGTGCTTTTCCAAGTTAAATTGCTAGCCTCTGACTGCAGTTTCTAAAAGGGTTCTTCCTGACAATTCTCATTCTCCTATACAAATACCGCAAAGATGGAACGACAGCTTTTGGTTTTAACTCTCTTGCTTCTCAATCTGCTCTGTGTGGGGGTCATAAGATGTAGGAGCAAAAGTAAGCCATTCGGCCCATCAAGTCTGTCAGCGTACAATAATATCATGACTGATCTGATCATCCTCAACTCCACTTTTTCCAATAACTCTTGATCACCGTTACTGATTAAAAATCTATCTCAGCTCTGTATATACTCAATAACCCAGCCTCGACAGCGCCTCTGCAGTAAGGAGCTCCATAGATTCACTCCCCTCAGAGAGAAGAAATTCCTGTCTTAAACGAGCAACCCTTTACTCTGAAATGATGCCCTCTGGTCCTAGATTCTCCCATAAGAGGAAACAACCTCTCCACATCTCCCCTGTCAAGTCCCCAGAGAATCTTGTATGTTTCAATAAGGTCACCTCTCCTTCTTCCGAACTTTACTAAGTACAGGCCCAACCTGTTCAACCTGTCCTCATCAGACAGTAGGGAAGATGATAATGAGTTCTGCCCTTCACTCAGCCTCAAAGGGGCAGTGATGGAATCAGAATGGAGTGGGCACTGTGCTAAACACCAGCGCCATTTTGGAACTGGCCTACAAAACTATCTGTTACCAGCGATAATAAAAGAGGCATTTCAGATTGTAACAGCTAAAGGTAATAGTAGGCCTCAGCTACCCGGTATTTTTTTCACCTTAATGTTGCTGCGTTCAGATCTGTTTTTTTTACCCCCTGTTGAAAGATTCACAGCACTTGGACCTGAGCTTCGTTCCATCATCATATCCATGAACACTGCCTTTGGCTCTTTTGTTACTTAATCTCTCCTGGCCTCTACCTTATAACAGATCTTCCTCTTTGTTCTTCCTGCCACCTCCCCCTTCCACCAGTTTAAAAACACTTCCATTTTCCAGTTCCCTTCATTTCTGATGATGGGGTATCAAGTTGAAACACTAATCTGTGTTTCTCTTTCCACAGACGCTGCCTGACCTGCTGAGTTACCTTAAATTTATAACCTCAATTAACATGCCATCAGCTTCTCCTGAATTACTTACACCATCCAAATCCTCCATGTCAGCCTTGACATGTCTCATGTCATAGTCACTCTATGTCTATGACTCTGGTTCAGTCTATACTGCTTTTGGTGTCAGAAACCCATGGCTCAGAATCACATTGGCTGTTTGGGTGAAGAAACAAAGATGGTGCCACAGCGCAGGACTGAAGGGCTGCAGCACTGTCAGAAGTGCCATCTAACCTGGGTCCCAACTGCCCTCCCTGAGGCCACAAAACAAACATGATCCAGAGATCCCCCAATGGTGCCTTGGCAAATATTCATCTCCCCACTCCCTTCCCTACCACCCCCACCTCCCTATCAAACTGGCCCTATTAACCTTCCCCACCACCAATTCAAATGGACTGCAGTGGTTCAAGATGGCAGCTCACCACCACCTTCTCAAGGAGGGCAATTAGGGATGGGCAAGAAATGCAGTGTCTGCTAACGATGTCATAACCCACGCATTAAAATAAACTGCCTACCTTTTTTTTTAAAAAGTCCCTGGAACAGATTGTCCAGACTTCATCTTGTCACAGCTTGTGGGAGCTTGCTGTGCAGAAATTGGCTGATGTAATTCCTGCACTTCAAAAAGCATTCCATTGTCTGTAAAGTTCCTTCCTTACTCATCTATTTGTAAGAACTTTAGACCATTCAGCCCTTCGAGCCCATAAGATCATGGCTAATCTGATTTTAGCCTCAACTCTATATTCCTGCATTTGCCAAAAATATCTCATCCCTTTGGTCATCAAGAATCAACCTCTGCCTTAAAAATATATAAAGATTCTGCATCGACTGCCTTTTGAGGAAGGGAATTCCAAAGATTGACAATCCACTAAGAAAATAGAAAGTTTCCCCATCTCTGTCTTAAATGGACGCTCCCTTATTTTTAAACTCCGACGCCTCCTTCTAGATTCTCCCACAAGAGGAAACATCATTTCCACATCCTCCCGGTCAAAGCCCCTCAGGATATAATCTGTTTCAATTAAGTCACCTCTCACTCTTCTAAACTCCAGGGGATACAGGCCCAACCTGTCGAGCCTTTCATCATCAGACAATCCACTCAATCCTGAGTACAGACAGTCCCTGGGAACCGATTGGGTTCTGCTCTGGAGTCCATTCACAAGTTGATTTTTATGCAAGTCGGAACATAATGCAGGACAACATCAAGCAGCTGTTGATACGTTCAGGAAATGTTTATATGTCGGAACTTTAAAACTATTCCCCCGGAAGGGTTAATGTTTGTGAGTATGAATGTTGATAAGTCGGACGTTTGTAAATCAGGCACCACCTGTATTAGTCTAGTCAGCCTTCCCTGATCTGCTTCCAATGCATCAACATGCTTCTGTAAGTACAGTAACCAGTACTGTACACAGTGCTCCAGATGTGCTCTCACCAATGCCCTGTATAACTGGAACATAACCTCCCTATTCTTACATCCAATTGCCCTCACAGTAAAACATAACATCCTACTAGCTTTGCTGATTACTTGCTGTACCTGCAGATTAACCTTCCGTGATTCACACACATGGGACACCCAGATCCCTCTGTAGCTCACCGTTTAGATCATCTGCTTCTTTTTTATTCTCTCTGCCAACACGGACAATTTCACACTTTCCCACAGAGTACTCCATTTGCCAGATCTATGTCCACCCATAGAATCAATCTAAATCCCTTTGTAGGCTCCTTATGTCCTTTTCTCAACTCACTCTCCAACCTATCTTTCTGGCATCAGCAAATTGAGCTCCATATCTCAAATCCCTTCATCCACATCATTTCTATAAATTATAAGGACTTGCGCCCCAGCACACACCACTCATGAGACCCTGCCAACCTGAAAAAAGACCCACTGATTCCTACTCTCTGCCTCCTGTTCTTTGATCCATATCAATATGTTACCCCGCTACACCAGCAGCTTTATTCGATGTGGCACCTTAGCAAGTGTATTGAGAAATATTAAGGCCGTGAAAGTCACGTTATAAATGAAAGTCTCTCTCTGAATGAGGGTCTGCTGGCATTTTCAAAGACCAGTAACTGATTGGATAACAGATTGGCTCTGGAGCCAAGGTTCTGGAATGTTCCCTGATGTTGCCTGACTTACCCAACCTTCATCTTTTTATAGCTGCCACCTGACATCATGTATCCATTTCAGACAGCGATCTGGGTTTGAGCTGTGTGACAAAGCTGATAAAGTGAATAATGTCCTGGCTTCACTGTTTAATCCTCCCCATCCCTGTACCGTGAATGTTTGTGACCTTAAAGTTGAGAAACCAAGGCACTGAGCGGAGAGCTGGATCTGTACATTATGGGATGATGATGGAGACTGAGGGGTTACTCGGGTGATAAAAATAAAGATGGTCACTGTTTATCCCATCTATGGGCACGTGGCTCAGCTTTTCACATAAATATCGTTGGTGACGCCAATTCTGTGCGTTAAAAATACACAGCTCAGGCAACTGCTCGTGGGCGGTGATTAAACACTCATCATAAAATGTCAAATTCCAGCCCCTACTCTGTGAGGAATCAGCAACAGGAGATCCGACAGCTCCTCTAAATTCTAAGATAACAAGGTGTGGAGCTGGATGAACACAGCAGGCCAGGCAGCATCAGAGGAGCAGGAAAGCTGACGTTTCAGATCTGGACCCTTCTAAATTCTATCTGAGTCTGCCTACACTGTACCTTAATTCCATTATTCCAGTTCTCTTGACTCCCCACCACAGAAAATCATTTCTGCCTCCACCTTACCAAATCCCCATTCATATTTTAAGCACCTCACTCAGGTGATCACTATTCAAGACAAAAGAAAGGCATCTCTCTGTAGCCCACCCACACTATTTAATCCTTTCACCTCCATTCCCATTCTGACCAATCTGTGCTGCATTCTTCCAACATCCCCTTTCCTGACTGTGACGCTCAAAACTGGCTGTGATTGCTCTGTTCGGGCTCTGCACCACAACATCCACCCGAGACCCAGTACAAAACTCAAACTTCATTAATGTTCGATGTTATTATAGAACTGCCTCCAGCTTTCAATCAATTCTGTACTTGGATCCTTCAATCTCCTTGCTCATTCACAGTTCCCGACTTCTTATTGTTTAGAAAATATTCTAATCTTTCTTTCTTGAGCTAAAGTGAATGATCTCACAATGCCCTACATTAAAACCATTGCCGATACAGTAAATCAATTAATCTGTCAATGCCCCTTTGTAATTTCAGCTCCCAGATGCACTGCTGGCTGTACAGGGTAATTAGTGTTGTCATAAAATTTTGATATATACTGCTCTAGTTTCCTTCATCCAAGTCATGTGTCGGTTTAGTGAGAAGCTGTGATTCTAGAATGGATCCCGGGATGACAGGACAGGATCCCAAATCATGTGCTATCAAATACAGGAGAGAGCCACGACCCCATTCTTGATCTTCTCCCTCCCATTGACCAGCCAAGGGCTGACAGTCTCTCAGGTCACTTCACCATCTTGTCTGTGTTTCAATATAATCTTTCTTCTAATCTCTAGACCCAATGTGCTCAGTCTCCCAGCTGTGTGCAACACCTCTCATCCCAGTGAACCTGTGCTGTACCACCTTCACTGCAGGGGTCCTCTTCCTAAGGTATGGAGACCAACACTACCCGCTGTACTCCACTGGCACGGTCTCACCAAAACTGCCCCAGCCACCTGCTCCTAGAAACAGTCTCTCCTCATGTACACCATCAAAACCCTTCAAGGT
Source organism: Rhincodon typus (assembly GCF_021869965.1). Classification (NCBI taxonomy): domain Eukaryota; kingdom Metazoa; phylum Chordata; class Chondrichthyes; order Orectolobiformes; family Rhincodontidae; genus Rhincodon; species Rhincodon typus. The sequence goes on from NC_063350.1 coordinate 3,041,152, forward strand.
TTTGAATGCCTCAATTTAATCTCTACTTCACCTTCACTGCTCAAAGAAGAGCCCAAGTTTCTCCACTTGCTCCTCCTCACTGGCACCATTCACCCTCAGCAAAACCTTGACATCTTTCCTAATGTGCAGTGACCAAAACTGAACACAACTGACTTCCAGAGGTAACCTAGCCAACGTTTATAAAGTTTTAGGATAACTTCCTTGCCTCTGTTCCTTCATGCCTTTGAAGGCAAAGTATTGAGCAGGTTTGGAAATGGGGCTGAGTGGCAGGAAACAGAGAGGACGGAGAATGGATACCTTCTCAAATTGGCAGAACCTGCATGTAGTGTACCACGAGGATCTGTGTTGGAGCCTCAACTAGTCACCGTATTTATAAATGATTTAGAGAATCGAGTAGAAAGTTTAAACCTTAGTTTGGTGGTGACAATTTTGATAGTCGCATAACACTATAAAGAGATATTGTTTGATTGAGTGAATGGGCAAAACTTAATTAATTGCAATGTCATCATTCACATCAGATCTAAAAAAAAAGTATATTTGAAATGATAAAGTGATGGAAACAGTGGAGGTCTAAAGAGACTTAGTAGTGCAACTATATTGAAATGTCATAAACAGAAACAAAAAATAACGAATCAGATAAATGAAAAGCTGCTCCTGTGTCTAGAGGACGAGAATACGAGGAGTAGAAATCCTGCTACAGTGATACAAAGCCCTGGATAGAACACACCCTGGGGTAACTGTAGGCTCCAGATTCCACACTCAGGAAGGACAGACCAGCCTCTGACACAGAGCTGTCTCATTTCACCAGAATGAATCTTGATTCTAATGTTTACAGTGTAAGGGGAGATTCCACAAACCAATGTTAGTGTTCCTTCGAACATAGAATATTAACAATTGATCTGATTGAAAATTGCAACATTTTAAGAGAAACAGATAGGGTAGAGAGTAATTATTGGATGTCTACTTCAAGGAGGTTTGGTTTCAAATTTAAAGTGAATCCAGAGAACACTTCCTTGCACGAAAAATGATAAAAGTTTGGAACTCTCTTCTGGAAACAGCAATGGATTCCGATCTATCGTTAGTCTCAAATCGGAGACAATACATTTTTGTTAATGATGAGAGATGGTAGATACAGGGAGCTAGGTTGCAGATCAGCTATGATTTTATTGAGCTCTGGAACAAACTCTGGGGCTGAATAACCTGTTCCAATGAACCTATTGATATTTTGATTGCCGTTTATCAAATGCTTTCCCATCTCCCGGAATGAGGTGTGACATTACTTCCTCACTTTGTGTACACATTGAACAGAAATCAGGAATTTCACACCCTCTTTTACCTTTCCCATTATTAACTCAGGCTATGTTCCAATGCTAGAAGTCCTTCATTATCACCAGACAAACATTGCTCAGTGTTTCTATTATTTAGTCCACTATTACCTTCTCACTATAGGTGCTCTGTAGTGCAGTCCCACACACACCCAGTAGCCTAACAGCTCCCCTCCCAACCTTCCTAAATTCTGATAAACTGGAGTCTGTATTTGCTCATGAGGTACATCATCGCTCTCCAATGTACTAATATTATCTTTGATCAATACTGCCATCCACTCTGATTCCTTTTCCATCTTTCCTGAATAAAGAAAAAGAGATTTCCATTTACAATGTGTTTTGCAAGGACTGATTGACAATTGTAAGGCAGGTTGGCGAAGTGGTTAATAAGGTCACACGAATCTTGTAATAGCAGTACTGAGTATAAGAGCAGCCATAAGATATGAAGAAATTTATAAACTGTCTCGGTTTCCCTTTCAGTATTATTTCTCGTTTTGGATGCCACACTTTAGGATGGATGTGAAGGTATTCAAGAAGGATTGGAACAGATTTACAGGCATGTTCCTGGGATCAAGGACTTCAGATGGATTGGAGGACCTGGGACTGTTCTCCTTACAGGAGAATCTGAGGAGGTTTGACCTGAGGGATTTAAGCGGGCTGGCCAGAGGTGGGGATTCCATTCCCACGGCGAAAGAGATGATAACCAGAGGACATTAATTCAAGGTGAATGGTAAAACAGGCAATAGTGACATGAAAAATCAGACTAGCAGCCAAACACAAAATCTTTGCAGGGCTATGGAAAGGAAGGGAGGAGTTGGACTAGCTGAGTTACTCTTGCAAAGACTTAGCATTAACTCAATGGGCTAAATGGCCTTTTTCAGTGCTGAAACCATTCCAAGATTCAAAGACATTGTAAACAAGCAGACAAGCGTTCCAGCCTCTCCTGCTTTGAGCTAAATATCTGTTATTGCAATTATATCATAATCCCAGGTGAGTGCCTGTGTATGCACCAATCTTATTTACCATGTTCTGAGCATTTACACACATATACACTGAACCCATTTTAGTCTGCTCTGTATTCCCCCCAGTGCAGACTCACTGACTATCCCTCTGGAATGACATTGGGGTGAAAAATTACCACAGCAATCCATCAGAGGTTGGAGCCCACACTCCAAACCCGGGTAGAACTGGACCCAACCAGAAGGCAGTGTTCAGAGAACTGTACCCCAACATGGAGTCATCATCATAATACTGGCCAGAACAAAATCAATACTCAAAAGGACTGTACCCCAGCACACTTGAGTCTTTCCAGGAGTGGAGATAATATAGGACAAGGATCTTGACTTGAATCAGGAATTTCAGGTCCCACTGCCCATAAAAACCTATCATTTCTCTGGGAGAAAATTAAACATGAACTCTTGAGTGGTAACAGGCAATTCTTACTCACATTGGGAGAGGCCTCCAGCATGTTATCACCATGCCAACCAGACACAGGCACAAAGGGAACAGTGCCCGGGTTGTAGCCGATCTTTTTAATGTAGGCGCTGACTTCCTTCACAATTTCATCATAGCGCTTCTCACTGTACGGAGGCTCGGTGGAGTCCATTTTGTTGACGCCCACAATGAGCTGCTTCACCCCCAGTGTGTAGGCCAGGAGCGCGTGCTCACGGGTCTGACCGTTCTTGGAGATACCGGCTTCGAATTCACCAACACCAGCAGCTACAATCAGCACAGCGCAGTCAGCCTGCATAGACAGAGAGAGAGAGACATCGTCAAGAGGCTATCGGACCCTTCACACCCCCCCCT
>NC_063350.1:3044292-3049166 GCF_021869965.1 Rhincodon typus
ACCCTTCACACCCCCTACTCACTGTCTACACAACTCCCTTACAATTACGCTCTGACCCCCACAGCTCACTGCTCCCTCTGAGCACTAACCACTGACCTTTGCACTCCCACTGACCTACACCGGCAAAATCAGAACCAAGGCCCCAGGTTTTAGAATTCCCTCTCTTGTTTTCAAATCCGTTCATGGCCTCACAATCTGTAATCCTCCAAAATCTTTGCAATCCTCCGATTCCGGCCCCTTTCCTATCCCTTTGCCCTGTCACTGGTGACTGTGTATTCCATACTCTGGGCCCTAAACTCTGCAAAACCCTTCTGCCTTCCCATCTCTCTCATTCTTTCCTGCTACGGTCCTGCTCTAACAGTCTGGTGTTTCTTTTCCTCTGCTGCTGTTTCTGCCCCATTCTAGATTCCAATCATCCCCTCCCCATCTCGCCCTATCCCCATCACCTACTCTTGTCTCCCCCTCCTCTTTATCCAGCGCTCCCTGAAACATATCAACACAATTCCCCTCAATCCCTCCCTGTGATAATGTTTTCTACATTCTCACCACTCTCAGGATAGAGTTTTCCCTCAAATGCTTTTTTCAATTAATTAATGACAACAGCTGATATTTTCTGAGGGAATTTTCCTTTCATTAATTCTCCAGATGTGGACTAGGTGGGTAATTATTGTCCGTTCAAAACTGCTCTGACAATATTTGAAAGAATGAAGGGACTTTCTCAGCCATTTCAGAGGGGGCTCAAAAGCCAACCATTTTAGTACGAGTTTGGAGTCACATACAGGCCCAGTCCAAGTAAGAACTGCAGCTTTCCTTCTCTAAAGGAGTGTTTAATTTTACTGAACAATCCATGGTTTTTATGGCCTAGTTCTATATGACTTTCATTGGTTTTAAATTAATTTGGGCTTCAATTGCCAATCAGGTTTCACTGGTGCGTTTGATCCAATAGCCTCCTCATTACCAGCTCAGTAACACAACTGCTACACCCAATGATCTAGTGCAGTACCACTGAGTTAGGGGTGGAGAAATGTCAGCCAAGGTTGCTTCCAGGAGACTGTGGATGTGTCTGTCATAATGGAGTCAGAAGTCAGACGACACCAGTTATAGTCCAACCGGTTTTATGTGAAATCAGGTGATGAAGAAGCAGTGCTCCAAAAGCTTGTGTCTTCAAATAAACCCATGGGACCATGACCTGATGTCATGTGATTTCTGACCTTGTCCACCCCAGTCCAACACCAGCACCTCCACGTCCTGTCATAACGGAGAACTGGGATAGACTGTGATGCCCCCTTTGAGCAAATAGCCTGGTTGCCCTCTCTAACTCTGTTTGCACAGAGACGTGTCCCTCTGGTGACGTTCAGAATGTTGACAGCACTTTTAGATCACACCCAGAACCACCGTGAAATCTGCAAATCCTCAACGCTAACCAATTGCTATTCCCTACTCCCTTCATCAAAACATTGCTGGCTGTATCCTCACCTCTCTATCTCTCTCTTTTTCATCCTTCAAGATGCTCTTTAAAGGTTTCCTCTTTGGTCCAAGCCTTTAACCACCTTTCCTAATGTTTTATTTTATAGCTCAGTGCCAATTATTTTTTCTGATTATGCTGAAATGAAGTGTATTGGAACAGTTGACCAGAGGGGATACAAATCAGGAAACGGAGGAATAAAATGCTTCAGTTCCAAGTTTGGAAATCTACTTTGGCCTCCCCCAGCATTTCACTGACCTGAGAGGTTCCAGTGATCATGTTCTTAATGAAGTCCCTGTGGCCAGGAGCATCAATGATGGTGATGTAATACTTTGGTGTCTCAAACTTCCACAGAGAGATGTCAATAGTGATGCCTCGCTCACGCTCAGCCTTCAGCTTGTCCAGGACCCAGGCATATTTGAAGGAACCTTTACCCATCTGAGCAAGAAGAGAGATCAGAGCAGGTTTTCCTTCTCAATGTTCGGTATCAATTAGACAACTGTATTACAAGGATCATCAAACATCTACCACAGAATCGCCACCTTTTAAAACAGTGTGGAAATCAATCTGAAGATTGCAAAAAAAGTATTTATAAGAATATCAAACTTTAACGAAACATTATTTATATAGATTGCAGAGCGCAGAGGGAGGCCATTCAGCCTCTCCTACCTGTACAAGCTCTCTGTAAGAGCTATTCAATTAGTTCCAACGCTGTTCTGCCGCCACCATAGCCCTGAATGTTCTTCCATTTCAATTATTTAACAAGTTCCCTTTCAGGATGTTGACACTTATTGCAGTCTATATGTGATGATGACAATTAACTTGATTCAAGTTCCTGAACAACAGAGTCCTCCTGGCTGGATGTTGATTTTGTCATTTGATTATGTTCCTATGGAACATGCTGGAACATTTTCCTACCTTGAAGGTGCAATATCAATTAGTTTGTTGTTGTTGGCTACAGGAACCAGTGACTATGAGAAGCTCCAGGTCCTCCCTCCAAAATGTCACAGAATCCATACAGTGTGGAAGCAGGCCATTCAGCCCATCAACTCCACACCTCCACCTTATCACTGTAACCCTGTATTTCCATTGGCCAATCCAATCCACCTAACCTACACATCTTTCAACTATGGGAGGAAACCCATGCAGACACAGGGAGAACATGCAAACTCTGCACAGGCAGTCACCCAAAGGTGGGATTGAACCCAGGTCCCTGGTACAGCCAGGCAGTAGTGCTAACCACTGAGCCACCACGCTACCTGTGTGTGCACCCTGCCAGTGGACAGCAACATCTAAGCATCTATTACCCTCACTAACCCTAAGGATAGGGTGGGAGGTGAGGCGCCTTCTTGAATATCACCATTTCGCAGGGTAGTAAAGAGTTAAAAACTTTGCCATGGGTCTGGAGTCACATGTAGGCCAGACCAGGTAAGGATGGCAGATTCCCTTCCCTAAAGGACAGTTGTGACCCAGATGGGTTATGACAACAGACAGTGGTTTCACTATTACAACAGCTCTCTCCTCCAGATGTTTATTGGGTTCAAACTTCCCCATCTGACATGGCAGGATTCAACCCCAAGTCCCCAGAACATTAACCTGAGTCTCTGGTTTACTAGTCCAGTGATAATCCCACTACTCCACTGGCACTACCTGTCCAGTGATATAACCTTTCTGGTACTGATGTGACAGAGATGATTACAGAAATGGGGAAGAATGAAGCCATGGAGGGATTTGAATACAAGGATAAGAATTTTACATTCGAGGTGATCCTGGACTCGAGCTAAAGCACTGTGGATTGTATTATTGGAGAGCTGGCTCACTTGTTTTAACAATAGGCTGCCTGTGTGTGGGACCACCCGTGTGGCATTTTGAAGTGATTGTCCTGCTGCCTGATCTGAATGGGAGCTTCCAGCTAACTGCAAGGTCACATACCTTAGAAGCAATGTTCAAGCCAGGGCAGCTCAGCAAGCACAAGTGGGGCCAATGTGTGCAGGGAACGTGGTGGGAGTTAGGACAAGGGCAGCAGAGTTTTAAACAAGCTGAAGTTTTGGGTTAGGTGACCAACCAGGACAGCATTGAATAATTGAATAATAAAACCAAGAAGTGCAGATGCTAAGGATACCACCAGCACCGTGGCTCAGTGGTTAGCCATGCTGCCTCACAGCGCCAGGGACCCAGGTTCAATCCCACCCTCAGGGGACTGCACGTTCTCCCTGTATCTGTGCGGGTTTCCTCCGGGTGCTTCAGTTTCCTCCTACAGTCCAAAGATGTGCGGGTTAGGTAGATTGATCATGGGAGATGTGGAGTTATAGGGATATGGTGGGCTGGATCTGGATGATACACTCTTTGGAGAGTCAGAGCAGACCTAATGGTGCATGACCTCTTTCTGCACTGTAGGGATTCCATGAGGTAAAACAAAACCATCAATTGCTGGGGAAAACTCAGCAGCTCAGAGTTAACATTTTGGGTCCAGTTGCCTAACAAAGGTCCATTAACACTGTTTCTCTGTCCACAGATGATGCCAGACTTGCTGAGTTTCTCCAGCTATTTCTGTTTTAAATTGGAATAATCAATGCAGATGTAACAAAGACACGGTGGGCAGTTTTGGCTGAGGCAGGGGTGGATATGGTCAGGGTGACAGAGCGGTGGGAACAGGTAGACATGAGGCACGATACATGATCAGCAACTCACATCAGGATCACAGGGAATCCCTGAGATTGTTAGCAGTTGGGTAGGGCCAGGGAATAGAGGGTGCCTCGAAGCTTCCAGCATGTTCTGTGATATTTCCAACCATTTTCAAAGCACATTCTCTGCATTTAAAGCATCTCCCATGAGACGTTTAAAGAATATAAAAATGGAAAAGGGGTGAACAAAGAGCGCAGAATTGCTGAATTTGCTGGAGAATCACACTTGAAATTAAAAGTAAAATAAAAATTGATGCTGATGGTGACTAAGGCCCCTGGATCACAGATAATTCCCAAAAAATATCAGCTTTGAAAAAAAAAACAATAGCAGATGTCAGAAAAGGCACACAAGTAAAATTAATTCAATCCTGCAGCCATCACATGCACATCACTGGTATATTCTGAATGCCTGGAGAATTACAGCTATTGACGGCCTGACCCATGTGTGAGTCAGCAAAGACACAGAACCTGGAATAGATCGCCATGGAAACCAAGGACAACAAGTTGCATTTATATAGCACTATTAATGTAATAAAGGAATCCAAGATTCATAGCAATGTTATCAAAAAAAATTTCATCAAACAACTGAAGGGATTATTACAACAGATAAGGGGTAGGTTTTAAGGAGGAAAGGGAGCTAGAGAGACAAAGAGCTGTATAGCGAGATTTCCAGAGGTCACCAAAGGCAGAGACTGAAATGAGGATGTACTAAATTGGATCAGAGA
>NC_063350.1:3049566-3052749 GCF_021869965.1 Rhincodon typus
TGATGAAGGGTCTCGGCCCGAAACGTCAGCCTTCCTGCTCCTCTGATTCTGCTTGGCCTGCTGTGTTCATCCAGCTCTACACCTTGTTATCTCTGTACTAAATTGGAGGTGTGCAGCAATTTCAGAGGTTTATGGGGCTAGAGGAGATTACAAAGACAGGAGGAACGAGGCATAGAAAAGGGTTTAAAAACGAGGGCAAGAAATTTGTGAATTGAGTTGCTGCTGTGGGGTGGGAGGCAATGTAGGTCAGCAGACGGTGAGCGAAAGGGATTCGGAGTGAGCTCCAGATGGCACGTCAGCCAGGAAAACATCACATGGTCAAGCCTGGAGGTCACAAACTGTAACACGATAAAGAGAAGCCATTTCAAAGGATAGCACCTATGTTAGGTGCTTGCTCGTTTCCAACAATTTGTACCTTGCAAACTACATGATGTGACCAGTCACATGATGGGAAAACTGTTAATTGTTATCCAGTTTGCTGGAATGGTTAGCGTTCCAATCATAGTCCATGACAGGTTTCCGACTCTGATTGGACAGAGTCCTGGAGATGTCTGTATTTGACCCTGTACAACCAACTGCCCCACCCGATGCCAACAGCCAATGATACCATCTTCAATCATTTTAGAATCAATGAAGAAATTGGAAAGCTGTGCATCTTTTAAAAAAATATCAGACTTTTCTGCTAGTGGCTCACCCAGTGACCTGGACGTTAATTCAATCCCAGCAAGCTCCAGAATCAAACCTGGAGGGTTGACAACAAATAGACAAGCATCAAAATGGTAAGGTCATAGCTCATTTTCTTAAAAAGTGGTATTTGACTTCCATCTGCAAACAAATCCTATTCCAGAAAATTAAAATGAAAGGAAGGAATCTTTAAATATATAAATATACTGTAAACAAATAGGAAGTAATCTTAACATTTACAGTACTGGATTGAGAGACCGAGTGGGCTATTTTTGGTCCTAATTCTGGTTTTGTTCTGTATGTTCAGGGTATGGGCCAAGCTCTATGGACATGTATTGGGACCATACTGGAAATGTGACTGTGCCAGAAGCAATGGTAGGAAAACGCTGGGAATTGTTTGGATACTGATGGGAACATCTTAGGAAGCTGTGTGGGGTAAGTTCTGGGAAGCTGCTGGAATTAGGACAGGGATGGAGCTGGGATTGGGATAGAAAACTGTGGCGATGGAGCTGGAACAGAGCTGGGATGGAGCTGGGAAGCTATTCGGATGCAGCTGGGAAGCTTCTGGGACAGAGCTGGGGTGTAGCTGGGATGGAGTGGGAAGCTGCTGGGACGGAGCTGGGATAGATTTGGAATGCTGCTGGAGTGGACCTGGGAAGCTACTGGTAAGGAGCAGGGAACCTGTTGGGATGGAGCTGGGATAAATTTAGGATGCTGCTGGGATAAATTTAGGATGCTGCTGGGATGGAGTTGGGAAGCTGCTGGGATGGAGCTGGAATAAATTTGGGATGCTGCTGGTATGGAGCTGGAGAGCTGCTGGGGTGGAGGTGGGATAAATTTGGGATGCTGCTGGTATGGAGCTGGGAAGCTGCTGGGGTGGAGGTGGGATAAATTTGGGATGCTGCTGGGAAGCTGCTGGGATGGAGCTGGGATAAATTTGGGAAGCTGCTGGGATAAATTTGGGATACATTTGGAATGCTGCTGGGATAGACCTGGGAAGCTACTGGGAAGGAGCGGGGAAACTGTTGGGGTGGAGCTGGGATAAATTTCGGATGCTGCTGGGATGGACCTGGGAAGCTACTGGGAAGGAGTGGGGAACCTGTTGGGGCAGAGCTGGGATAAATTTAGGATGCTGCTGGCATGGAACTGGGAAGCTGCTGGCATGGAGCTGGGATAAATTTGGGATGAAGCTGGAAAGCTGCTGGAATGGAGCTGGAATAAATTTGGGATGCTGCTGGTATGGAGCTGGGAAGCTGCTGGGATGGAGCTTGGATAAATTTGGGATGGAGCTGGGAAGCTGCTGGAATGGAGCTGGAATAAATTTGGGATGCTGCTGGGATGGAGCTGGGAAGCTGCTGGAGCTCTGCGTTACCTCTGCCGCCTCCTTCTCGAATTTTTCGATGGTTCTCTTGTCGATGCCGCCACATTTGTAGATGAGGTGCCCGGTGGTGGTAGATTTACCGGAATCGACATGACCAATGACAACGATGTTGATGTGAGTTTTCTCTTTGCCCATGGCTGGGGCTGGGGCTGGGCTCGGGCTGGGGACAGATCACTGCAGCAAACACACACAAAGAGAGAGAGAGAGAGAGGATTCAGGGAGAAGGTAATCTCCGAGTCACACGAAAAGTGAAAAGGTCAAACCCAGTTCGCATTGCATGGGTTTGTAAAGAGGGCGATGCTGTCATACATTTCCAATGGGTCTTGCCCAGATCGAGGGGCAATATTCCAAAGGATCCGGGCAGGTGCCGGCTTTCAGTTCATGGAGATTGCTCTAAATAGAACTCACTCTCAATCCAGCCCTCTCCCTCAATGTAATTATCTTTCCCAATCTCCCAATTCCTTGCTTTTAAAACATTTCTTTGTCTGGAATGATGACATTACTAGATTGTCTCGCTTTTATTTCCCATCTAATCGCTTCTCTCTCTCTGCGTGCTGAAGGAAAGCTGGTTTTATTCCTGCAATTATTCTCTCTGTTTCTGTCCTTCTATCTATCCCTCCTTCTTCCCTATCTATCTCTCTCCCTCTTTCATTCTATTTAATCCTATTCCCTGTTCACTCTGTAACACAGCTCCCTGTTTGTAGACCTGCACCCTCTTTAGTGACAAAAGACCCCCCCGGGTTAGCCCCCGCTCGGTAACACAGCCCCCCGGGGTGTGGGGGGGGAGGTGGGGGAGCTTCGTGCCTCTCCTGCCCGCTCTTACCTGCGCTGCTGCTGGGGGAGAGCCGCTGCCGCCTCTCGATGCTTTTTATTGCGGCGGGCGATAGGCGGTGTCTCAGCGAAGGAACAGCTGCGCAAGTACGAACAGCCCTCCTCCCCGCCTTCTCCCTCCCTCCTACAGCAATGCGGTAAAGAATCTCCAGCAAAATAACACACTGCGGAGAGAGAGAGAGGCAGGATAGAGGGATTAACACAGAGAGAGAGGGGGAGGATAGAGAGATAAACGGGGGGGGGAGGATAAAGGGATAAACACAGGGAGACAGAAAGAGGGAGGGAGG
>NC_063350.1:3052759-3055987 GCF_021869965.1 Rhincodon typus
GGGAGGGAGGATAAAGGGATAAACACAGGGAGACAGAAAGAGGGAGGAAGGATAGAGAGATAATCACAGGGAGAGAGGGGGAAGGAGGATAGAGGGATAAACAGAGGGAGGGGGCAGGATAGAGAGGTAATCACAGGGAGACGGGGGGAAGGAAGGATAGATGGATAAACAGAGGGAGAGGGGGAGGATAGAGAGATAAAAAGAGGGAGAGATAGAGGAAGGGAGGATAGAGAGATAAACAGGGAGAGCGAGAGGGAGGGAGGATAGAGAGAAATAAACAAAGGGAGACAGAGACAAGGAGGGAAGAAAGATAAACAGGAGAAAAGAGAGGGGGAGGCAGGATAGAGGGATAAATAGAGAGAAAGAGGGAAGGAGGATAGAGGGATTAACAGAAGGAGAGAGAGGGTAGGAGGATAGACGGATAAACAGAGGGAGACGGGGGAGGAGCTGAGGGAGCAAGAGGAGAAGGAAAGTGAGGAAGACAGGAGAGAAAGGCGAAGAAGCGACAGCAAGGAAAAGAAAAATTCCGGGGTAAAACATACCCTTTATATCATACCAAATAAAATACTCCAAATATTGCAGCTTAATACCAATCCCTATGTGTATAAGAGAGAATGGCAGCCTCTCTGTATGTTACAGAGAACGGCAGCTCTTATGTATAGTATGGAGATTGGCAACATCTGAATATATTAGAGAAACTTAAAGGTCTTGTGTGTGTTGAACAGAATGACAGCCACGGCGTATGTTACATAAAATGAGCCTGAGTGTATAATAAAGGGAATAGCATCTCTTAAGTACACTACAGAAAATAGCAAACCGTGTATAACATAGAGTTGGCAGCCTTATTGTACATTATAGAGAATTCCAGGTCTTGTGTACATTATACAGAGTAGCAGACTTTTTATATGCTACAGGCAATAGTAACAGCGGAGGGTCATTGTAGGGAACAACAGTCTCTGTGTAGACTAACGGGTATAGTAGCCTCTTTGTTTCGTGTGGCGTAAAGCATTTCCTGCATATATTAGAGAGAATAGCTGTTCTTTTCCATATTCTAGAGGATTACATTCCCTACGTATATCATACAGCGCAACAGCCGCTATAAATACGATAGATAACATGGACCTCGTGCTTGATCTAGGAAATTAACTCAGAGATTGCTGAAGAAACTCAGCAGGTCTGGCAGCTTCTATGGAGAGAGGAACAGAGTTAACGTTTCGAGTTTGATGTGACGCTAAAGACAAGTCAAACTGGACTCGAAACGTTAACTTGGTTTCTCTCCCCGCAGATGTTGGCAGACATGCCGAGTTTCTCCAGCAACCTCTGTGTTTGCTTCAGATTTTGAGAACTTATAGTATGTTGCTTTCATGTGGGTGTTTAATGTAGGAAATTGCAGCTCCTGTGCGCATTGTAGTGAGTAGCAGCCCGTCTATACTGTAGAGAATAACAATCTCTGAATATGTTCTTGAGAATCAGAGAAGGCAACAGCGGAGGTTGCAGCGTTAATGTTCGCTGGGCTAGTTACCCAGAACAAGTGTTCTTGGGACATGGGTTTGAATTCCACCGCGGCAGATGGTGAAATTTGAATTAGATTTTCAAAAATAGAACATAGAAAAATCTGGAAGTTAAAAACTAGTTTAGTGGAAACCATGTAATCACAGTTTATTGTCAGAAAAACCGATTTAGTTCACAAATGTCCTTACCCGGTCTGGTCTACCCGAGACACCAGACCTACAGCAAAGTGGTTAATTCTTAACTGCCAACTAGGCAAATAGGGATGGGTAACAAAACCAGGCTCAACCATGTTATATGAACAATTTTTTTTAAAAAGGCAATTTGTGTGTGTATTGTATATGATAGCAATTCATGTGGAAGACAGCTCCACGTTTCTCGAATAATCGAGTCCTCACTTTTTTTGCATTGATTCACAGGATTGGGTTTCACTGTCCAGTTATTGCCCATCCCTAATTGCCCAGAGGATAGTTAAGAGTCAGCCACATTGCTGTAGGTCTGGAGTCACATATAGGGGAGACCAGGTTAGGATGGCAAATTTCTTTCCCTAAGGGATGTTAGTGGCCCAGAAGGAAATTCCTGGCATTCATGATGACTTAATGGTCATCATTAGACTCTTATTTCCAGATTTTTTTGTATTGAATTCAAATTCCACTATCTGCTTTGATGAGCCCAGTTCCCCAGAACATTACCTGAGTCTCTGGATTAACAGTGCAGTGACAATACCACTAGGCCATCACCTCTCTCAAAATTCATTGTTAAACAATGATTCTATGATTATTTTTCTCAACATCCCCATGGCAAAACTGTTTCCCTCTCCACCACGGTAGCAGCACAGGTTAATGGGAGGTTTAATAAAGATGAGAGATTTTAAGAGACTAAACAGGGAGAAAATGTTTCCACTGGTAAAAAGATTCACAACAGGAGTACTAAGATTTAAGAGAATCAACAAAAGGGTAGTAAAAGGAGATTCAATAACAAATTTTAAAAAGGAATTGGATAAATATTTGACAAAGGAAAAAAAAATGAAGAGTTATGGGAAAAGAGCAGATGAGAGACACCCATTAGATCATCCTTTCCAAGAGCTAGGACAGCCATCATGGATCAAATGGCCTCTTTCATAGAATCCCTACAGTGTGGAAACAAGCCATTCAGCCCAAACTGCCCCTCCAAAGAACACCCCACCCAGACCCAACCCACTACCCTTGACCTGTAACGCTCATGAATAATCCACCTAATTTACAAATCCTTGGATGCAACAGGCAATTTAGCATGGCCAATACCACCTAACCTGCATATCTTTGGACAGTGGGAGGAAACCGGAGCACCCAGAGGAAACCCAGGGAGAATGTTCAAACTCCACACAGACAGTCACCTGATGGTGGAATTGAACCCGGGCCCCTAACACTGTGAGGCAGCAGTGCTAACCACTGAGCCACCATGCCACCTTTCTGTGCACTAGAGTGTCAATACACTCACACAAATGCCATGCATCAAGATATGACCTGCAAGGATTCAGTGCTGAGAAACAACTGAAAAACAGACATTGAAAAGTAAAAATAAATTGTCAGCCTTGATCTGGCATGGATCTGGTTGGTCCACACTGCACAACACACCAAGCGTGGGGATCTGGTTGGTCTACACTGCACAACACACCAAGCGTGGGGATCTGGTTGGTCTACACTGCATGACACACCAAGCGTGGGGATCTGGTTGGTC
>NC_063350.1:3055997-3070156 GCF_021869965.1 Rhincodon typus
GTTGGTCTACACTGCATGACACACCAAGCGTGGGGATCTGGTTGGTCCACACTGCACAACACACCAAGTGTAGGGATCTGGTTGGTCCACACTGCACGACACACCAAGCGTGGGGATCAAATTGGCCTGAACTTCAAGTGGTTAGAATCGACCAATCAGCAATGTTCAAAGCACACCACTGGATTATACACAATATGCAGACAGGAAAATACAGATTAAGCCTTATGGTACTGACATAAAAAGCTGCTCCATCTGTGTTTCTAAGTGAAATCTATACAGAATGTTCCTTTCCTTATTTACTGGGACTGCCGTTCCTCATAATATGCACAAGAAATGACGTTATTTCTAACACACAGGGAGAGCTAACCCCTGTGATATTCAAAGGGGCTGTTGAGCTCTAAAAATGTATGCAACAGTCAATGCACTAATAGACACAGGGACTGCTACCCTCTGTACTATATACATATGCCTCTATTCTCTATGAAATACACAGAGACTGCTACTCTCTACAATATACCCAGGGATTGCTATTCTCTATAATATGCTTTGAGGCTGCTATTTTCAAAACACACATAGGGGCTGCTATTCTTTATAATATACACAGGGGCTGCTATTCTGTATAATATGCACTGAGGCTGCTATTCTCTACAATATACACAGGAATTGCTATTGTCTACAATATACACAAGGATTGCTGTTCCACACAAAATGCACAAGATCTACAATTCTTTCTAATATGCGCAGGTGCTGCTATTCCATGCAGTATACACTGGGGTCTGTTATTCTCTATAACATACACTGGGGCTACTATTCTCTATAATATACACTGGGGTCTGTTATTATCTGTAATATACACTGGGGCTACTATTCTCTATAATACACACTGGGGCCTGTTATTATCTGTAATATACACTGGGGCTACTATTCTCTATAATACACACTGGGGTCTGTTATTACCTGTAATATGCACTGGGGCTGTCATTGTGTATAATGTGCACTGGGCTGTTATTATCTATAATATAAACTGGGGCTACTATTCCCTATAATATACATAGAGGCTGTTATTCACAATAATATACATTGGGGCTACTATTCTCTATAATACACACAGGGACTGTTATTCTCTACAATAGACACAAGGACTGCGATTCCCTATATTATACACAGGGTCTACTATTTTCTATAATACACATGGGGCTCGTTATTCCTATAATAAGCACAGAGGCTATTATTCTCAATGATATACACAGGGGCTGTTATTATTTATAATGTAAACGGGGACTGTTAATCTTTATAATGTACACAGGGACTGTTATTCTCAGTAATATACGCTGGGAATATATCATCTATAACATATGCTGGGGCTACTGTTCTTTATAATGCATGTTGGGATTTGTTATTATCTGTCATATAAACTGGGGCTGTTATTCGCTATAATATACACAGGGTGTGCTATTCTCTATAGTGTACACTGGGGCTGTTATTATGCTGGAAATCCTGGAATTCCCTCTCTAATAGCATTTTGGTCAACCTACAGCAGGAGGACTGCAGCGGTTCAAGAAGGCAGCTCAACCCCACCTTCTCAAGGGGCAACTAGGGACGGGCAATAAATACTGGGCCAGCCAGCGATACCCACATCCCACAAAGATGAATAACAAAAACATGCCACAAAGTTAGGCATTATCCATCATGTAGATGACAGCATAAAATTACAAAGGGATATTGATAGACTAAGTGAATGGGCAAAATTGTAGCAGATGGAGTTTAAAGCATGAAGGAGGTTATCCATTTTGGAGAAAAAAAGGATAGATCAGGGTAGTTTCTGGGTGGTTTGAGGTTTAATGCAGTGGATGCCCAAAGATACTTGGGGATTCACGTGCAGAGATCTTTAAAATGTCACAAACGGGTGCAGAAAATCATCAAGAAAGCTAATAGAATGCTGGCCTTCATACCCAGAGGACTGCAATATAAGGAAGCAAAAGTTATGCTGCAGTTATACAAAACCCTGGTTAGACCCCACTTGGAGCACTGTGAGCAGATCTGGGCACCACACCTTGGGAAGGATATACTGGCCTTGGAGGGAGTGTAACGTAGCTTTACAAGAATGACTGGATTTTAGTGCTTAAGTTATGAGGAGAGATTACACAAATTCAGCCTGTTTTCTGTAGAATTTAGAAGGTTAAGGGTTGATCTGATCGAAGCCTTCAAGCTATTACGAGGAAAAGACAGGGTAGATAAAGATAAACTATTTCCACTGGTTGGGAATTCTAGAACTAGGGGCATAAACTGAGAATTAGGGCCAGACCATTCAGGAGAGTTTTTTTATTATTATTCATTCACAGGATGAGGGTTTCACTGGCCAGGCTGGTATTTATTGCCCATCCCAGAGGACAGTTACGAGCCAACTACATTGCTGTGGGTCTGGAGTCACATGTGGGCCAGAGCAGGTAAGGATGGCAGCTTGCTTCCTTCAAGGACATTAATGAACCAGATGGGGTTTTCCTGACCATTGGCAATGGATTCATGGTCATCATTAGTCTCCTAATTCCAGATTTTTATCAAATTCAAATTCCATCATCTGCTGTGGCAGGATTTAAACCTGGGTCCCCAGAATATTTCCTGGGTCCAGTGACAATACCACTAGGCCATCACCCTCCCATTGGAAGCATTGCTACGGACAAAGGGCACTAGATGATTGGAACTCTCTTCTACAAACAGCAGAGCTTGCAGGATTTAGTTGTTAATTTAGGAACTGAGATAGATGAGCTTTTGTTAAGCAAAGGTACTGAGGGATATGGTCCAAAGGCAGGTATATGGAATTAGGCCACAGATCAGTCATAATCTCATTGAATGGTGGAACAGGCTCAAGGGGCTGAATGGCCTAGAGCAGTTCACATGTTCCTGTTGTCTGATGAGGAAAGGCTGGACAGACTGGGCTTGTTTCCACTGGTGTTTAGAAGGGTAATGAGTGACTGGATTGAAGTATCTAAAATCCTGCTGGTCTTGACAAGGTGGCTGTGGGAAGGATGCTTCCTCCTGGGGGTCAGTCCAGAACCAGAGGGCAAGGTTTAATATAGAGATTAGGTCATTTTTGTTTTCTCTGAGGGTCATGAGTCTTTGGAACTTTCTATCTCCAATGTTGGCGGAAGCAAAGTCCTTGAATATTTTAAGGCCGTGGTGGAGAGATTCTTGTTAACCAAGAGGATGAAAGGGTATCGGGGTCAGACAGGAATGTGAAGTCATCAGATCAGTCACAATCTTGTTGAATAGCAGAGAAAGCTCAAGGGGCTGAAGGGCCTAGTCCTGTTCCGAACTTAGATGTTTTTATAAATTTGCAAGGAGATCTACTGGGGGTAGCTCTTTCACATAGCCAACACAGAGACAGGGAGCTGAATGGTCTCCTTCAGTCCTATGAGGTTTTATAATTAAACATTTTCAGGGAGAAATCAACCTCATTCACAATGGAGAGGAATATCCCAGAAAGGGAATGAGAAGCTATTCTGTACAGTTCTGCTGCTGTGCCAAAGCCAACCCTTCACTGTGTGACCTCTCCCTAGGATTTGAGAATGATGGAAATGGCTGGACTGACGTGTCTGTCGGACTGGAGCGAACAACTCGGTGTCAGAGCTTCACGTTACTCTGTGCACATGATCACTGAATGACTGAAATCTAGGACAAGCAGCTGTCTGAAACCTGACACTGTCGATCCAATCATCTCCTGCTACCAGCAAATAATCCTCTGTACTTCAGGGGGAGAGAATGACTTGAGCTTTGCTTTCTGGACCTGAGAAGGTTTGCAATTGTTAGCAATTCCAAATCGCCCTCATTTCTTCATTTTCAAATCCCCCATATTGTCTCACCCCTCTTTAATTCCCTCCTGTTCTCTGAAATCTCTCTGCTCCTGTAATTCTTGCCTCCTGTGTTTCTCACTCTGCAGCTGAAGGCTCTGCTACTCTGCCTGAGTCTGCAAGCACTGAGGGCCCACCCTCTATCCTCTTTAGAGTCTGAAAACCTGCCTCTTTTGATCATCTGCCCTAATATCTCCTCGTGTATCTCAATCTGAGCTGGCTCTTTGAAACAGTTAAAAATTATAAAAACATATAAGTTAAGAACAGCAGGGGGCCATTCAGCACCTCACATCTGTTCTACCATTCAATGGGATAATGGCTGATCTGTGGCCTAACTCCATATATCTGCCTTTGGACCATATCACTCAGTACCTTTGCTTAACAAAAAAATATCTATCTCAGTTTCTAAATTAACAACTAATACAGCATCCACTGCAGTTTGTGGAAGAGAATTCCAAACCTCTCCCATCCTTTGTGTGTATAAGTGCTTCCTAACATCTTTCCTGAATGGCCTGGCTATAATTCTCAGACTATGCTCCCTAGTTCTAGAATTGCCAACCAGTGGAAATGTCTTATCTTTATCTATCCAGTCTTTTCCTGTTAATATCTTGAAGGCTTTGATCAGGTCACGCCTTAAACTTCTAAATTCTTGGGATAACAGGCCTAATTTGTTTAATATCTCCTCATAACTTAACTCCTGTAGCTTAATCAAAATTATCCCTGAAACATAAAAACATAGGAACTAGGAGCAGATGTAGGCCTTTCAGCCCTTCGAGCCTGCTCTGTTATTCGATACTATCGTGGTTGATCCTCTATCTCAGTGCCATATTCCTGCTTCCTCCCCAGACCCCTTGATGCCTTTCATATTTCTGCGTTTATCTATCTCTTTCTTGAATATAAACAACAACAAAAACAAAGTTGCTGGAAAAGCCCAGCAGGTCTGGCAGCATCTGTGAAGGAAAACACAGAGTAACGTTTCAGGTCCAGTGACCCTTCCTCAGAGTTGTGAAACATTCTGGACCCCTGGATCTAGACTCCCTCAAACAGGAAAACATCCTCCCTGCGCCATATCTGTCCAACCCTGTGAGAGTTTTATGCATTTCAATCAGGTCCCCTCTCATTCTTCTAAACTCTAGTGAATAGGGGCCCAGCTGAACAATCTCTATCATTGGAAAAACACATTGGAATGATTTGCCACATTATAGGTGCCATGTAACTGAAAGTTTTTGTTGTTATCACTGAGTGCTTGTGGGTTCAGTTTTTGACTCAGTGCCAAAGTTCCCATGGAAACTGCAGTGCTGACAAGTGGAGCCCAGAGATCCGGCTCTGAACTCTGAGTTAACATCTGGTGGGATCATCACATGTAATGATTGTGATGGAGCCCTCTCATCCCGGTTTGGACAGGTTGTGGGATCCCATAAAGCCCTGGTTCCTTGAACAAATTAACCATTCCCATCCCCACCACCACCCATATTGTCAGGGACAAAGATCATAGTGGCCATTGAACAAGTAATCCCATTGCAGTAATCAGTCTATAATAAGATTATAAGACATAGGAACAGGAGTAGGCTATTCAACGCATCGAGTCTGCTCTGCCAATCATTGAGATCATGGCTGACCTGATCATCCTCAACTCCACTTTCCTTTTCTCTGTACTGATTGTAACAAGGTCAGCCAGCTGGACCTCCTAGAATATGAGTTCGCTGATTGAGGCTGTTAATCTGGTCCAATCAGGGAGCCCTGGCTGACAGATACATGCAGGAGTGTACTGAGGTTCTGTTCACTCTGAGAGCTGGCTCTGGGGAAGCTGGACCAGAGACAAGGACTCTCCACCTGTAAATAAAGGGTGACTTGGTGATGGGATACCGGTCTCTGTGGGTTATTTCATTCCCCATAACCTTTGATTCCCTTACTGATTAAAAATCTATCTCAGTCTTGAATATTCTTGATAAACCAGCCTTGACAGCATTCCACAGATACAACATCTTCAGAGAGAGGAAAATCCTCCTCATCTCTGCCTTCAATGGGTGACCATTTACTCTGAGATGATGCCATCTGGTCCTAGACTCTCCCAGAAGGGGAAACACCCTTTCCACATCTACCCTGCCAAGTTCCCCCAAGAATCTTGTATTTTTCAATAAGGTTATCTCTCATTGTTTCAAGACACCATTGCCTAATCTAATCAACCTCTCCTCATAATGCTGTCCCTCCGTATCTGATAATAGTCTAGTGAACCTTCTCTGTACTGCCTCCAATGACAGTATATCTTTCCAAACTATTTACAATATTCCAGCTGTGATCTGACTAGTGCCTTATATTGTTTTAGGAAAACCTCTCTACTTTTACACTCCATTCCCCTTGAAATAAAGGCCTATATTCCATTTGCCTTCCCTATCACCCACTGAGCTAGGATGAACCTTTTGCAATTCATGCATGAGGAGCTCACACCCCCTACCAATCCCACCCGACGTTCAAATCCCTCCCTTCTGTGGCTTTTTGCAGTCTTTCTCGTTTAAGTCATAGAATCATACAACATAACACGGGCCCTTCAGCCCACCATGTCTCTGCTAACCAACAAACAACAAACTATACTCATCGTATTTATTTGCACTTGGTCCATACCATGCCCTGGTATTTTAATTGCTCATCCAGATGTTTCTTAAATGTTGCAGGATTACCTGCCCCCAACACCTTCTCAGGCAGCACTTCCTCTAATTCTACCACCCTCTGCGTGAAAACGTTCCCTCTCAGGTCTCCTCCCAACCACTTACTGCTCACGTTATACTTATGCCTTCTGGTCTTAGACATGTCTCAATCTATTCTGTCTATGCCTCTCATAATTTTGTATACCTCAATCAGATCTCTCATCAGTCTCTTCTGCTCCAAGGAAAACAAATACAGCCTATCCGGTCTCTCCTCATCACAGAGACATTCCATCCCAGGCAATATCCTGGTGAATCTCTTCTGCACCTCTCCAGCACAATCATGTCCTTCCAAGAGTGTGGCAACCAGAACTGCACACAGTGTCCCATCTGTAGCCTGATCAATATTTTATAAAATTATAACAAGGCCAATATTGTTCCAATGTTCTCTGGCCTGGTTAATGAAGGCAAGCATCTCACATGTCTTAACCACTTTATCTACCTGTGTTGACACCTTCAGGGATCTATGGGCAGTACTGCCTGAGGACCTATCATTCATTGTATGTGTTTCCCTTACTAGGCTTCCCCAAAGGCATCACCTCGCACTTATTGGGATTAAATTCCATCTGCCACTACTCTGCCCAATTTACCAGCTGATCAATATCAGACTGTAGCCTGAGACCATCCTATTCACTATCAACAACACTACCAATTTCATGTCATCTGTAAACGTATTAGTTATACCTTCTACATTCATAGAACATAGAACATAGAACAGTACAGCACAGTACAGGCCCTTCGGCCCATGATGTTGTGCCGAACTTTTACCCTAAACCTAAGGTCTATCTAACCTCCATCGCTACCTGATACTATCATCCATATGCCAATCTAATAGCTGCTTAAATGCCCCTAATGAGGCCGACTCCACTACCCTCTCAGGCAATGCATTCCACGCCCCTACCATTCTCTGAGTAAAGAACCTACTTCTGACGTCTCCCCGATATCTACCTCCACTCACTTTCAAACTATGTCCCCTCGCAAAAGCTACCTCCAGCCTAGGAAAAAGTCTCTGGCTGTCTACTCTATCTATACCTCTGATCATTTTGTACACCTCTATCAAGTCACCTCTCATTCTTCGTCGTTCTAAAGAGAAAAGCCCTAGCACTCTCAGCCTTTCCTCGTAAGACCTTCCCTCCATTCCAGGCAACATCCTGGTAAATCTCCTCTGCACCTTTTCCAATGCTTCCACATCTTTCCTGTAATGAGGCGACCAGAACTGGACACAATACTCCAGATGTGGCCGAACCAGGCTTTTGTATAGCTGGAGCATAACTTCACAGCTCTTGAACTCAATCCCTCTATTAATGAAAGCTAACACACCATAGGCCTTCTTAACAACTCTATCCACCTGGGTGGCAGCTCTCAGGGAACTGTGGACATGAACCCCAAGATCCCTCTGCTCCTCCACACTGCCAAGAATCTTTCTGTTAACCCTGTATTCTGCTTTCAAGTTTGTCCTTCCAAAATGAATCACCTCACACTTTTCAGGGTTAAACTCCATCTGCCACTTCTCAGCCCAGCTCTGCATCCTATCAATGTCTCTTTGTAACCTAGAACAGCCCTCCGCACTGTCCACAACGTGACCCACCTTCGTATCATCCGCGAATTTACTAATCCACCCTTCCACTCCTTCATCCAAATCATTTACAAATATCACAAATAGAAGAGGACCCAGAACAGATCCTTGTGGTACACCACTCGTAACTGAGCACCATGTTGAATATTTTCCGTCCACTACCACCCTTTGTCTTCAAGTTTTGAATGTATATAACAAGTAGCAAGGGTCCCAGCACTGATTCCAATGGTACACCACTGGTCACAGGCTTCCAATTGCAAAAACATCACTCCACAGTCAATCACCCTTTACCTCCTACTTTGTAAGCCAAGTTTGGATCCAGTTTGACAACTTGTCTTCACTCCCATGGGCTCTTACCTTTTGGACCAGCATTCCATGAGAGACCTTTAAATAATATTGAGCTCCACTACTCTTCCTGCAAAACAGCATAACTTCACATTTTGAGATAACAAGGTGTAGAGCTGGATGAACACAGCAGGCCAAGCAGCATCAGAGGAGCAGGAAGGCTGACGTTTTGTCACTTTGAGATTCACCTTGTTATCTCAGATTCTCCAGCATCTGCAGTTCCTACTATCTCTAACTTCACATTTTCCCCACTTTATATTCCATTTGCCAATGTTTTACCCATTTGTTAACATGTCTATATGGCTCTGCAGACTCTTCATGTCATTCTGATCATTCCCTTTCCACCTGTTTTTGTGCCATCTGCAAACTTGGCGATAGTTCATTGACTTGCTCCTTCAAGTCATGAACAAAAATTGTAAATAATTGTAGCCTGTTAATTTCCAAGAAGGACCAGTGGCGCTGAATTGTTAAACAGCAGCTGCTTTATTAAGGAGGTGTTCACTCTACACATGGCTGTTTGTCTACCCCAGGCAGTTGATAACGTCATCATTACGTCTTGTGATCAGACTCTTTAAGTGACAGTCCACCATACTGACACAGATACACAACAACCTGCCCCCTTTCCATCAGGGATTCCTAAAATGAAACAATATTTACAATCATAATCACACCAGTCAGTAGTAAGAATTTCCAGAAAGCACGTTGATTCCCGTGTGGCTATCAGAGCACCTCAGGTATCTGTTTATTTTTTCGCTGGTGTTTTATGAATGCTAGGAACATCATCTGTTGTTGTCTTTTCCTGAGATGACTGAATGTTTAGAAATTTGCACAGTGTCATGGTATTCTTCACTGCAATACTGCATCCCTCAGATGGTACTCATACTGGTCCATCCTC
Source organism: Rhincodon typus (assembly GCF_021869965.1). NCBI lineage: Eukaryota > Metazoa > Chordata > Chondrichthyes > Orectolobiformes > Rhincodontidae > Rhincodon > Rhincodon typus. Next base: position 3,065,364 of record NC_063350.1, read on the forward strand.
AGGTCTCTATTTGACACAGTTATTTGCAGATCTTCAATTAATGTTGTCACTGGGACTGGTTGTCAAGAGTTGATCTGCGTGTGTTCGCCATAAGACACTGTCTCTTATCTGTAAGGTGTAGGAGACCAGTCCACTCTGCGCTACAATGATGGTTGGTACGCACTTCTCACCAGGGGTGTAATTCCTTGCCGATAAAGAACAAAGAACAAAGGAAATTACAGCACAGGAACAGGCCCTTCAGCCCTCCAAGCCTGCACTGATCCAGATCCTCTATCTAAACCTGTCGCCTATTTTCCAAGGATCTGTATCCCTCTGCTCCCTGCCCATTCATGTATCTGTCTAGATACATCGTAAATGACGCTATCGTGCCCGCCTCTACCACCTCCGCTGGCAACGTGTTCCAGGCATCCACCGCCCTCTGCATAAAGAACTTTCCACACATATCTCCCTTAAACTTTTCCCCTCTCACCTTGTAATCGTGACCCCTAGTAATTGAGTCCCCCACTCTGGGAAAAAGCTTCTTGCTATCCACCCTGTCAGTACCTCTCATGATTTTGTAGACCTCAATCAGGTCCCCCCTCAACCTCCATCTTTCTAATGTAAATAATCCTAAACTACACAACCTCTCTTCACAGCTAGCGCCCTCCATACCAGGCAACATCCTGATGAACCTCCTCTGCAACCTCTCCAAAGCATCCACATCCTTTTGGTAATGTGGCGACCAGAACTGTGCGCAGTATTCCAAATGTGGTCGAACCAAAGTCCTATACAACTGTAACATGACCTGCCAACTCTTGTACTCAATACCCCGTCCGATGAATGAAAGCATACTGTATGCCTTCTTGACCGCTCTATCGACCTGCGTTGCCACCTTCAGAGTACAATGGACCTGAACACCCAGATCTCTGTGTGCATCAATTTTCCCCAGGGCTTTTCCATTTACCATATAGTTCGTTCTTGAATTGGATCTTCCAAAATGCATCACCTCGCATTTGCCTGGATTGAACTCCATCTGCCATTTCTCCGCCCAACTCTCCAATCTATCTATATTCTGCTGCATTCTCCGACAGTCCCCTTCACTATCTGTTACTCCACCAATCTTAGTGTCATCTGCAAACTTGCTAATCAGAACATCTATACCTTCCTCCAGATCATTTATGTATATCACAAATAACAGTGGTCCCAACACAAATCCCTGTGTAAGACCACTGGTCACAGTTCTCCATTTTGAGAAACTCCCTTCCATTACAACTCTCTGTCTCCTATTGCCCAGCCAGTTCTCTATCCATCTAGCTAGTACACCCTGGACCCCATGCAACTTCACTTTCTCCATCAGCCTACCATGGGGAATCTTATCAAATGCCTTACTGAAGTCCATGTTTATGACATCCACAGCCCTTCCCTCATCTATCAACTTTGTCACTTCCTCAAAGAATTCTATCAAGTTGGTAAGACATGACCTTCCCTGCACAAAACCATGCTCCCTATTACTAATAAGCCCATTTTCTTCCAAATGTAAATAGATTCTATCCCTCATTATCTTCTCCAGCAGCTTCCCCACCACTGACATCAGGCTCACCGGTCTATAATTACCTGGATTATCCTTACTACCCTTCTTAAACAAGGGGACAACATTAGCAATTCTCCAGTCCTCCGGGACCTCACCCGTGTTCAAGGATGCTGCAAAGATATCTGTTAAGGCCCCAGCTATTTCCTCTCTCGCTTCCCTCAGTAACCTGGGATAGATCCCATCCGGACCTGGGGACTTGTCCACCCTAATGCCTTTTAGAATACCCAACACTTCCCCCCTCTTTATGCCGACTTGACCGAGAGTAATCAAACATCTATCCCTAACTTCAACATCCGTCATGTCCCTCTCCTCAGTGAATACCGACGCAAAGTACTCATTAAGAATCTCACTCATTTTTTCTGACTCCTCGCATAACTTCCCTCCTTTGTCCTTGAGTGGGCCAACCCTTTCTCTAGTTACCTTCTTGCTCCTTATGTATGAATAAAAGGCTTTGGGATTTTCCTTAACCCTGTTTGCTAAAGATATTTTGTGACCCCTTTTAGCCCTCTTAATTCCTCGTTTCAGATTTAGGAGTACTGACTGGGAGGTAAGTTTCTGAGTTAAAAACTTACCTTGTGCAATCAGCGGCCTCCATTTTTTTGCAGCAGCAGTGGGAGCAGTGAGAGCGAGGACCAGGGGGCTGCCGGGAGGTAAGTTCTTCATTTCGGCAGCAGAGCTGAGTGTGAGCAGTCGAATTGCGCTCTCGGAAGGTGAGTGAACTGATCTATTTGGACAGTGGCTAAACCTGAGGCACTACACGTGTAGGGTCTCCCACCCGCTCTCCTCCTCTGACCAAAAAAAAAGACTCTGGTGTGTTGATAAGGTAAGGATTTTCTTTTTGTTTTTTTTAAATCGTGTGCTGGTAAGTAGAGCGATTTGGTACAAATTTTTTTCATTTCATTTATCTAGTATTTGATATTATAGTCGGACTAAGTTAAGCTTAAGAGTAAAAATGGCAGGAGATCCCAGACCCGAAGGTGAAAACAGAGTTAATGTTTCCAGTGACCCTTCCTCAGAACAAAGCTTCCTCAGCTTTCTCTGCACTGTTCGCCTCTTCTCCGCGGTGAATTCTTTCTATTTTACCTCACTGACTGTACCTGCTTCATTGCACTGATGGCATCTTTTGATTTATTTTATTCTTTTTATCAAAGCTTCTGCAAGATCCGCAGTGAGGACAACAATTCTGTTTTTCATCCATGAATCAGTGGATCGATCCAGTGAATCTTTATCCCCGTCACAGGTTTTCTTCTTGTGTTAGGTTCCGAGAATGACCAGGAGGTTGAAATGTTAAACAGCATTAGCTTTTTTCAGGAGATGTTTACTCTGCAGGCAGCAAGATTAGACAGAGCTGTTTGTCACGAGATCAGACTCTTAAAGTGACAGCCCACCATACTTCAACAACATGGCCCAGCGCTGATCGCTGTGGGACACCGCTAGTTACAGATTGCCATTCTGAAAAAGCCCCCTTTATTCCAAAGGTCCATCTCTCATTTGTTAGTCAACCCTTTATGTATATTAATATACTATCTCCAACAGCATGGCTCTAAACTTATTAATTAGCCTAACATGTGGCACCTTATCAAATGTCTTCTGAAAATCCAAATACATTACATGCTCTGCTTCCCTTTTATTCACCCTGCTTCTTACCTTCTTAAAGAATTCTAATAAATTTGCCAGGGATGATTTCCCCTTCATGAAGCCACGCTGACTTTGCTTGATCATATTATGCTTTTCTAAATGGTCTGTCGTGATAGTTTTTAGGATCGATTAATATTTTCCCAATAGCAGCCTGTATCACACTGTAAGGATTCTTTGAACAGAAGTTAAGCTAACTGGCCTACATTGTTCTCTTGAGGAAGCATGTGAGATCTGAAAATAATACCCAAGAGTGTCTCACTTGGCCGTTTCATGAGCAGTGAAGAGTTAGCCATGTTCTGACCAGAGTATTATTATATTGAATCAGAGATAGTAGGAACTGCAGATGCTGGAGATTCCGAGACAACAAGGTGCAGGGCTGGATGAACACAGCAGGCCAAGCAGCATCACAGGAGCAGATTATTATTGAGCAGGTTTGGTGAGGACAGCAGATTTACGTACATTCCAGCCACTTTCTAGGTGACTGCAATTCTAGTTCTTAATGGGCAACAAATATTCTAGCACAGGAACCCCTGGGACCCGTCCTACTCTGAAGCAATTCAGAGATGGTTCATTGACTTATTGCTGGGTTTGAGGCAGGCAATCCAAGAGGAATTGGCAAGACCTGTATCCATTCGGGTTTAGAAGAAAAAGGGGGTGAAATATGTGAGAATTTGGAAGGACCGAGCAAGGTTGATCCTATCCTGGTCCTCACCCAGAATCATAGCTGTCATTCTGGAGGGGTAAGTAGCGTACATTCGATTTGGTTGAAAATCTCAAACAGGTTTACTGAACCTGGTAATGTGCAGTTAGAGAGCTGGTGTGGGACAAAGGCTGGGTCAGGGTGTGAGGTGAAGGTGCGGTCTGCACCAGGAGTGAGGGGAGGGAAGGCCACTGTTACTTCATGCTCACACCCACCCTCCCATTGCCTTCTGCAGCTGCCATGTTGCCCTTCCCAGAGGCAGGAGGCCATACTGACAGAGGAAGTAGCAATAGGTCTGGGCAGGACAGAGTACTGGCTGGAGAGGACCAGGCAATGGTATCCTGACTCTTAAAGGGTAAAGCTCCAGCCCTACCTCTGAGTCTGAGATCTCCTCCAGCAATGTTGTCCTGGAGGCTGCCTCTGCCCTTACTCCAAAGTTACACTATGGGCCTGTTGGCACAGCCTGCTCTCGGCAACAACTACGTGGGGCATTTTTAATTTGAATTAAACTAGCTTTATTGCCACATGTAGTCAACTGAGAACAGTGAAAAGTTTATAACTTGCCGCTTACAGCACCATCTCAGGTAGAAAGGTACTTTGGTACAAGACTTAGTTACTGAATACAGAAATGAAGAAAACAAAGTTACAATACAATTATACACAGGATGACCATAAGTCAGAAAACACAAAGCAAAGTTAAAATGACACTACAGTCTCTCTCCGAAGCCTTTCCACAACAAAACAGCACAAGGGGCCTCCATGTGGTCTGATCGCTGGCTGCAACCACACACCACACTGGCCACTCTCCCTGTTCCACACCAGACCGTTGGTCAATGATGTCCCCGCCCCGGGTCACTGGTCACTGACGTCCCCGCCCCGGGTCAC
>NC_063350.1:3070166-3074558 GCF_021869965.1 Rhincodon typus
CTGGGTCACAGGTCACTGTTGTCCCCGCCCCAGGTCACTGGTCACTGATGTCCCCGCCCCGGGTCACGGGTCACTGATGTCCCCGCCCCAGGTCACTAACGTCCCCGCCCCGGGTCACTAACGTCTCCGCCCCAGGTCACAGGTCACTGTTGTCCCCGCCCCGGGTCACTGGTCACTGATGTCCCCGTTCCGGGTCACTGGTCACTGGCATCTCTGGTGACCGCTGACCCGACTTCAGAAGCCTGGGCGGGTTTCTGAGGCTGAGAGAAAGGAGGAGAGAGTGAAGGGAAAATAAAAAGGTTGAAACAGAATGGGCGGAGCAGAGGAGCTCCGTTCACAGCTTGAAAACAGGAACACAACAGGATGCTTCCTCTCGTGGGGATGACTGTAACTGGGGAACAGAGTTTATTAATAATCAGATGGAGATGAGGGGGAAGTATTCTCTTATCTGTGCAATTCTCTTCCTCAGAAGTGGCTGAGTCATTGTACTTCTCAAAGCTGAGCTGGATGCTTGTTTTTGGATTTATAGTTAAAGGCGTCAAGTGCAATGGGGGAATAAATAGTGCTGTAGGTTGCAGGGCCATGGGCCGTGTGCAGGAAGATGAGATTAGAAAGGGCATCTGGGTGTTTTTGGACATGGTGGGCCGAAATACCCTCTTCTGTGCCTGAGCATTTCTATGGTTCTGCCTCAAGGGTAGTAATATCTGGATTACTCCCAGCGCCACGAGCTAGTGAGGGTAGGAATAGGAGGATAAAGCAGATGAATGTGTGGCTGAGGAGCTGCTGCAGGGGAGAAGGAGTCACATTCTTGGATTATTAGGATCTCTTCTGGGGTAGAAGTGACCTGTATAAGAAGGACAGATTGCACCTGAATTGGAAGGGGACTAATATACGGGCGGGGAGATTATCTAGAGCTGCTTGAGAGGATTTAAACTAGTAAGAGGGGTGGCGACCCAGGGAGATAGTGAGGAAAGAGAACAGTGTGAGACAGGTACAGTTGGGAAAAGGAGCAAGTCAAACAGACAGGGCAGGCTGGAACAAAGTAGAGGATGAGGTAGGACTGATAAATTAAACTGCATTTATTTCAAAGTGAGAGGCCTAACAGGTAAGGCAGATGAACTCAGGGCATGGTTAGGAACATGGGACTGGGATATCATAGCAATTAGAGACGTGACTCAGGGATGGACAGGACTGGCAGCTTAATGTTCCAGGGTGTAGATGCCATAGGAAGGATAGAAAGGGGGGCAAGAGAGGAGGGGGAGAGGTGTTTTTGATTAGGGAAAATATTACAGCTGTATTTAAGGATGTTATTCCTGGGAATACGTCCAGGAAGTTATTTGGGTTGAACTGAGAAATAAGAAAGGGTTGATCATCTTATTGGGATTGTACTATAGACCCCCCAGTAGTCAGTGGGAAATTGAGAAACAAGTTTGGAAGGAGATCACAGTTATCTGTAAGAATAATAGGTTGGTTATGGTAGGGGATTTTAACTTTCCAAACATAGACTGGGACTGCCATAGTGTTAAGGTTCGATGGAGAGGAATTTGTTAACAGTGTACCAGAAAATTTTCTGATTCAGTATGTAGATGTACCTACTAGAGAAGGTGCAACTTGACCTACCCTTGGGAAATGAGGCAGGGCAGGTGACTGAGGTGTCAGTGGGGGAGCACTTTGAGGCCAGTGACCATTGTTCTATTAGTTTTAAAATAGCGATGGCAAAGGATAGACTGGATCTAAAAGTTAAAGTTTTAAATTGGAGGAAGGCCAATTGTGATGGTATTAGGCAAGAACTTCCAAAAATTGGTTGGGGGTGGATGTTTGCAGGCAAAAGGGACGGCCGGAGAATAGGAAGCCTTCAAAAATGAGATAACAAGAGCCCAGAGACAGTACATTCCTGTTAGGGTGAAGGGCAAGGCTGGTAGGTGTAGGGAATGCTGGATGACTACAGAAATTAAAGTTTTGCCTAAGAATAAGAAAGAAGTATATGCCAGGTATAGACAGCAGAGATCGAGTGAATCCCCAGAAGACTATAAAGTCAATCAGAGTATATTTAAGAGGGAAATCAGGAGGGCAAAATGGGGGCATGAGATAGCTTTGGCAAATTTTTTAAAAATGTATTCATGGGGTGAGGGCGTTGCTGGCTAGGCAACATTTATTGCCCATCCTGAATTGCCCAGAGGGCAGTTAATAGTCAACCACATTGCTGTGGGTCTGGAGTCACGTATAGGCCAGACCAGGTAAGGACAGCAGTTTCCTTCCCTAAAGGACATTAGTGAACCAGATGAGTTTTTCTTGACAATTGATTCATAGTCATCATAAGACTCTTAATTCCAGATATTTATTGAATTCAAATTCACCATCTGCCGTGGTGGGATTCAAACCCAGGTCCCCAGAACATTATCTGGGTCTCAGGATTTACAGTCTCGCAATAATACCACTGGCCGCTACGTTAAAGGGAATCCAAAGGGACTCTACAAATACATTAAGGACAAAAGGGTAACTAAGGAGAGAATAGAACCCCTTAAAGATCAGCAAGGCTGCCTATGTGTGGAACCGCAGGAAATGGGGGGAGATACTAAAGGAGCATTTTGCATCAGTGTTTACTGTGGAGAAGGATATGGAACATACAGAATGTGGGGAAATAAATGGCGATTTCTTGAAAAATTTCAGAGGAGGAGGTGCTGGACGTCTTAAGAGACACAAAGGTGGATAAATCCCCGGGATCTGATCAGGTGTATCCTAGAACTCCGTGGGAAGCTAGGGAAAAGATTGCTGGGCCCCTTGCTGAGATATTTGTATCATAGACAGCCACAGGTGAGGTGCCAGTAAACTGGAGGTTGGCTAATGTGGTGCCACTATCTAAGAAAGGTGAAAGGAAAAGCCAGGGAATTATAGATCGGTGAGCCTGACATCAGTGGTGGGCAGATTGTTGGAGGGAATCCTGAGGGACAGGATTTACATGCATTTGGAAAGGCAAGGACTGAGTAGGGATAGTCAACATGGCTTTGTGCATGGGAAATCATGTCTCATGAACTTGAGTTTTTTGCAAAAGTAACGAAGGGGATTGATGAGGACAGAGCCATGGGACCTGATCTTTATGGACTTCAGTAAGGCACTTGACAAGGTTCCTCCTGGTTAGCAAAGTTAGATCACACAGAACAGAGGGAGAACTAGCCATTTGGATACAGAACTGGCTGGAAGGTAGGAGAAATAAGGTGGTGGTGGAGGGTTGCTTTTCAGACTGGAGGCCTGTGACCAGTGGTGTGCCACAAGGATCAGTGCTGGGTCCACTGCTTTTCATCATTTATATAAATGATTTGGATGTGAACATAGGAGGTTTTTTTTAACTTAAGCTTACAGATGACATGAAAATTGAAGGTTAACTCAGAGTACAATGGGATCTTGATCAGATGGGCCAATGGGCTGAGGAGTGGCAGATGGAGTTTAATTTAGATAAATGTGAGGTGCTGCATTTTGGAAAGGCAAATCAGGGCAGGACTTATACACTTAATGGTCTGACCACAACAAGAAGACACAACACAGCCAGACACACTAGTCACCCGACTGTACATCAGAGACATATCAGAGATGACCACAAGACTACTCAGACCCCTAGGTATCAGAGTAGCCCACAAACCAACAACCACCCTGCGACAGCGACTGACAAATATAAAGGATCCCATTCCACAACCAATAAAACCAATGTAATATAGAAAATACCACGCAAGGACTGTGAGAATCGTTACACAGGCCAAACTGGAAGAAAACTGACAATAAGGATACACAAACACCAACTAGCCACTAAGAGACACGGCCAATTCTCACTGGTCTCAACACACACGGACAAAAAAAGGACACAAATTTGACTGGGACAACACATCCATAATAGCACAAGCCAAACAGAGACATTCCAGGGAATTCCTGGAGGCCTGGCATTCCAACCGGAACTCCATCAACAAACACATTGAACTGGACCCGATATACAAACCACATGATCAACAGAACCGGAAGTGATGCCAGCCTCCCCAGCAAACTGAGGCATATAAATAACAAGCCGAGCAGGACACCAACGCTTCACTGGAGGCGCACTGACAATGTGACGAAATGTCTGCAATCAAACACACCAGCTGCAAATCTTCTCAAAAACTTTAAATGCTTGCTTTTGTTGGTCAGTGCATTGAGTTTAGGAGTTGGGAGGTCACGTTGTGGCTGTACAGGGCATTGGTTGGGCTGCTATTGGAATGCTGTGTGCAATTCTGGTCTCCCGGCTGTAGGAAGGATGTTGTGAAACTTGAAATGGTGCAGAAAAGATTTACAAGGATGTTGCCAGGGTTGGAGGGTTTGAGCTATTGGGAGAGGTTGAATAAGCTGGGGCTATTGTCCCTGCAGCGT
>NC_063350.1:3075058-3085400 GCF_021869965.1 Rhincodon typus
TGGCTCCATCCCAGCCCCTTTGACCTGTCTGTTTCCTCTCCACCTATCTTCTCCTCTATCCATCTTCTATCCGCCTCCCCCTGTCTCCCTATTTATTTCAGAACCCCCTTCTCCTCCCCCATTTCTGATGAAGGGTCTCGGCCCGAAACGTCAGCCTTCCTGCTCCTATGATGCTGCTTGGCCTGCTGTGTTCATCCAGCTCTGCACCCTGTTAGCTCTACACCTTGTTATCCTGGTGAATCTCCTCTGCACCCCCTCCAAAGCGTCACATCCTTCCCATAGTGAGGTGACCAGAACTGCACACACTACTCCAGCTGTGGCCAAACTTACATTATCTACGGCTCAATCATAACCTCCTTGCTCTTGAACTCAATGCCTTAACTAATAGAGCGAAGTAGCCCATTTGCCTTCTCAACCACCTTAGAAACCTGTCCTACTGCCTTCAACGATCTATGGACATACACACCAAGATCCCTCAGGTCCTTTGTACTTCCTAAGGTTCCACCAATCAAGACTTACTCCATTGCCTTGATAGTCCTCCAACTCATACTTTTCAGGATTAAACTCCATTTGCCACAGTTCAGCCCATCTGACCCTGTCAATCTCTAGGCACTGCTTCCACTAACCTTTTCAGTAGGATATTTGGCCATGGGGAGCATCACAACAAAGCCCGACCCTGTATTTCCCTGTTGTTGAGATTGTCTCTCCTGAGTAGATAATGGACACAGTAACAGAGCAGTCAGACTAAGGAGTAATGATGAGGAAATGTGACTTTAATTTCCATCACAGCAAACAGAGCAATTTAAATTAAGTGAATTCAATAAATCTGGAATAAAAATTATTCATAATTTTGAAAACTTTTACATTTCTCCTTCAGAAACCCTTCTGCCGATGCAATCCAGCTTCTCCGGTCTCTCCCGAAAGTTAAGGCTCCTCATCACTTATCACATGACTAGCAAATTGTCATTAAAATACCCTGGATCAGTAATGTTCATTATAGAACGAAATCTGCCAGCCTTATTCAGTCTATGCCCTATATGTGACTCCATACTCTGAAGTAATCGAGCTGGCCACTTGCTTGTTAAGAAGCCAACCCATCCCCACTGTAGAGTCATTCAGCCCAGAAGAGGCCTTTCAGTCCATCATACCTGTGCTGACAAAAGGCAGTTAGGGATGGGATATACATAGTGGGCTTGCAGGGCCCCACATGCCATGAATGAATAGGAAAAAATTAAGAAGCAGATGTCCAGATTGAATCTTGATCTCCAAACGCCAGCCTAGCTGTGACTAGACCTTTTGGAACAAAGCAGGGATCTTGCTGTTCTGTGTGACTCAGCACACATGAACATATGAGTTAGGATCAGGAGTAGGCCATTCACCCCTCAAGCCTGCTCCACCATTCCAAAAGATCATGGCTGATCAGCTTGTGATCTGAACTCTGCATTCAGCCAACCTATGATAATCTTTCACCCCTTGTGTACAGAGAACTTCTTCATCTGTACCTTAAAAATATTCATAGAGTCTGCTTCACCATCTCCTCAGGAAGAGATTTCCAAAGATTGACAATCCTCTGAGAGAAATAAATTCTCCAAATCTCCCTTACTTTTAAACTGTGACCCCTGCTTGTAGATTCATGTGTGTCAGTGTGCACCTATGTGTGTGAGAGCCTGTGTATCTTTGTAAGTGTGTGTCTATGTCAGTGAGAATGTGTGTCTGTATTTATCTATGTCTGTAGTGTCTGCGTGAGTGTCTTGTGAGAGTGTGTGCCTGTGAGAGTGTGTTCCTGTGAGTGTGTGTGCCTGTGCCTGTGTATCTATGTGTGCGCGTGCACGCCTATGATCTTGCACAGGCTGGGAAGAAAGACGCTCCAACACCAGCATCCTTGAGTAGGTCAACTTCCAAGCACAGACCACCCTTGATCAGCAACAATTGGTCTGCAAGCCTGGTACAACAAGTTCCCAGAGATAACAAGGTGTAGAGCTGGATGAACACAGCAGGCCAAGCAGCATCAGAGGAGCAGGAAAGCTGACATTTTGGGCCTACACCCGTCTTCAGAAAATAGCCCCAAGCAAGTGCTCTACTCCCAGCTTCGAAACGGCAGGCAAGCCCCAGACAGACAGAGGACACCCTCAAGGCCTCACTGACAATGGGCGACATTCCCACAGACACCTGGGAATCACGGGCCCAAGACTGTCCGAAGTGGAGGAGGAGGATCCGGGAAGGCGTCGGGCACCTCGAGACTTACCGTCGGGGAAAAAGCAGAAGCTGAGCAGTGAAAGGAGCGAGCTGCCACACTAATACCCCACCAGTCCCTTCCCATGACCACCACCTACGTCAAGTGTAACACAGCCCGCAGTAACCATATCAGTCTGTACAGTCATCTACAGGCTCAACCTGAGAGAGGAAGAGAGTCATCATCGTCAACAAAGGACTGTTAACGTGTGCATGTGTTTGTGTGTGTGTGTGTGTAAGTGTGTGTGTATATGTGTGTATGTATGTGTGTGTGGGAGTGTGTGTGTATGTGTGTGTGGGAGTGTGTGTGTGTGTGTGTGTGAGTGTGTGTGTGTGTGTGTGTGTGTGTGTGTGTGTGTGTGTGTGTGTGTATGTGTGTGTGTGTGTGTGTGTGTGTGTGTGTGTGTGTGTGTGTATGTGTGTGTGTGTGTGTGTGTGTGTGTAAGTGCGTGTGTATATGTGTGTATGTGTGTGTGTGTATGTGTGAGTGTGTGTGTGAGTGTGAACACAGAACAGTACAGTTCAGGCCCTTCGCCCCACGACGTTGTGCCAAACTTTTACTCTAATCCTAAGGTCTATCTAACCTCCACCCCTACCTTATACTATCATCCATATGCCTGTCTAATAGCCGCTTAAATGCCCCTAATGAGGCCGACTCCACTACCCTCTCTGGCAATGCATTCCACGCCCCGACCACTCTCTGAGTAAAGAACCTACCTCTGACATCTCCCCTATATCTAACTCCACTCACTTTAAAACTATGCCCCCTTGTAATAGCTACTTCCACCCTAGGAAAAAGTCTCTGGCTGTCCACTCTATCCATACTTCTGATCATTTTGTACATCATTTTGTGAGCGTGAGAGTAAGAGTGTGTGTGTGTGTGTGAGACTGTGAGTGTGTGAGACTTTGACAGGGTGGATTTTGAAGGGACGGTGCGGTAGAATCCGGAATGAGGAATTCTAAATTGACATCCATTCAACTGAAGGAAGCCCAATGTTTAAGAAGGCAGCATCACCTGTGTACTGGTACTGCTCTGTCACTGTATTTCACATGCAAATCCCTATCTTGTTGCTGTTATCCATTTCCAATGTAAACTAAATTTTCAGTTGATCTTTCTGCAGTTGATGGGAGATGCTGTTCCACTGGATTCATTGCTCATCCCTAATTGCCCTCAGAGGTGGCAGTGAACTGCCTCTGTGAGCATCCCTGTATTCTGTATGATGAAGGTGACCTCAGAATGGTGCTAGTGAGGAAATATCTGCAGATCGTCGCAGTATTCCTGAAGGAATAATGATTTATGCATTCCCATATCAACAACAATAACTTTCATTTTGATAACAGCAGTTACATGGTCAAACTTCCCAAGGTGCTTCACAAGAGTATTATCAGATAAAATTTGACACTGGGCCACACAAACAGATGTGCTGACAGGTGACCAATCACTTGGTCAAAGAGGTACCTTGTAAAGAGCATCTTAAAGGAGGAAAGTGAGGGAGAGAAATAGGGAGAAATTCCAGAGCTGAAGGCCCTGGCCCTGAAAGCAGGTCACCACGTTACTGCACGTTGGTGATTTAAGGAATAACTTTCATTGTGAGGGTCGGGAAATAATGTGCGGGAGAGGTAGCACAACTTTCCCCAAGTCTCAATGATTCCTCATCCATCTGGAAGTGATGGCCATTATGTTATGTGTTCTTGTGCCAGTTGTACAAAGAGTTTTCTCTTTCCCAGTCTTCCTGAGGTGATGAAAAATGCTCAATAAATACAAGTCTTTCTTGCCATCAGACAGTAAAGTCCCCAGTTATTACTGTTACGTGGTAAGACAAGGGTTCATGATCATTGAGTCAACAATGAGGAGTTTCCTCCCTCACAACTCCTGCACCAATCACAACATCATTATGTTACAATGGGGGACTATTTGACCTGTTTTGCCTGCACGACTCATTAAATGAGAATCTTTACCAAATGCCAATCTCCCACCTTTCCACAAACACTTGCACACAATTTCTATCCAAATAAGAATCCAGCGTTCCTCTTGAATTCTCAATGAACCTGCCTCCACCACATTGCCAGGCAGTGCATCCCAGACCCTAACTACTCACTGAGTGAAAAAAAAACTTTTCCTCACATCACCCTTGCTTCTTTTACATGTCACTTTAAGCCTCAGCCCTCTTGTTCTTGTCTCTTTTACGAACGGGAACATCTTTGCCCTGTCTACTCTGTCCAGTCAGCTCATGATGTTGAAAACCTCTATTAGATCTCCTCTCAACCTTCTTCTCTCCAGGGAGAACAGTCCCAACTTCTTCAATCTATCCTCATTACTGAAGTTTCTCACTCTTGGAACCATTCTTGTAAATCACTTCTGCACTCTCTCAGATCCTTTCTATAATGTGGTGCCCTCAACTGTACACAACTCTCCAGCTGCCTTGTATAAATTCAGCATCACCTCCTTGCTTTTGTACTCTATGCCCGTACTAGTAAAGCCAAGGACACTGTCTGCTTTATTAACTGCACTTTCTGCCTGCCTCCTTCAATGATCTATGTACGTTTACACCCAGGTCCCTTTGCTTTTGCACCCCCTTTAGAATTGTACCTCAGATTTTATATTGACTTGCAGTGTTCTTCTGACCAAAGTGCATCATTTGTCACCTGTCTGCCCTTTCCATGAACTTGCCTCTGTCCTTTTGGAGTTCTACACCACCCTCCTCATGGTTCACAATGCTTTCAAGTTTCTTGTCATCTGAAAACTTTGAAATGACCCCCTGGACACCAAGATCCAGAAAAATTTAATATTTGTCAGGAAAAACAAGGGTCCCAATACTGACCCCTGGGTAACTCTACCAGAAACCTTTCTCCAGCCTGAAAAATATCCATTGTCCATTACTCTCTGTTTCCTGTCGCTCAACCAATTTCGTATTCAGGTTGCTACAGTCCCTTTTCTACCATAACCTATAACGTTCCTCTCAAGTTTGCTATATTGTGCTGTATCAAAAACCTTCTGGAGATCCACGTACACTACATCACCAGCATTAACATCATCAAGCCTTTCTGTTACCTCTCCAAAAATCTCCAGCAGGTTCGTTAAATATGATTTCCCCTTCAGAAATTGTGTTGACCCTTACTAATGAACCCACCCTTTTCTCCGTGACTGTCAATTCTATCTAGAATAGTTGTTTCTAGAAGGGCAGCTCAGTGGTTGGCACTGCTGCCTCACAACGCCAGGGCCCCAGGTTTGATTCCACCCTTAGGCGACTGTGTCCATGGAATTTACACATTCTCCCCGTGTCCGCGTGGGTTTCCTCTGGGTGCTCTGGCTTCCTCCTATGGTCTAAAGATGGGAAGGTTAGGTGGATTGGCCATGCTAAAAATTGCCCCATAGTGCCCAGGGAACTGCAGATTAGGTGGATTATCCATGATAAAATGTGGTGTCACTGGGATGAGGGTCTGGGTGAGATGCTCTTTGGAGTGCCGAAGCAGACTTAATGGCCCGAGTGGCCTCTATGTGCACTGTAGGATCTCTATGAATTTTCCCACCACTGAAGGTAAACTAACTGGTCAATAACTATCCTTACAATCTTTGCTGAATAAGGGTATAAAGTTTGCAGTTATCCAACCTACTGGCACCTCCCCCAAGTCCAGGGATTGTGGTCAATGTCTCCACAACTTTTACCCCTCACTTCCTTCAAAATCCTCATCGGATCCTGGTGCCCTTTGACAACTTTAATAACTACCAGTCTCTCCAGGACCAACTTCTGGTTTATTTTGAACCAGTCTAGAGACAGAGCTTCCTCGTCTGTCATCATGACCTGGGCAGTATGCTGCACTTTTGTAAAGATGGATGGAAATTATTCATTTAACATCTCAGCTATGGCCCTTGCCTCCAAATTAAATCCCCCTTTATGGTTTTGAATCAACCCTACTCCTCCTTTAACTATTATTTTACATTGTTGTGCCTATAGAAGATTTGGGCATTTCCCTTCACATTGACTGCCAGTCTTTTCTCATACATCTCTATGCTTCTCTTATGTGCTTCCTCAATTCTCATCTGAACCTTCAATATTCCTCTTGGTTCTCAAATGTGTTTTCTGCCTTACACCTGTCATAAACACACCTTTTTTATAAAGTTAATTTCTAGCCCCTTTGTCAACCAGGGAACTCTGGATTTATTTGTCCTCTGTTTTTCATTCAAAGGAATATACTGCAACTATATACAAGCCATCTGCTGTTTGAAAGTCCATTGGTTAGTTACTGAGCTTCCTGCCAAACTCTTACTCTACTTTATCCTGCCCAGATCTGTTCTTGCCACATTGAAGTCAGCTCTCCTCCAAATGAGTTTTCTCACTCTGCGTTGTTGCATGTCATTGTCTACAACTATCCTGAACCTTAAGATGCAATGATCACTCATGGTCTCCCAGAATGTTTGCCCATCTGATCTACTTGATCATCCAAGGACCAGCTCCACCAATGCATCCTTCCTTGTTGGACTGGACATTACCCACTGTAGGAAACTCTCCTACAATCCAGGAACACATGCCCGTTATTGCCCCCTGACAAAAGCAGTATCACAGTCTATATTTGGAATGAGTGGATGGACAGAGTGGATGTTGGGAAGATGCTTCCATTGGTAGGAGAGACTAGGACTTGAGGGCACAGCCTTAGATTAAAGGGAAGACCTTTTAGAACGGAGATAAGGAGAAACTTCTTCAGCCAGAGAGTGGTGAATCTATGGAATTCACTGCCACAGAAGGCTGTGGAGGCCAGGTCATTGAGTACATTTAAGACTGAGAGACTGATTATCAAGGGGATCAAGGGTTACGGGGAGAAAGCGGGAGAATGGGGTTGAGGAACTTATCAGCCATGATTGAATGGTGGAGCAGACTCGATGGGCCGAATGGCCTAATTTCTGCTCCTATGTTTTATGGTCTTATGGTCTAATTGAAGTCTTCCATTACAGCTGCTCTATAACGTTAACACTTCACTGGAACATCCCCACAGAAATGGTCCTCTAACTCCTTCCCAATAGTTGGTGTTGATAGACTGCAGTGAGCAATCCAAATGCGTTCTTTTCTTTCCATAACTCCAGCCAAATTGACTCTGCCCTTGAACTTTCTGAAGCATCATCTTTCTCCTCAGCCAACACTGCTACCCTTCCTCATTTCCTTCCTTCTCTATCACTCCTGAACAACATACACTCATTAACACTTAAAACCCAGTCTTCCATTCCTTCAGAGATAGTAGGAACTGCAGATGCTGGAGAATCTGAGATAACAAGGTGTAGAGCTGGATGAACACAGCAGGCCAAGCAGCATCATAGGAGCAGGAAGGCTGACGTTTCGGGCCTAGAACCTTCATCATCTGACACAAGCAGTATCACAGTCTATATTTGGAATGAGTTGATGGACAGAGTGGATGTTGGGAAGATGCTTCCATTGGTAGGAGAGACTAGGACTCGAGGGCACAGCCTTAGATTAAAGGGAGAGCCTTAGATTAAAGGATTCTCAGGGAGAGCCGCACTGTCAGAGGGTCAGTGCTGAGGGAGCGCCACACTGTCGGAGGGTCAGTGCTGAGGGAGTGCCGCACTGTCGGAGGGTCAGTGCTGAGGGAGTGCCGCACTGTCGGAGCATCAGTGCTAAGGGAGTGTCGAACTGTTGGATGGTCAGTGCTGAGGGAGTGCAGCACTGTCGGACGGTCAGTGTAGGGGGAGCATGCACTGTCGGAGGGTCAGTGTAGAGGGAGTGCACACTGTCGGAGGGTCAGGACTAAGGGAGTGCGCACTGTGTGAGGGTCAGTGCTGAGGGAGCGCCGCACTGTCGGAGGATCAGTGCTGAGGGAGCGCCCCTCTCTCGGACGGTCAGTGCTGAGGGAGTGCGCACTGTCGGAGGGTCAGTGCTGAGGGAGCGCCGCACTGTCGGAGGGTCAGTGCTGAAGGAGCGCCGCACTGTCGGAGGGTCAGTGCTGAGGGAGCGCCGCACTGTCGGAGGGTCAGCGCTGAAGGAGCGCCGCACTGTCGGAGGGTCAGTGCTGAGGGAGTGCCGCACTGTCGAAGGGTCAGTGATGAGGGAGCGCCACGCTGTTGGAGGGTCAGTGCTGAGGGAGCGCCGCACTGTTGGAGGCATTGTCATTTGGATGAAGTATTAAACCAAGTCCTCAGATACCTCCTTCAGTGGCTGTGAACAATTGGTGGAAGTTTTTGAAATAATTCTGGAGCGTTATCCTCCGCGTCCTTTCAAATATTTAATCTTCAATCAATGTCATAAAAACGGATTATCCAGTCATGGTCTCAATGCAGATTGTGGGATCTAGCTGTGCTTATAGTTCCTGCTGTCTGTCCTACATTACATCACTTAAAGTGAGTCATTATTTCCATCAACCAAAGGATAGGGAATGCAAATCAAAATGATAGGTTGAAAAAAATTTTGAAGGCTGCAATTTGTAAGATTGAAGCTTTTCTCGATTATAGAACGATCATATATTATCACTTACCCTGGTCACATGATGGAACCATAATTTCATTTAATACTGCAATGTATTCATCTAGAAATCATGCCGACAGTACAGATAAGTTTCAGAATAGCAACTGGATCTTCAAAATCACTGGCCTTTTTAATACGTTCACAGCTTCTTTTATTTAATCTTTTGTCAATTCTTTAATTCTTTTTGCCTGTTCCAGGCAATTATTGCCAATCCATAATTGAGTTGAGAAGCATAGGCTGTGCCTTCTAACTGAGTTATTTTCACAATCATCGGATGTGGGTATCGCTGGCCGGGCTCAGCATTTATTGCCCGTCTCTTGTTGCCCCTTGAGAAGGTGGGGGTGAGCTGCCTTCTTGAACCGCTGCAGTCTGTGTGCTGTAGGTTGACAGACAATGCCCTTAGGGACGGAATTCCAGGATTTTGACCCAGTGACAGTGAAAGAACAGGAATATATGTGGGGAGGTGGTATTGTTACTGGGTTAGTCCAGAAACTCAGGTAATGTTTTTGGGACATAGCTTCAAATCCCACAGATGGCAGAATTTGAATTCAATAAAAATCTGGAATTAAGGGTCTATAAATGACGATGAAACCATCATTGATTGTCTGATAGACACCCATCGGATTCACTAATGTCCTTTAGGGAAGGAAATCTGCCATCCTTATCTGGTCTGGCCTACATGTGACTCCAGGCCCCCAGCAGTGCCCTCTGGGTAATTAGGGATGGGCATCTGGGTAAAAGGAATACCAACATCAAACTTCTATTTTTTTTTACTTTAGCTCTGCCTTCAACACCATAATTTCAACAAAAACTCATCTCCAAACTCTGAGACCTAGGACACTGCTTCCACCTCTGCATCTTAGCCACACAAGTAGACAGGGTGGTAAAGAAGGCGTATGGATTGCTTGCCTTTATTGGTCGGGGAATTGAGTAAGGATGTCATATTACAGCTTTATTAGACTTTGGTTAGGCCACACTTATTTCAGTTCTGGTCACCACATTACAGGAAGGATGTGGAGCTTTGGAGGGGGTGTAGAAGAGGTTCACCAGGATGCTGCCTGCATTAGAGGGTATGAGATATAAGGAGAGGCTAGAAAAACTCGGGTTGTTTTGTCTGGAGTGACAGAGGCTGAGGGGAGATTCGATAGAAGTTTATCAAATTGTGCAATGAATGGATAGGGTAGATGCTCAGAATCTTTTTTCCTAGAGTTGAAATGTCTAAAACTAGGGGGCATGCATTTAAGGTGAGAGGGGGGAAAGTTCAAAGGAGATGTGAGGGGCATGTTTTTTACACAGAGAGTGGTAGCAGTGTGGAACACGCTGCCAGGGGTGGTGGTGGAGGCAGGTACAATAGGGCCACTTAAGGGACTTTTAGATAAACACGTGAATATGCAAGGAATGGAGGGATATGGAACAAGGGCAGGCAGAAGGGATTAGTTTAATTTGGCAGCATGTTTGGCACATTATCACGGGCCAAAGGGCAAGTTCCTGTGCTGTAAAATTGTATGTTCTATGTCCTAACTGGATCCTTGACTTCCTGACCCAAAGTCTACAATCAGTAAGGACAGGTGACAACATCTCCTCCATGGCAATCCTCAACACCACTGATTGACAAGGCTCTTAGGTCTTGGGTTCATGTC
>NC_063350.1:3085900-3104104 GCF_021869965.1 Rhincodon typus
CAATGAAATAGTTTTGAATTGTAGTCACTGTTGTAACGTAGGGAACACAAATTTCTTTACCCTGTTCACTAATAATTAGCTGAAGTGTTACTCCCTGAATCATTTCTTACAGAGAAAACATCTTGCAGAGTTAAAAATTATTCCAAGCCATTTCTTCGGCTCCATATCCTGGTCTGTTTGGAATAGACCCCTTAATACAGGGAAGAGAAATAAATTACTTTAAATAACTTGATGCTGGCATTATCGGAGGATTGGAGATCACCTAATGCAACAGTCGGAGTATTTGATATATGTCAATGGGTCAAACCATTCAGTCCAATGCATTCATCCTTTGTGGCTGTTTAAATGGATTTCTTTGGAAATAATCTTTGTAGAGCAATGTGTTTATCAATGTCCTGTCACTTCATTTTATTATAAAAGGTGCAGCTTCCGAAGTCCTTTGCTCTGTGGTATCCTGAAAGGAAATTAGTGTCCTTTCTGGGGTTACATTTCATGATGAAAGCGGCTAGTCTCCAGCCAGAAGAAGCTGGTGTGAGTCAGGAATCTCTGTGGCCCCAAACACAGGTTCAGCTGGAGCCTGTAGTAGTGTCCAGTGTAGGTCTGCTCAGCTGAACAGTCTGTTCCGGCCGTGAAGTCTGTGTGACATGTGGCACGGTGGCTCAGCACGGTGCTACCTCACAGCACCAGGGACCTGGGTTCGATGCCAACCTCAGGTGACTGTCTGTGTGGAGTTTACACATTCTCCCCGTGTCTACGTGGGTTTCCTCCAGGTGCTCCAGTTTCCTCCCACAGTGTGCAGGTTAGGTGGATTGGCCATGCTAAATTGCCCATAGTATTCAGGGATGTGTCGATTAGATGTGTTATAGGGGGATGATCTGAGGGTCAGTGTGGACTTGTTGGGCCAAAGGGCCTGTTTCCACACTGTAGGGACTCTATGCTTCTATGATAATGCTGCATGTGACAGCCTTGTAGATGTTGTGCCGGTCTATTTATGAATGAGGCCCTGTATGAAGCTATTGGTTCAGCAAGGGGAATGTTGTCAGGGGATTCCCAGATCAGTGCAGCACGCAATTGCCAGGTCCTGATTGAGGATTAGTTTTTTCTTGTTGGAAATGCTCTAATTGCACATTGTTTTTCTTTTTCATGCCTTTACTGCATTTTGTTTTTGAGAAAACAATAAAATAGACATCGCAGGACGTGGGCTGAAAGCATTTGAATAACAGAGCATATATGATGTGTGTTCTGCATTGGCTGGTTTCATTCTTACCTCATAGAGCCTTAGAAACATAGAAACATAGAAGATAGGGCAGGAGGAGGCCATTCAGCCCTTCAAGCCTGGTCCGCCATTCTTCATGATCATGGCTGATCATCCAAAACAATAGCCTAATCCTGCTTTCTCCCCATAACCTTTGATCCCATTCACCCAAGTGCTGTATCTAGTTGCCTCTAGAATACATTTAATGTTTTGGCATCAACTACTTCCTGTGGCAATGAATTCTACAGGCTCACCACTCTTTGGGTGAAGAAATGTCTCCTCATCTCCGTCCTAAATGGTCTATCCTGAATCCTCATACGGTGACCCCTGGTTCTGGACACACCCACCATCGGGAACATCCTCCCTGCATCTACCCTGTCCCACCCTGTTAGAATTCTTTAAGCTGCTCAGCCCATTCTGCCTATACTAGGTCTCTGAATGAGCAATCCAATTAGTCCTAAAGTTCCCTCCCACCCTTTCCCCATAAATTAATCACATTCAAGTATTTATACAATTTCCTTGTGAAAGTAATTACAGAGTCTGTTTCCACTACATTTTTCGGGCCATAATTGTGGTGTAAAGGGAATTGTCCATTTACTCTAGGTATCCTGTTATGATCCCAGCTGATGGTACTATTGGACAATTCAGGTCACAGAAAGAAACCTGTCTTGATAGATGATGTTTTTATTTTTTTGCAGTTGGTGGATGTGGTGTTCAGTCACTGAAACAACTTCACAAAAGGCTGCAAATGTTTGTTGTTTACAGAACATAAATTTATTGCAGAAAAGAAAGGAAACAAATAAAGTTCCCTCTCTATACAAATTACAGATTCACACAAACATCAAAACAAAGTTTCATTTAATCCCAGAGAAATATAGAACCCTTAACTCTTTTCTCTTTAAAATCATTATTAACTGATTCTTTCTAGTTTATTTCACGAGGATTTTTGAGACTCTTTTTATTCCTTTCTGCATCTGATGGTGAAACCTTTTACAATTCAGATGACCTACACTTTCTCAGTTTGAAAAACATGAAGATTTCTATACAAACTCTCCTGCCTTGGAAACTCCATAGATCAGAAACTACTACTGCTGTGGTAACACTTTCACCTGAACTGGGAATAATTCGGTTCTCCAGATGGAGAAACAATTCTACTTTCTGAACTGACATTTCGCCTTCCAGAAGTCTGAAGGCTTCTGGCTATATCGTTCATGCCCACAAGCTGTTAGCTATCATAGTTGCTGGCAGGCAGATGGCCTTTGTCATTGGCAACTGGTCACCACTCTACAGATCAATCAGATACTTGTTGCTGACCAAATTTCACTTTGTACCCACCCTGCTTCTGGTTCATCATTAGTCACCTTCCCTGATTTATATTGATCTGATTTATTGTTGGCACATGTACCTAAGTACAGTGAAAAGTTTTGTTTTGCGAGCAGCACAGGCAGATCATAGCAAACAAGGACATACAGATCATAGGGTGCTTAGACAGCAAGGCATAGAAGGTTATGGCTGCACAGGAGGTGCACAGAGCAAGATCAACATTCATAAACCCAACTTGTTTTGAAGTTAGAGGCCCATTCAGCAGTCTAATAACAGTAGAGAAGAAGCTGTTCTTCAACCTGTTGGCACATATATTCAAGTTTCTGTATCTTCTGCCTGATGGAAGAGGTTGGAAGAGAGCATACCGGGGTAGGAGGGGTCTTTGATGATATTGACAGCTTTTCTACAGCAACAAGAAGTGTAAATGGAATCCAAGGATGGAACTATGACTGGTTGAACAAACAAAAACAGCATTTACAAGAAGTGCTGATAGCTGACTTTTAGAAAGTGTAGCAATTCCATTCACATTCTTTAGTTTTTAAAACAGCACCGTTCGCATTTCAGACCACAGTCAAAACCAGAAAAATAAAAAGATACGGTCTTTAAAATACGAGTAAGCAGATATCATAATTATATAACACTGTAATTACCTTATCTTTCTGTTTGACACCATTTGCCATTTTCCATTTTTCTGTTAAACACATACAAAGGGAAAAAGTCAATAGCAGATGGATGAGCAATTCTGTTTAAAAGACAAAGTTTGCTTAACATTAAATTACATTATCACTTCTGTCAGAAACAATTGAACCATAAATGTCAGACTTTGTGCCTTAACTAAAGGGGAAGAGGAAAATAAATAGAAATTTCAACTCCGAGAAATAAAAGCATCTAAGCTTGAATCAGAAATATACACTTTCTAGCAGAAAAGTTAGTTTCGTGGAAAATTCCATTTCCTGAAACATCAAAACTTGATTTTCAGCTGTTGCTTTGGTATTTTTATGTACTTTTCTTGCACAATTTAAAGTCATGTTAAAACTCTGTCAGTAATGTTGCTAAAAATATCTTCAGGTGTTTGGAAAGAGGATTATGATGTGGAATTCTTGGTGATAAAGTGATAATTAAGTTCTTTGTGTTCTGATGATGCACTTGGACGAGATTAGAAACACAAGTTCAACAGTGCAATGCATCAGGCACCACCTGAGCGAGTAGTTAGGGTCTGGTTTGCTAGTATATGTGCCAATAGTTCATAATTGTTTATGTCTATTTAATTGTAATGAACAGTAATCCTAGTTCAGTACAGATACCTGGTCTTCGCTGTCTGTCAACTTGTGTCTGAAAGTCAGGTAAATTGGCGAATTTTGCGTTCTTCTATAAAATCTTTAACTTTTGTGTCAACTTCGAGATAGTGCAGCTTGACTTCCAGGGTGCTACACAAGTGGCGACTAACAAATGTTTTGTTTTGATATTAAACCAATAATTATGTTGATTAAGAAATTTGGTTGATGGGTCTTGTTGTTTAAAATCTGATTTAGATAAGGTGCTTAATTTATCATCTTGGTAACTGGAAAATGCACTTTTATTTCACATTGTGGATCAGTGGAATTTGAGCAATGGTGAGACTTGGTCATTATAGTCTTTTTTTAAAAAAAAAATCAATTAATTAATTTTATTTTAAAAAATTGAATGCACTCAAATTTTCCTTCCTGTTTCACCACCCTTAAAACTTGTAGGAAAAAGAGATTGGATATTAGAAAGGCATTCTGTCCCTTTGTAACATTTCACTGTTATGTGATGGGAAACTCCAAGCCTATCCAGGTGTTTGTAGTGTGCCTCTGAACTTCTCCAAAATTGTCTATTTGTCATGTAATGTCAACTTGATCTTTTTCTTTATCACACCAATATCATGTACTTAAATTTGATGCTATACTAAAGAGGACAGTACTCATTCTCAATGAATGGACTGTTGAACAAAAAATCTGAACAAAGTAGCCCCCTGCTGCCACCTTCCAAACAAAACACGTACAGATCATTTTGACCCATCCAGAGGTCCACCCAGTTGAACTCAACATGATTGGAAAGGAGTGCACCAAAGGCAATTAAACAATTTTGACTGTTTTCTTGAATGCTGATTTACATTTAGAACCAATCGGACTGCCTTCCTCCCCTTTGGTCTAGTCTCCCTTGAGGCTAGGTGTCAGCATGGACTGGGTCATAAAGACTGATATTCTGAACTTTTTATTTCTGTACTTACTGCTTAAGGGAAGTGAAGACCTTGCGGTATTATCACTGGATTGTTAATCCAGAGATCCAAGCAATGTTCTTGGGACCCAGGTTCAAATCCTACCATGGCAATGATGGAATTTGAATTCAATTAAAATAATTTGGAATTAAGAATCTAATGATGACATGAATCCATTGCTGACTGTTGGAAAAACCCATCTGGTTCACTAATGTCCTTTAGGGAAGGAAACTGCCATCCTCACCTGGTCTGGCCTACATGTGACTCCTATGATGCTGCTTGGCCTGCTGTGTTCATCCAGCCCTGCACCTTGTTGTCCCACAGCAATGTGGTTGCCTCTGGACATTAAGGTTGGGCAATTAATGCTGCCTAGCCAGCAACCCCCTCATCCCATGAATGAATTAAAGCAAAATTATAATTTATTCCTATGACCTATCATGCTGGACTACTTATTTCATTACTTTTCTAATTTTTTTTGATCCTTAAGTATCTGTGCCCAGGTACCTTTGTACCTAAGATGGCGCTGTAATGGGGTGACGTAAACTTTTCACTGTATTCATTTGAGTACATGTGACAATAAAGCTAATTCAATTCAATTCACATACAACTTGAAGACTCTTAATTCTGGGGTTTATTAATGAGATTAGAAAATGATTGAAGAGGTGTCTTAGTGTGGGACACCAGGATGGAAACTCTGTGAAACTTCATTTAATCCATCCCAGCCTCAAGGGAAAACAAACCATTCATCAAACCACCATCAGCTCACAATCCGACCAAATAACTTCTCATTAATATCTGAGCCTTTTCCTCCCTCAAGGCCACGTAAGGAAAATCTAAATTAAAATGTGAACATCTGTGTGAATTGTATTTGACACTGCATTTATATAACACCTTCCCACATCTGTCAGTGACCTTCGGAAGTCCTACTCATAACATGAATTACTCTAGAGGAGTGGGGCTAATTTAAAAAAGACAAATTACACAATCAATTAATGCACAACAATAATCCCACACAAAAGAACTCTGAAGGACTTAACAATCTGTTTTGGTTGTGATAATGAGGACTTAAATAATCAACTCCTTCTCTCACAGATGTATCAACACTTCATTGCCATCCAATTGCACGCATTTTCATTCAGTTTGATTCTTTGCAATCTGTGTTCCAATCTGCAGCCCCAAGACCACCCTGTTCAATGTCCAAACAATCTATGGGAGTTCTCACTGCCCTCCCCAACTCCCACTTCCCTTCTTGACCATTCTAGTACTATCTACACTGCCAAGCACTCCACGCTTTCACAAAGACCATTTCATTAAATACTTCTCCTGTACTGCTACCACTTGGATAAGGGAGGCAATGGCCAAGTGGTATTATTGCTGGATCATTAATCCAAAGACTCAAGTAATGTTCTGAGAACCTGGGTTCAAATCCTGCCACAGCAGATCGTGGAATTTGAATTCACTAAAAGTATGGAATTAAAAGTCTAATGATGACCAATGTCGATTGTCAGGGGCAAACAAAAACCCATCTGGTTCATTAATGTCCTTTAGGGAAGGAAACGGCCATCTTTACCTGGTCTGGCCTACGTGTGACTCCAGGCCCACAGCAATGTGGTTTCCTCTTAACCATGCTCAGGGCAATCGGGATGGGCAATAAATGCTGCCTGACCAGCAACTAGACCATCCCATGAATGAAAAGAAGATAATTTAGTTAATTTCACAGTATTAGCTTCTCCTTCTGTTTCTTTCTCCATCATGTGCTTCTCTAGCTTCTACTTAATGCCTGAAATATTCTCTCTGGCTGTGTGTTCTAAATTCTAACACTCTCATAAAAAGAAAGAATGATTTGCATTTACAATATACACCTTAACCACAGGGAGGGCCAGAATTCTTCACAGTAAATTTGAAGTGTATTGTTGTAATGTAATGTACAACATTAAAGCTCCAAATTGGATTTCTTTTTGACTATCATACATTTATGCTTCCTTTCTATTTTTTATTCTCTTCCATTCAAACACTAATCCTCCTTTAAAAAGTACCTGGATGAGCACATAACATTGTAACATTCAGGGCTATGGGACAAGTGCTGGTAAATGGGATCAGGTTGAAGGTCAGGTGTTTCTGACAGGTTGATGCAGAACCTATGGGCTGAAGGGCCGCTTTTGCAGTGTATGATTCTATGATTCATCATCTGGAGGCAATTTCATGGCAATATCATTTGTAAATGGGGGCTTCAGCCACCACATAGAGCCCAAGACACCCAACTCACCTTTTCTGCTGTCACCAATGATTCTACAATTATTACAGCTATTTGTCCACCTATCAGAAATAAATCAAAATGTCCAATGTTTCCAACTCAAAAACCATTCTATTAGCACTTTACCAGCCTCTACATGCTACAGCCCACTATTCACACTCCTTGGACAGCTCATTCTCATGGTACAGGATATCACATTCTCTCCAACCTTGAGTTAAGTATTTTATCCCACAAATGAACCCATTCCGAATCTCCAATTTTACCTTTCTGAAACATTACTATCTAATGGACCAATTTTACCTCTTTCACTGTTGAGATCTTCACCCAGTAGCTCAACAATCAAATCATCAAACACTTTCCTCGCTAGCCTACGTTAATAAACATTAGCTGATGCAGAAGCCTGCGACGGAAATCTGTCCCACACAAAGTACTGCAAATCCATCCTTTCGATTGGTTCCAGTCTTTGCAAGAAAATTCCCGCAGAACTGCAGTACTTTAGTTTAAAAATCCTCTTCAGCCTCATCTCACAAACTGCATTGCGAACTCCCAACAAAAGCCTGGCCCCAACTTCTTCCTGATCCCTCACTGTTCACCATTGGATGTCATTCATTCACCCATTATACATCTATCCTCTCAAACTATCCTTTAACATTTCTCCAGTATGCTATATTTCTCTTCACTGTAAAAAAGTAAAACTCTAGGCCAGTTTCATGTGCTTAGATGTTGTGAGAATGTTGTGTTGAATGTTGGGTCTTGAGTACAAATCACTGGTGGCTTGTTGTTGAGGATGTTCATTACTGCCAATGTTCCTTGTGATGCTGAACGAAGGTGTCTGTCATATTAGTAGCGATGGAGGATATACTACTAGAGACTCTTCACGTGAGGAAGAACTTTTCTGTTTATTACAAAAAAAACAAAGAACTGTGGATGCTAGAAATCAGAAACAAAAACGGTAATTGCTGGAAAAACTCAGCAGGTCTGGCAGCATCTGTATAGAGAAACAGGATTAGCGTTTCAGGTCTGTTCTGAAGAAGGGTCACTGGACCCGAAATGTTAATTTTGCTGTCAGGCCTGCTGAGTTCCTCCAGCAATTTTCATTTTTATTTCTGAAGTTTATTGCATTTTAACAAGTGATACAAATAACATTGACATTTAAGGCATAATTATTACTATCAGGAGCCAGAGATGACATGTCTATCTCCATTGGAACCTTGTACTATACTCTCTGATTGTTCTCCTGAAGATGTGTCACATTGTCAGGTTGGGTGGAGCTAATGCAACCTCTACATTACCTCTTTCAGGGGTTATTAAGTACCAGGCTGGGTTGCACTGTCATGCCTCCATGGTTCCAATAGCTGGTGAATACTCAGGCCTGCAGCTTCCACACAATCACTGCCCAAATATCTGTTTAATCTGAGCAAGATCAAATGAGATCGCACGAAATGAGCTGTGTCTATAACTGAAATACAGTGGAGTATCTGCCTTCTTTTCCATGACTTCAATTGTCCATTCAGGAAAAGTAGTCTCCATCCAAATAACTGCTGGGTCAAAATGGTGACTATCCACCAAACGCACTCATTCATGGATCTTCTTTGTGTTGCTCCCTGAAACTCAGACACAAGGGCATGATGGGCTCACAATTTCTGACCTGCCTACAGCGACCATTAGTCAACTCTGCCTGACCCAGACCTCACTCTCCTCTGGCTGCTGCAATTACATTAACTTCAATCAATTGATCTGATCTCCTCTGCTGGAGTTCAATTAGTCCGAAAAATGCCTCATCTCCTGGCAATCCCATCTGGGCATGTGATGCTGGGGGATGTCATCCTCCAGTCACACATCGATTACATTCAATTATTCTGTTTCTTTGTGCTGATTCATGGAAGGTTTTATGTTCATGCTGATGGACATTGTGCAAAATAGAACCAAAACTTCAGAGTTAACTTCACCTCGACAATGCTAGCATCCTGCCCTGTATGTTCTGTGTGTACCACACTGAGTACAGACCGAGCAGTTCACAAAATCTTAGCTCAGGATGACTTTGGGTTGAGAAACTGCTTGGTTACTGTAGATTAAGGAACAGTCTTCAGGACAAACTAATCACTTCAGGGAGGACAGCAATCAGATAGGAACTAGCAACTATCATCAATTGTACAGTCATAGAGAAACAGATCCTACAGTCCAACTCATCCATGCCAACCAGATATCCTTTTTTTATTCATTCGAAGGGTGTGGCATTGCTGGCTGGGCCCATCCCTAACTGTCAACCACATTGCTGTGGGTCTGGAATCACACATAAGCCAGAATGGCAATTTTCTTCCTTAAAGGGCATTAGTGAATCAGATGGATTGTTCTCCTGGCAATCAGCAATGGATTCATGGTCATCATTAGACTCTTAATTCCGGATATTTTCTTGAATTCAAATTCCACTATTTGCCAAGGTGGGATTCAAACCCAGGTCACCAGAACATTACCAGAGTCTCTGGATTAACAGTCCAGTGATAATACCATTAGGCCATTGCCTCCCTTGTGATATGTCCAATATAAATCTAGTTCCATTTGCCAGCATTTGGCCCATATCCCTCTAAACCCTCTCTATTCATATACCCATCCAGATGCCTTTTAACTGTTGTAATTGTACCAGCCTCCACCACTTCCTCTGGCAGTTCGTTCCATACATGCACCACCCTAAATGTGAAAAAACTGCCCTCAGGTCCCTTTTAAATCTTTCCCGTCTCACCTTAAACCTGTGCCCTCTAGTTTTGAACTACCCCACCCCAGGGAAAATACCTTGTCCATTCACCCTATCCATACCCCTCATGCTTTTATAAACCTCTTTAAGGTGATCCCTCAGCCTCCAACGCTCCAGGGAATATAGCCCCAGCATATTCAGCCTCTCCCTGTAAGTCAAACCCTTCACCCCGGCAACATCCTTGTAAATCTTTTCTGAACACTTAAAGATCTGTAATCATAGCAAACCTTTCACAACCTCCAGACATTCCAAAGAACTTTAAAGACAATGATATACTTTAGAAGTGCGATCACTGTTGTAACATAGGGAACATGGCAGCAAATTTGTGCAGGAAGCTCCTGTAGACAGAGCAGTGAACTGTTTTGGTAATGTTGGATGAGGGGTTATGATTACCCCAACCACTGGATGAACGTCCTTCGAACAGTGCTGTTTTGAGTCCACTTGCAAGGGTAGACTAGGCCGTGGTTCAACATCTCACCAAGAGATGGCACCTCTGGCAATGCAGCACTCACTCAGCACTGGGTATCAAGCTCAAAGCACTACAGTAGAGCACGAGCCCTCAATACGCTGACTCAGAGTGGACCCCACTGAGTCTCAGCTGGGACATATTTTCATTGACATTGGCACACACACCCAAAGCACAACAGGTATAGCTCAGTGGTAGAGCATTTAACAGCAGATCAAGAGGTGCCTGGTTCAAATATGGAGGAGGCCCTGTTCTGGTGAGGTGGTAGTGTCCCTACCCCTAGATCAAGAGGTGTGGGCTCATGTCCCACCAGCTGCAGAGGTGTGTAATAACATCTCTGATTAGGAAAAATAGATTAATTTTTTTAAAAATGCAAATCCAACTGTGTCAATTGTAATATAACACATCACAGTCAATAATTAACTAAAACAGGGATATTATGATTGGAGACAACACAGTGAGGAGCTGGAGGAACACCGCAGGCCAAGCAGCATCAGAGGAGCAGGAAAGCTGACATTTCGGGTCAGGACCCTTCTTCAGAAATGGGGGAGGGGGAAGGGAGCTCTGAAATAAATAGAGAGAGGAGGGTGGGGCTGGGAAGATAGGTGGGATGGTGATAGGTGAGTGCAGGTGGGGATTGGTCAGTGGGAGAGGTGCAGTGAATAGGTGGGAGAGAAGATGGGCAGGTTGTGTCAGGTCAAGGAGGCCGGGATGAGAGGGAGGGTTGGACATGGGATGAGGCCAGGGGTGGGGAGATTTTAAAACTGATGAATTCTATGTTTAGACCATCAGACTGTAGGCTCCCGAGGCAGAATATGAGGTGCTGCTCCTCCAGTTTGTGGGTTGTGTCATTGTGACACTGGAGGAGGCCCAGGATGGACATGTCGCCCACGGAGTGGGAGGGGGAGTTAAATTGGTTGGCGACTGGATGGTGTTGTTGTTTGTCGTGAACAGATCCTTTACGAAACGGTTTCTGAGTCTGTGCTTGGTCTCAACGATGTAGAGGAGGCCACATTGGGAACAACGAATACAGTAGACCACATTGACAGATGTGTAGGTGAGCCTCTGTCTAACGTGGAAAGTTTGTTTTGTTCCTTGAATGGAGGTGAGGGGGGAGGTGTAGTACTTCCTGCGATTGCAAGGGAAGGTGCAGGGGGTGGTGGGGCTAGTGGGGAGTATGGAGTGGATGAGGGAGTCGCGGAGAGAACGGCCTCTACGAAACGCAGGTAAGGGTGGGGAGGGAAATATATCCTTGGTTGTGGGGTCGGATTGTAGGTGGCGAAAGTGGCGGAGAATGATACGTTGAATCCAAAGGTTAGTGGAGTGGTATGTGAGGATCAGGGGGATTCTGTCTTTGTTTTTATTGCAGGGGGGGAATGTGAGGGCAGAAGTGCGGGAAACGCAAGAATTGCGGTCGAGAGTGTTTTCAACCACTGAGGGGGAGAAATTGCGGTCCTTGAAATAAGAGGACATCTGGGATGTGTGGGAGTGGAATGCCACATCTGGGAAGCAGATACGGCGGAGGCAGAGGAATTAGGAATAGGGGATCGCATTCTTGCAGGAAGGTGGGTGAGAGGAGGTAATGTTCCAGGTAGCTGTGGGAGTCGGTGGGCTTGAAATAGATATCAGTTTCGAGCTCTCTTCCCTCTCCCCATTTCTGAAGAAAGGTCCTGACCTGAAACGTCAACTTTCCTGCTCCTCTGATGCTGCCTGGCCTGCTGTGTTCCTCCAGCTCCACACTGTGTCATCTCTGACTCCAGCATCTGCAGTTCTTGCTGTCTCCGGGTGATATTATGATTGGAATTCCTTCACAATTGCAGAACAACTCCAGTGTCAACAGCCATCTATCATCAGACAATCAAATATGTTGTATTCTTTACTGATCTCTGAAGTAAGTGTGAAAACACTCTCAGTACAACACATCAATGAATCCAATGTGTTCATTGCTGGATAAATGGGAACACGTTCGAGCAGTTAACTGCACTGCGGGACATTCCATTCAGTTGCCTTACTTTCCCAATAGAATAAACAAACATATAATCTTGTACACAAAAGGAAACACTGCGGATGCTGGGAATCTGAAACAGTACAAAACACTGGAAATACTCAGCTGGTCTGGCAGCATCTGTGGAGAGAGAAACAGAGTTAACGTTTCAGATCAATGATCTTTCAGAAACTCATTCTGATGAGAGGGCATGACCTGAAATGTTAACTCACTTCCTCTCCTCCACAGATTCTTCCAGAACTGCTATTTCCAGCACCTTTATTTTTATTTTATAACAGTACGTAACTTTTCTTTAGCTACTTCAGGCGACATGATTTAAAACAGTTTGAAGCCTTGCATTTGTAGACGGTCTTTGGGGAGCTGATGTTGTGGCATTTTTGGAGTTATTAATGGACTTACTGAGAATATTTCTCCCTTGCTGGAACAAATGAGGACTAATCCCTACAGTCCCTAGAGAACTTTACTGGGACATTTCTGCATTCAGTCTGGTCTTTAATAAATGCAGCTGTTTATCCTGGGCACCTGAAGACTCACACACTCTCTCACACGCTCACACATACTCTCACAAACACTCTCACACTCTCTCAAAGCACTCTTTAACTCACTCACACACACTCTTACGCATGTGTACACTCCTTCACTCTCTCCTCACTATCACACTCACTGTCACATGCACTCACGCACTCTCTCAGCCTTTCTCTCACACTTGTACTCTCTCTCTCGCTCTCACACAAGATGGTGCTGTTGGCACAGTAGGTAGTGTTAGGGCTGAGCCCATCTGCTCCAGGCTGGCCGCCTTCTTTTTCTCTCTCTCCTTTTCATCTTTTTTCTTCTTCTTTTCTTCATCTTCCTGACATCCCAGGGAGGCCAGAGCAGTGTCGGTGGTGACTCCTGGTTCGAGGGCCCAATGCGTGGGACAACAGCTGCATCCAAGGTGAATTGGGGACTGCTGGGCCTACCACAGCCAGAACAGGGACCTTGCAGAAGACCTGGAGCTGTGTTTGGGGACCCCGGCTGATAAAGATGAACTCTAAGTACTTCCTTTTTATTCTCTTGTACCTCAAAATGGTGCCAGAATGTGGCGACAGAACACTTTTCACTGTATCTCCCAAGATATATGTGACAACAAACCATTCACACACTCTGTCACTTTCATACACACTCACACATTCACTCTCTCTCGTGCTCACACTCTCTCTCGAATTCACACTCTCTCTTGTTCTCACACACACACTCTCGCACTCACACTCTCTCACTCTTATACATACTCTCACTCTCTCTCTCTCTCACACACACACACACAGACACAAAAACACAATTAGCAGATCTCACTGGAGTAGACAGGTAAAGCTGGCAAACAGAGATGATATAGAAAAGTTGGTTTCAACAGTGAATTTAAACCCAAATCTGAATATGTATTTATTCATTTCAGACTACGACCATTTGGCCAAGAGGAGATAGTCTGCAGTGACTCAGGAAGCTTTGAGTTATGAAGTAATATTTATCAAAGCAGGGCAGTGACAGTTCTTGCTTTCCAGCTCAGCTCAGGGCTACCACGCACACTCAGTCCCTATTCTCTCCCCAACATTCTGGGGTCTCTTTCTTCCAGCTCCACAGCAGACCCCCCTGACTCCAGGTTCAAACTTGGTGCATATGTCAGCATCTGAAAGCTACTGCTCCTTAACTCTTTCCACTCTTTTAAATGAAGGGTGTAAACAGAAAAAAACACTGGCACTATTAGACACACCCAGGATAGGAACAGCACAGGGTAAAACACAGAGGAAAGCCCACTCTGCTCTTTCGAGACAGAAAATAACCACAGCCCATTGATCAATGGTATTATTAAATTCTGATTGGCCTTGGTGAGGCTCGTTTGTCATTGGTTCAAGGGGTGTGCGATCAGTCTGTTATTGGTCCTTGTGAGTGATGGACATGAACTGGTGTTAACACGCCCCCATATTTCCTGGTTGGCTGAGTAAGGAGTCACTTGTCCATTGGCCTGTGATCTTCATTGTGGTCTCTTTTTGTTAATTCTATGATTCCTTGCTAAGGTAGCAGTATATTTTATGATGTCTTCCTTATCCATTTCTTCGGAACCGGGGGTTAAATGCTGCCATGTTCCTGCGATTGACACTCTGAGCTCACCATCTCAGTTTGTGATTAATTGATACAAGTTCCTTGTTAAATCAAACACCTTATCAGGGATTGTTTGTTTTTGGAGGCATTTCATACTCCACTCTCTTTCTGTAGAAATCAGTGCCTGGAATGGGTTTCTTCACTTTTATAACAGGATCTGGTGAAAAAGTTGTTTACAAATTTAAAACTATCTGAAACTAAAACAGAAGATCACAATACCAATATAAAAGATTACGAAGTGGGTAGTGTACAGAGTGTTTACAAAATATAAATGAATAATGAACAATGTCTGAATTGTGAGGTAGTGAGATAGTCTTGTACATTCAGACAATAAATAGCCTTGCATGATGAAAATCTAGAGGAGTACACATTACAAACTTAAAGACACATTGCTACAAAGTTAAATCGAAGACAAAGAATGCATATGGTCAAACATAATCTGTTTGTGAAGACCATAAAAGAACGAACACAGAAAGGCCATTCAACCCATCAAGTCTGCTCCGCCATTTAATGAGATCATGGCTGATCTGATCATCCTCAACTCCACTTTCCTGCCTTTTTCCCATAATCTTTAATTTCCTTCCTGATTAAAATCTGTCTCAGCCTTGAATGTACTTAATGACCAGCCTCCACAGCCTTCTGCAGTAAAGAATTCCACAGATTCACAACTCAGAGAAAAAAAAATCCTCCTCTTGTCTGTCTTAAGTCATCAGAACACAGTTAATGTCGAATGCAGCTGATTTATGTTTCCTTACTCTCTTCCCACAGTATACCCTGCTAGCTTTCCTTTATTGATAACATCACCTTTTAGTTCTGAGTTCTCATGTTGAGAGGATGTGAGCTGGTGTTATGGATACAGAACTGGCTTGGTCATAGAAGACAGAGAGTAGCGGTGGAAGGGTGCTTTTCTGACTGGAGATCTGTGACCAGTGGTGTTCAGCAGGGATTGATGCTGGGACCCCTGTTGAAATGATTTGGACGAGTATTCAAGTAGTCTGATTAGTAAACTTGCAGACAACACATAGATTGGCGGAGCTGCAGATAGTGAGGAAGATTGCCAGAGGATACAGTGGGATAGGCTAGAGACTTGGATGGAGAAATGGCAGATGTAACTTAATCCAGAAAAATGTGAGGTGATGTATTTTTGAAGGTCTAAAGCAGGAGGGAAGGAGATAGTGAATGGCAGAACCCTTAGTA
This sequence comes from Rhincodon typus, assembly GCF_021869965.1. Lineage (NCBI taxonomy): Eukaryota > Metazoa > Chordata > Chondrichthyes > Orectolobiformes > Rhincodontidae > Rhincodon > Rhincodon typus. The sequence continues at coordinate 3,101,528 of NC_063350.1, forward strand.
GCATCAATGTAGAGAGGAATTTAAGTGTACAGGTCCACAATTGCCTGAAAGTGGTAAGTGGATAAGGTGGTAAAGAATGCATATGACATGCATGCCTTCATCAGTCAGGGGTAGAGTATAAAAATTGGCAAGTCATAGTGTAGCTGTATGCAACATCAGTTAGACCACACACTTGGAATATTGTGTACAGTTCTGGTCACCGCAACACCTGAAGAATGTGGAGGATGTGGAGAGCGTACAGAAAAGGTTTACCTGGATGTTGCCTGGTTTTGGAGGGTATTAGCTAGGAGGAGAGATTGGAAAAACTTGGTTGGTTTTCACTTGAGTGTCAGAGGCTGAGGGTCGGAACTGATAGAAGCTTACAAAATCATGAGAGGCTGGGATAGAATGGATAGTCAGAGTCTTTTTCCCGGGATGGAATTATCAATTACTAGGGGACATAGGTTTCAGGTAAAAGTGCATAAGTTTAAAGGAGATGTAAGAGGCATGTTTCTTACGCAGAGGGTGGTATGTGTCTGGAATATGCCGCTAGAGGAGGTGGTGGAGGCAGATACAATAAGAAGCATCTTGACAGATACATGAATAGGCAGGAATTCAGGGACATGGATGGCATAGAAGCAAATGGTTTTTAGTTTAGAAAGGCATCATGTGTCAGTGCAGTCTTATTGTCAAAGGACCTGTTCCTGTGCTGTACTGCCCTTTGTACATATACACAAGGACTCGACCCCCATAGCTCTCTGTGGCAACACACTCTATAGACTCACAACCCTCTGAGAGAGGAAATTCATCCTCATCTCAGTCTTAAATTGGAGCCCTTTTATTCTGAGACTATGTCCTTTGGTCCTAGACTCTTCCCACGAGGGGAAACATCCTTTCAGCATTTATCCTGTCAAGCCCCTTAAGAATCCTGTATGTCTCAACGAGATCACCTCTCACTCTTCTAAACCCCAGGAAGTAGAGTCCCAACCTTTTAGCCTTTGCTCATAAGACAATCACTCTATACTAGGGATCATCCTAGTGAACCTTCTCTGAACTGCCTCCAATGAAATGATATCTTTCCTTAAATAAGGGACCAAAACTGCTCACAGTACTCCAGATGTGGTCTCATCAGCACCTTGTACAGTTGCAGTAAGTTTTGGAGACAGGCTATGATTTATAGAAAACCGAGTCCATTTGTTAATGTGTTCACTCAGTGAACAGCATTTACTTACACAACAGAGTCTATTTTATACTGGTCTAACTTAACAGAGAACAATAACAGTCTACTGAATCTGTTTAAATACGGCCCCCAGCTACAGGCAAGCACTGAAATGACACCTACATCTCCCAGTAAAAGTGGCATTATTTTAGGACCATTGGAACATGAGTAGGCCTTTCAACCCCTTGACCCAAATTTTATAATCTAAATGAGTGCATCAAACATTTACATCATGCAGATTAAATGCGAAATGTCAATTCAGTCACTTGAGCAATGTGGTCTCAGCATGATTCAGAGGTGAAATTGTTTAATCATCCCTGGGATTCACGGTGTTCATAAATGCAGCAACTTTTGACAGCACAGATTTCCCTCAATCAGGAATTGCCCTGTTCTTGAGCTCAGATCTGAGGAAAATAAGCTGGAGAGCCTGAGCTATATTATTACAACATTGACTACACCTCAACACTACTTCATGGCTGGAAACAACATCCTGAGGAAATGAAGATTTCTGCACAAATGCAAGTGGTGGCGAGTGATATTGAGTTCAGAGAAAAGGTATCAATCAAGTAAATTGATCCATCCTGGATAGTGATGAGCTTCCTGAATGTACTCACAGCTTCACACATCCAGACATGTTGCACCATCACTGCAAAATTAAACTTTGTAGTTGATGCAGAGTCTTTGGGAGGGCAGTATAGGAACCAGTTGTAGCGATTGTAATGTGGTCAGCCAGCTGGACCTCCTAGAATATGAATTCCCTGATTGAGGCTGTTAATCTGGTCCATTCAGGGAACCCTGGCTGACAGATACATGCAGGAGTGTATTGAGGTTCTGTTCACTCTGAGAGCTGGCTCTGGGGAAGCTGGACCAGTGACGAGGACTCTCCGCCTGTAAGTAAAGTGTGATTTGGTGATGGGATACCGGTCTCTATGGAGTAATTTCACCAGTCATCACAGTCCATCTTACCTCTCCTCTGTCCTTGTAGCTGTAGTGTTGATAATGGCTGGTGCAACTCAGCTTCTAATCCCTAGTGTCTCCCGAGTTACTAGACTAATCTCTCACAAATTCGCTGGTTGTTCAAAAGTAGAAGAAGCTGATGGGAGGACAGAGAGCAGATAACAACAGGGTAACGGTCCAAGTGGAGGTACACGGGGTTAGGCTGGTACAGATGAGGTGGGCTGAATGGTCTTCTGTGTGTGCCCCAAAGCTTTCTATGTTTCTGTGTTCATGTGAAACTCTACATCAGCAAGTTGGGGCTAATATGTGAAAACAAGGTGTAGAGCTGGATGAACACAGCAGGCCAAGCAGCATCATAGGAGCAGGAAGGCTGACGTTTCGGGCCTAGACCCTTCATTTTTTTCTGATGAAGGGTCTAGCCC
>NC_063350.1:3109104-3123900 GCF_021869965.1 Rhincodon typus
GGGCTAGACCCTTCATCAGAAAAAAATGAAGGGTCTAGGCCCGAAACGTCAGCCTTCCTGCTCCTATGATGCTGCTTGGCCTGCTGTGTTCATCCAGCTCTACACCTTGTTATCTCAGATTCTCCAGCATCTGCAGTCCTACTATCTCTGGGGCTAATATGTGAACAGCTCAAAACAGTCATATGGGAAAGGGGCTAGGGTTTAGCAAACCTGTACAAGGAAGGACAAAGCAGCACATTAATCCCACAGGTTCACATGCTGGCTGTCTGTATTAGAGAATGGAATACAGTCTGCTTAGAGATTGGGCCACAAGTGATATCATGGTTGGTCTGATAATCCTCAAATCCACTTTTCTGCCTTTTCCCTCTAACCCTTGAATTCCCCCTTACTGATTAAAAATCTGTCTATCTCAGCCTCGAATATACTTAACACCCATCCTCGACAGACCTCCGTGGTAAAGAATTCCATAGATTCACTACCATCTGAGAGAACATATTCCTCCTCATCTCTATGCCAATGGGTGCCTCCTCATTCTAAGATTATACTCTCTGGTCCTAGACACTCCCAAAATTGAAAACAACTTTTCCATATCCAACCTGTCAAATTCGCTAAGATTCTTCTATGTTTCAATAAGGATGCCTCTCAGGCATCACGTGTGTCGGCACAGCCTTGGTGGGCCGAAGGGTCTGTTCCTGTGCTGTAACGTTTTGTGATCTTTATTTTCATTCTTCTAAATTCTATTGAGTGTAGACTCCACCTCTCCATGTCAGACAGTTCACCATTCTGGGAATCAGCCGAGTGAACCTTCTTCAGACTGTCTCCAAACATTTATAAAGTCATCAGGTCAGGCAACATTTTCAGAGCAGGCAGCCCAGCTACTAAAATTGTGGTTTACTATGAGAGATTTAATTTTTGATATTTAAAATAGATATCCAGACTATTTGAGTTCTGAGGAAGGGTCACCAGACCCGAAATGTTAACTCTGATTTTACTGCCAGACCTGCTGAGCTTTTCCAGCAACTTCTGTTTTTGTTCCAGACTATCTCTCTCCAATTAACCCCAAATATATCTAGAGTATTCCCATGATGCAAACACTTCTGGACCCCATTTGCCAGACCCATGATGACCTGTTTGCTGAAAGATTAAATGGCAAACTTAGAATTCAATGTAGAGTGGGTTACTATGAAGAAATACCACTGATCTACGTTGTTTATCCACTGCAAGATACTATAGGAGATGGACAGATTGAAAATGGTCAACAACAAAAAAAAACAGAAATTGCTGGAAAATCTCAGCAGGTCTGGCAGCATCCATGGAGAGAAATTGGAGTTAACATTTTGAGTCCAGTGGTCTTCCTTCAGAACTCGGATTGATTGAAGTGCAGCTAAAGTGCTCCTTCACCTGGAAGGTATGTTTGGGCCCTTGGATACTGAGGAAGGAGGAGGTAAATGGGCAGGTGTTAGACTTTCGGTCATTGCAGGGGAAGGTGCCGTGGGGCTGTTGGGGGGGTGTTGGAAGAGTGGACCAGGGCGTCCCAGAGGGAACGGTCCCTGTGGAAGACAGACAAGGGAGGGGAGGGGAATATGTGTCTCAATGTGGAAGTACATGATTGCACTGGAGGGGTTTCAGAGATTCACCAGGATGTTATTTGGGATGGAGCACTTCAGTGATGGTTGTGTTAAGCTCAGGTTGTTTTTCTTAGGAGCTGAAGAGGCTGAGAGGGACTTGATAGAGATGCATGAGGTTATGAGGGGCATGGACAGAGTGAACAGAAAGCAGCTGTTCCCCTTAGTTGAAGGATCATGAACTTTTAAAGTGAAAGGCAAGACACTTAGAGGGGATTTGAGGAAAAGTGTTTTCACCCAGAGGGTGGTGGGAATCTGGAATGCACTGCATGGGAGGGTAATTTTTTTAATCACTTGGGTGTCGCTGGCTGGGTCAGCATTTATTGCCCGTCCCTAGTTGCCCCTTGAGAAGGTGGGGGTGAACCGCTGCAGTCCATGTGCTGTAGGTACAAAGAACATAGAACAGTACAGCACAGGCCCTTCGGTCCACGATGTTGCGCGGACCTACTATCCTATTAAGATCAAACTACCCTGCATACCCTACATTTTACCATCCTCCATGTGCCTATCCAAGAGTCGCTTAAAAGTCTCTAAAATATCTGACTCCACTACCACTGCCGGCAGCGAATTCCACACACCCACCACTCTCTGTGTGAAGAACCTACCTCTGAAATCTCCCCATACCTTCCTCCAATCACCTTAAAAATTATGCCCCCTCGTAACCGTCATTTCCGCCCTGTGAAAAAGTCTCTGGCTATCCACTGTATCTATGCCTCTCATCATCTTGTAAACCTCTATCAAGTCACCTCTCATCCTTCTTTGCTCCAATGAAAAAAGCCCTAGCTCCCTCAACCTTTCCTCATAAGACCTGCCCTCCAGTCCAGGCAGCATCCTGGTAAATCTCCACTGCACCCTCTCTAAAGCTTCCACATCTTTCCTGTAATGAGGTGTCCAGAACTGAAAAAAATATTCCAAGTATGGTATAACCAGGGATTTATAGAGCTGCAGCATAACCTCACGGCTCTTAAACTCCATTCCTATGCTAATGAAAGCCGACACACCATACGCCTTCTTTACAAACCTGTCAACTTTTAGGGATCTATGGACATGGACTCCAGGATCCCTCTGTTCCTCCACACTGCTGTGAATCCTGCCATTAACCCTGTATTCTGCATTCAAATCCGACCTTCCAAACTGAATCACTTCACACTTTTCTGGGTTGAATTCCATCTGCCACTTCTTTGCCCAGCTCTGCATCCTGTCAGTGTCCTGTTGCAACCTACAACAGCCCTCCACGCTGTCCACTACTCCACCAACCTTTGTGTCATTGGCAAACTCACTAACCCACCCTTCCACTTCCTCATCCAAGTCATTTATAAAGGTCATAAAGAGCCGAGGTCCCAGAACAGATCCCTATGGAACACCACTGGTCACCGAGCTCTAGGCTGAACATTTTCCATCTACTACCATCCTCTGTCTTCTATTGGACATCCAATTCTGTACCCAGACAGCCAAATTTCCCTGAATCCCATGCCTCCTTACTTTTTGAATGAGCCTACCATGTGGAACCTGATCAAATGCCTTGTTAAAATCCATATACACCACATCCACTGCTCTACCTTCATTGATGTGTTTTGTCACATCCTCAAAGAATTCAATAAGGCTTGTGAGGCATGACCTGCCCCTCACAAAGCCATGCTGACTATTTCGAATCAAACTGTGCTTTTCCAAATAATCATAATACTATCTCTCAGAATCCTCTCCAATAACTTGCCCACCACAGAAGTTAGACTGACTGGTCTGTAATTTTCAGGATTATCCCTATTGCCTTTGTTGAACAAGGGAATGACATTTGTCACTGTCCAATCTTCTGGTACTACTCCAGTGGACAGTGAGGATGCAAAGTTCATTGCCAAAGAGGCAGCAATCTCTTCCCTCGCTTCCCATAGAAACCTTGGGTATATCCTGTCTGGCCCAGGGGACTTACCTATCCTCGTGTTTTTCAAAATTACTAGCACATCCTCCTTCCTAACATCAACCTGTTCGAGCATATCAGCCTGTTTCATGCTGTCCTCACAAACGTCAAGGTCCCTCTCACTGGTGAATACTGAAGCAAAGTATTCATTAAGGGCCTTCCCTACCTCCTCTGACTCCACGCAAAAGTTCCCTCCACTATCCCTGATTGGCCCTACCCTCACTCTGGCTATCCTCTTGTTCCTCACATAAGTATAGAAAGCCTTGGGGTTTTCCGATCCTACCCGCCAAGGTTTTCTCATACCCCCTTCTAGCTCTCCTAAGTCCATTCTTCAGTTCCTTCCTGGCTACCTTGTAGACCTCTAGAGCCCTGTCCGATCCTTGCTTCCTCAACCTTAAGTCAGCTTCCTGCTTCCTCTTGACTAGGTGTTCCACATGTCTCGTCATCCAAGGTTCCTTCACCTTACCATCCTTTCCTTGCCTCAGTGGGACAAACCTATCCAGTACCTGTAGCAACTGCTCCCTAAACAACCTCCACATTTCTGTCGTGCATTTCCCTGAGAACATCTGATCCCAATTGGTGAATTCTCCCTCCCCCAATTAAATACTTTCCCATACCGTCTGTTCCTATCCCTCTCCATGGCTATAGTAAAGGTCAGGGAGTTGTGACACTATCACCGAAATGCTCTCCCACCAAGAGATCTGACACCTGACTTGGTTCGTTGCCAAGCACCAAATCCAACATGGCTTCCCCTCTATTCGGCCTATCTACATACTGAGTCAGAAATCCTTCCTGAACACACCTGACAAAATCTGCTCCATCCAAACTATTTGCACTTAGGAGGTTCCAGTCTATATTAGGGAAGTTGAAGTCACCCATGACAACAACCCTATTACTTCTGCACCTTTCCAAAATCTGTCTCCCAATCTGTTCCTCAGTGTCTCAAAAGTGAACTTGGGTGGGTCTTCAGCACGCAACCTTTATAGCCCAATTCTTTGGGAATTTAATGTGCTTTCCATTATGCCACAGAACTGCACACAATGGTAGACCCACAATGTTGTTAGGGAGGGTATTCCAGGATTGTGACCCAGCGACACTGAAGGAACAGTGATATATTTCCAAGTCAGGGTTGTGAGTGGCTTAGAGGGGAACTTGAAGGTGGTGGTGTAGAGGCAGGACACCTCACAATCTTTAAAAAGTACTTGGATGAGCCTTGAAATGTCATAGAATTCAAGGTATGGGCCAAGGGCTGGAAAGAGGGATTAGTGCAGGCAAGTGACGGCCCTTTCTCTTCGCTGGTGCAGAATCAATGGGCTGAATGGCATGTACTCTGTGACTCTGTGAATATCACCATCAAGGCCAGGAGTTTGTGCATTCTTTAGTTTTGATGGTGCTGGTGAGTGGTTTTAGGAACCTCTGCAGTCTGTGTGGTGAAGCTGCTCTCCTGATACCGCCCACCAGTTTAATGGCCTTCCATCATCCAGCCCTCCCTCACTCGACCATCCACATTCCACCTAAAACCTATGTCCCCTAGTAATTAACATTTCTACCATGCAAAAAAGACTTTAACCAATCATTCTCCAGTTGGGAGGTCATGTTGTGACTGTACAGGACTTTGGTAAGGCCACTATTGGAATACCACATTCAATTCTGGTCTCCCTACCATAGGAAAGATGTTGTTAAATTTGAAACGGTGCAGAAAAGATTTACAAGGATGTTGCTGGGGTTGGAGGGTTTGAGCTATAGAGAGAGGCTGAATAGACTGGGGCTATTTTCCCTGGAGCATCAGAGGCTGAGGGTTGACCTTATAGAGATTTATAAAATCATGCGGGGCATGGATATGGTAAATAGACAAGGTCTTTTCCCTAGGGTGGGGCAGTCCAAAACAAGAGGGCATAGGTTTAAGATGAAAGGGGAAAGATTTAAAAGGGACCTAAAGGGCAACTTTTTCACACAGAGGATGGTGCGTGTATGGAATGAGCTGACAGAGGAAGTGGTGAAGGCTGGTACAATGACAACATTTAAAAGGCATTTGGATGGGTATATGAATAGTTAGGTTGAGAGGGATATGGGCCAAAAGCTGGCAAATGGGGCTAGATCAGAATGGGACGCCTTGTCAGCGTGGATGGGTTGGACCGAAGGGTCTGTTTCCATGCTGTACATCTTTTTGACTGAACGCTGGTACCTCTCATAATTGTGTAAACGTTTATCATCACTAAACCTTCAATGTTCAACTGTAAAAGAACAAAGTTTATGCAATCTCTCCTCTTGGCTAATTCCCTCCGAACTAGGCAACATCTTGGTAAAGCTGTTCCGAAACCTCTCCACATCCTTCACATCCTTCTGGTAGTGCGGTGACCAGAACTGTACACAATATTCCAAATGTGGCCATCACTCCATCTCTCTCTCCATCACTCCCTCAATCACTCCATCACTCCCTCAATCACTCCATCACTCTCTCCACGCTCCCTCAATCACTCCATCACTCCATCCCTCTCTCCGCACTCCCTCAATCACTCCATCACTCTCTCCACGCTCCCTCAATCACTCCATCACTCTCTCCATCACTCCATCCCTCTCTCCGCGCTCCCTCAATCACTCCATCACTCTCTCCATCACTCCCTCAATCACTCCATCCCTCTCTCCACGCTCCGTGTATTAATCCATTCCTCTCTCATTCACTCCCTCAATCGCTCCATCCCTCTGTGTCCATTAGTCTGTGCCTCCACTCTGCCTTTCCCACTCTGTTTATCCCTCCTCCCCTATTCTACAGACTGAGTTGATCTCCCCAATGTTATGCCCCGCAGAGCTGCCTCTCCTGCTCACCAGGGTGACCCGTACAAAGATGGCGCCGGATCCGGTCCGTCTGGCTTCCGGTCCGGCCGGGTTCCGGGTCACGGGATTTCCGTTCCGAGGAGCCGAGTAGCTGCGGGTGGATTGCGCCATGGCTTCCGAGTCCGAGCTGGCGTGTATCTACAGCGCCCTGATCCTGTTCGACGATGAGGTGTCCATCACCGTGAGTGAGGGAGGGAAATAAATCGGAGGGTCAGCGCTGAGGGAGTGGGCACTGTCGGAGGGTCAGCGCTGAGGGAGTGGGCACTGTCGGAGGGTCAGCGCTGAGGGAGTGGGCACTGTCGGAGGGTCAGTGCTGAGGGAGTGGGCACTGTCGGAGGGTCAGCGCTGAGGGAGCGCCGCACTGTCGGAGGGTCAGCGCTGAGGGAGCGCCACACTGCCGGAGGGTCAGCGCTGAGGAGCTGCACAATTAATAGTCTGTTTAATCTGATGATAAATTTAATGGAGCCTGTCAGAAAAGAGAGAGAATGCGCCTCTCCACCACCTTTCCCATTGTCTGTACTTTCCAAAGAGATTTACATTTGACCAAATAGTGTTGAAATGTCTTCATGCATGTAGGGAATCTCGTATTTGGTCTGCACAGGAGGATCCCAGAACTCTGCCGATGTGTCCTACATGCTGCAGTGACATCTCTTGTGTTTCCTTGAAATAGCAGGCAGGAGCTCACTTTAACACAAACAAAGACAGAAATTGCTGGAAAAGCTCAGCAAGTCTAACAGCATTCGATGCTGCCAGACATGCTGAACTTTTCCAGCAATTTCTGCGTTTGTTTTTGATTTACAGTATCTGCAGTTCTTAGCTCAGTTTAACATGTCTGAAAGACAGCATCTCTGACCATGCAGCGCTATCTCAGTCCTGTCCTGGGTTATAAGGTAAAGTCTGACAGTGGTCCTCCCTCCCACGACCTGCTAACCTTGTAGTCTGGAGCACTGCCACTGAGACATGCCTAGACCCTGAAGCATTCCTCATATTGCTGACTTGGTGATGAGTGGACCATCGATTTATAATTATGTCAAAGTGTCAGGGAGAAAAATATTTGCACAGACGGTTAATGGACCATAAAATGCATTTCCTCAGGGAAAGTTTTAAGGCATCTGCATCTCTTGAAGGAAAACAGTTGTTAAATCAAAACATAGCTGGAGGAGGGACAAGTGTTGGTCAGTGAGTACATGGTTGATAAACAGGGCTCGGTGAGAATTAGGCCACGGGCAGTGGCGGTTTTGAGTGACTGGAATCTCCAGCTCTGTAGTCTTTCTGAGGCTGACTGTAAATGAGCAGTTCTTGAGCCACCAATGAGGTCCTGTTTAATTGAAGTTCCCTGGCTTTTGCCTACGGTCTTATTGGTGAGGAAGCTTCAAGAGTGATTTGTGAGCTTGTTTTCCAATAAAAGGGAAATAAAAAGCTGTTTACCTGTCACATTTTGAGAGTTCTTTTGCTGAATTGAGGAAAGGAGGATTTTAATGTAATTTATTTTCATTGATTTTGTGATTTCGTTTTAGTTGAATTGAAGTTAAATTTTTGAGAACAAAGATTGAAATTAACAAATAATGATGAGGCTCTGGTCAAAGGACCACTTTGAGAAAGTATTCTTTTTGTTCATTCGTAGGGATTGGGTGTCATTGGCTAGGGCAGCATTTATTGCCCATCAACAATTGCTCAGAGGGCAGTTAAGAGTCAACTACATTACCCTCTAAGTACCCTTTATTAACACTTGGCAGAGGAGGAACTGGAGAGAATGCTAGAATAGAATGCTCGAGGGGCCGAATGGCCTTATCCTGTTTATATTTCTTATTGTTGATAGTGTTATTGACACAGTCCAAAGATAGGTAAAGAAACACTTTTCTGAGGAAGAGTAATTTTGGACTCGAAACGTTAACTCTGTTACCCTCTCCATCGATGCTGTCAGACCTGCTGAGTTTCTCCAGCACTTTCTATTTCCATTTCAGATTTCCAGCATCAACAAGATGCTTTTCATTCGATATGGATGGGAAAATTCTCAGCATTGGTCAATTGCTGGTTTGAATGGCGGCTCAAATAACCAATCCTCAGATAGCGAACCAATCCTCAGATAGCGAGTGCCATGGAGAGACAGGGTGTCAGAGGTTAAGCATCTGATTTCCGGCATTTCTGACAGAGAGGGAGGGAGGGAGGGAGGAACAGTTACAGTAAAGGAAACCTCAGAAAGAGAGAGAGAGTTAGTTGGTGAAAATTGAGACAGAGAGAAACAGGAATTAATGATTCCCTCCTCCATTGTACAGCTGACTAGGTTCAGGAAGGACAGTAATTCGAGGTGTTTTGTTTTTATTCATGACACACAGTGTTCCGTAACAAGAAAAAAAAATCATTTTAAAGACTGTGCCAGTGATTTAGATATTAATTATGTTTTAAAAACCAGCTTGTTGCTTTGTTACAAACATTGTCTCGCTGGAGTGTTCATCAGTTCACTGTTCAGAATGTACCAGGGAGAAGTGTGTGAGGTTAGACTACTTAATTCTCACAGCAAAAGACTTTCCAAATCACATGTATATTATACAAGTAGAGTACAGTAAATATAAACTGTATTAGGAGATTGTTTGTGATTGTTTTGGAGGAATGTTGGACAGTATGTAAGGATGTGGTGGAAGAAAAGCCAGACTTGCATTAATATAATACCTTTTATGACCCCAGAATCTCTTAAACTTCACAAACAATGAAGTGTAGTCACTATTGTGATGTAGGAAGTGCAGCAACCAATTTGGGCACAGCATGTTCCTAGATACAGCAACATGACACCGAGAGACAATCTATTGGTGACATGGTTTGAAGAATAAAGCTCAAACAGGATACCAGGGAGACCTCCCCTGTACTACTTTGAACAACTGCCAAAGAATCTTTTACATCTGCCTCAGCTTAAAGACAGTGCCTTCAGCAGTGCAGCACTCTCCTGCACCTGGACTGTTAACTTACAATTTGTGCTCCAGTCTCAAGTGGGATTTGAGTCCATTATCTCCTGACTCAGAGGTGAGATTGCCACCCACTGAACAGCACTGACTGGTATTGTAATGCTTCAAGGAACAAAGCAATCACACACTGCCCTTGAAACACATTACACTATCCAATACAAGCAATGATGCTGCCTTGTCTTCAGCAGCAGATGTGTTGATTTTATTTAAAGCTGGTAGATTGGGGTGTCAAGGAACAACTCAGAGCTTGGGATAATTTTGCATCTGCAGCAAGTCTTTGCATTTGAAATGTACTGTCTCTTTTAAAGTGATTCTTGTCCTGAGCTCAGCTTACCCCTGCCTGGATCGTTTAAAATATTCATACCCTGTTTCATATTCAAGTCTTCATGTTTTCTCTTTAAACAAAAGGCATCTCTTTGAAAAGCTTGTGCCCCTCTGACACCACCATCCAAAGCATTAAATGAGGAATAATCTCAGAAAAGTTGACGAATGGAACAGAAGAACCAGAGTCTGAACTGACCAGATGTTTAGATCTTGCAGAGTGGATCATGTGGAAAGCAATCTTGAACTGACTTTTCCATTGACAGTCTGAAGAAGAGTCTTATCAGATGCGAAACATGAACACTGTTTCTCTCTCTCTCTCCACAGATGCTCCCAGACCTGCTGAGTTTCTCCAGCACTTGTTGTTTTTACATCAAGCCTCAAAATCCAGGCTGAAGTCAGTAATTTTCACAGATTGATGTTTGAGCTGGGTACCTTCATAGTTTAAATGGTAGATTTGTGCTTAGCCAGGATACTCGGGCAGGGAGCAGGAAAGATGGAACCCAGGGAAAATGAAAACAGCTTTTGCTCTGGGGACAAAAACAAAGTTGCTGGAAAAGCTCAGCAAGTCTGGCAGCATCTGTGAAGGAAATAAGAGTTAACATTTCGGGTCTGGTGACCCTTCCTTAGAACTGATAGTAGCTGGGAAAACGTCAGTTTATATGCAGAAAATAGGGACGTGGGTGGGGTAGGAAGTATACAATAGGATAGAGCCCAAAGAGAGAAAAAGACAGTTGGACAGACAAAGGAGTTGCTAATGATCAGGCTGGGAGGGTGAATAGTTGTTAATGGGGACTGTTAGCGACTAACAACAGGGGGTGTGTAGTGGCAGGCTATGTGGTAACAAGGCCCGGAGTGGGGTCTGGGACATGGGAGAGTTTAGGCCCTAAAATTATTGAATTCAATATTCAGTCCGGAGGGCTGTAGGGTCCCCAAGCGGAAATTGAGATGTTGTTCCTCCAGCTTGCGTTGGGCTTCGCTGGAACACTGCAGCAAGCCAGAGACAGAGATGTTGGCCAAGGAACAGGGTGGTGCATTGAAGTGGCAGCCAACAGGTAGTTCAGGGTCTTTTTTGCAAGCAGAACATAGAACATTGTTACCACATAGCCTGCCATTACACACCCCCTGTTGTTAGTCGCTAACAGTCCCCATTAACAACTATTCACCCTCCCAACCTGATCGTTAGCAAGTCCTTTGTCTGTCCAACTGTCTTTCTCTCTCTTTGGGCTCTATCCTATCGTTTACTCCCTATCCGCCCACCCCCCTATTTTCTGCATATAAACCGACGTTTTCCCAGCAACTATCAGTTCTGAGGAAGGGTCACCGGACCCGAAACATTAACTCTGTTTTTTCCTTCACAGATGCTGCCAGACTTGCTGAGCTTTTCCAGCAACTTTGTTTTTGCTCCTAATTTACAGCATCTGCAATTCTTTCGGTTTTTATTTTGCTCTGGGGATGTGTCTTGGACAAGGAAAAGTCAGTGTTAAATGAAAAAGAAGCCCAAAGATAGGGATAAAAACCATACGATAACCAAAAGATAGGGATGGTTGATAGCAGGGTGGAAATCTCTCACAGAGAGCAGTAAAATGTAATTATGTCGATAATTTCAAATCTGAGTTGTGTAAAGTTTGTTTTTATTAAGGGTGGTGAATCCAGTTAGATCATCGCTAACCTTATGTAATGAAATAGCAGAACAGCCTTGAGTCACTTCTTCCTATTCCAATATTCTAGGTACCCAACCCACCTAAATCTCTAATACTATGGTAAAATGTCACAGATATTTTATTGGGTATGGAGGGATTGGCTTATGAGGAGAGATTGAATAAGTTGGGTTTGTACTCATTGGAATTTAGAAGAATTAGAAGGAGACCTCAGATTCTTAGGAGACTTGACAGCGTAGGTGCTGTGAAGTTGTTTGTCCTGTGGGAGAGTCTAGGACCAGAGAGCATTATCTCAGAATAGGGGTCGCCCATTTACGTAAGAGATGAGGAGGAATTTCTTCTCTCAGGTGGTAGTGAATCTGTGAAATTCTTTGCCGCAGAGGGCGTCGAGGCTGGGTCATCAAGTATATTCAAGGCATTGATAGGCTGATCTTTTATCAGGAAGGGAATTGAGAGTTATGGGGAAAAGACAGGAAAATGGAGTTGAAGATGATCAGATCAGCCATGTTCTTCTAGAATGGCAGAGCAGATTTGATGGGCTGAATGGTCTATTTCTGCTCCTACATAATATGTTCTTATTAAATCTCTAATACTGCGGCAAAATATGATGGATACTGGTCATCTGTTAAACGTAAAATGCTGGAAATATTGCACAGGCCATAGAACATCTTTGGTGAGGGATTCCAGAGTTAACATTTTGGATCTGAAAGCAATTTAGATGAATAGTCATAAACGTAAAGTGCTAGTTCTGTCTCTCTGTCAGCCCCTCTGCTGCCAGATCTGCTAAGTATTTCCAACATTTTCTGTTTTGATTCTACCTAACATTGTGCTACTCATCATTTCACCCTGTTTCTCCCCACTGGGTGGCAGTCTGTACCATTGGATTGTCAATGCAGAATTGAAGAATTTATCTGAGATACATCCTCTTTCCAAGTGTAAGAAGCTGTTGTTTAATGGAACGTTGTATAAGAGGGAACTGGTGGCCTGTTTGACTTTGAAAAGAATCTCAGCCAGGTCTTCTTCTGCTGTTAAAACAATGGGAGGTTATGCTTTAATATTCTTGAGTAGATTTGTAGCTCGGGTTGTGGATGCTGTGGTTGGTTCTGTTGCCGAGCTGGTTCGTTAGTTCGCAGACGTTTCATTACCCTGCTGGGTAACATCATCAGTGCAGCCTCCGATGAAGTGCTGTTGTGTTTTCCCGCCTGGTATTTATACTGTGGGATCTGTTGGTTTTGATTACCTCATTTCCGGTTTTTCTTTGCAGTGGTGTGTATATAGGGTCTAATTCCATTTGTTTGTTGATGGCCTTCTTGGTGGAGAACCAGGCCTCCAGGAATTCCTGTGCTTGTCTCTGTTTGGCTTGTCCTAGGATCCTGACGTTGTCCCAATCAAACTGGTGGTTCTCCTTATCCATCTGAATGGAGACGAGTGAGTCTTAGTCGTGTCTTTTTGTTGCTAGTTGGTGTCCAACGTCTGTCCAACAGGAAGAAATCTGGCTATGAGAATACATGAACACCAACTGTATCCTCTTGACTTTAGGGTCAGCCATGATGTAATTGAAACAGGGTAGATCCTGAGGGGTCTTGACTAGGTGGATGTGGAAAAGATGTTTCCTCTTGTGGGAGAATCTAGAACAAGGGGTCAGACATTAAAATAAGGGAACGCCCATTTAAAACAGAAATGAGAAAACAATATTTGCCTCAGAGAGTTGAGTCATTGGAATTCCCTTTCTCAAGAGGCTGTGAATACAAAATCATGAAATATTTTTTAAGGCAGAATAAATAGATTCTTGATTACTTAAAGGTTATTGGGGGCATACTGGAGTGTAGAGTTTGAGGTTAAAATCAGCTTGGCTATGATCTTATCGAATTGCGGAGCAGGCTGAAAGGGCCAAGTGGCCTACGATTCTTCCTTGGTCACATAGATTCATAGAGCTGTACAGCACAGAAACAGACCCTTCAGTCCGATTCATCCATGCCAACCAGCTATCCTAACTTAATCTACTCCCATTTCCCAGCTTATGGCCCATATCGCTCTAAACCTTTCCTATTCATATAACCATCCAGATGCCAAATAAATGTTGTAATTGTACCAGCCTCCTCCTCTTCCTCTGGCAACTTATTCCATACACGGGCCACCCTCTGCGTGGAAAAAGTTGCCCTTTAGGCTCCTTTTAAATCTTTCCCCTCTCACCTTAAACCTATGCCTCTCTAGTTTTGGACTCCGCTACCCTGGAGAAAAGAGCCTGTCTATTCACCCTATCCATGCCCCTCATGATTTTATAAACTTCTATAAAGTCACCCCTCAGCCTCCGACACTCCAGGGGAAATAGCCCCAGCCTATTCAGCCTCTCTCTATAGCTCAAATCCTCCAACCCTGGCAACATCCTTGTAAATCCTTTCTGAACCCTTTCAAGTTTCACAACATCCTTCCTATAGCAGGGAGACCAGAATTGCACGCAGTATTCCAAAAGTTGCCTAACCAATGTCCTGTACAGCTGCAACATGACCTCCCAACTCCTATACTCAATGCACTGAACAATAAAGACAAGCGTACCTAAATGCCTTCTTCACTATCTTGTCCACCTGGGACTCCACTTTCAAGGAACTATGAGCCTACTCTCCAAGGTCTCTTTGTTCAGTAACACTCCCCAGGGCCTTACCATTAAGTGTATAAGTCCTGCCCTGATTTGCCTTTCCAAAATGCAGCACCTCACATTTATTTAAATTAAACTCCATCTGCCACCTATCAGCCCACCTGATCAAGGTCCCATTGTACTCTTAGATAACCTTCTTCACTGTCCACTACACAAACAATTTTGGTGTCATCTGCAAACTTCAATGTTAGATCAGAAGTGGGGACCCTGAACAGGGTTTATATATTCTCCTTATCCCAATACCCACGATTAATATTCAATTATTGTCCTTACTGCTGCTCTGTATATTTATTACCTGCCCCAGGAAGATGATCAGATTTGATTTATTATTGTCATATGTACCAAGATAGTGAAGAGTGTTGTTTTGCATGCTAACCAAACAAATCATACCTTACATACGTACATCAGGGTAATAGAACATAATGCAGAATATAGTGTTACAGCTACAGAGAAGGTGCAGAGACAGATAAATGTGAGAGGTCCATCTGTAAGTCTGACAATAGCGAGGAAGAAGCTGTTCTTAAATTTGTTGCTGTGTGTTTTCAAATGTTTGTATCTCCTGCCTGATGGAAGAGCGTCAGAGTATAATTGGGGTGGGAGGGGTCTTTGATGTTATTGGTTGCTTTCCCAAGGCACTGGAAAGTGTAGATGGAGTCAATGGATGGAAAGCTGGTTAGTGTGATGGACTGAGCCATGTTCACAACCCTTTGTAATTTCTTGCGGTCTTGGGTAGAGCAGTTGCCGTACCAGGCTGTGATGCATCTGGGTAGGATGCTTTCTATGGTGCATCTATAAAAATTGATGAATCATTTGTGGACATGCT
>NC_063350.1:3124400-3141677 GCF_021869965.1 Rhincodon typus
AACCACATGTCAATCACATGCCATACCTGAGTCCCTCTGCACAAGAGGGAGGTGATGGCCTAGTGGTATTATCACTGGACTGTTTATCCAGAGACCCAGAAAATGATCTGGGTTCAAATCCCACCTTGGCAGATGGTGGAATTTGAATTCAATAAAATATCTGGAATTAAGAATCTAATGATGACCATGAATCCATTGTCAATTTTTGGAAAAACCGATCTGGTTCACTAATGTCCTTTAGGGAAGGAAGCTGCCATCCTTACCTGGTCTGGCCTACATGTGACTACAACCACAGCAATGTGGTTGAATCTGAATTGCACTCTGGGCAATAAGGGATGGGCAATAAATGCTGACTAGCCAGCAATGTCCTCATCTCATAAAAGAATAAAGGAAAAAAAAAAGTCACACACTTTCCAGCCAATTTAGTACTGTTTATAAACATTGAAATTGCTCTTCCAATTTCTTAGTCCAAATCTTTTAAGTAAATTGTGAACAACAGTTGGTCCTAGCAGTGATCCTCATGGATCACATTATTCATCTGGAATGATGTGTAATCGAAGCTAACCTTTGTCTGTTGTCTTGGGATACAGGTGTTCTTGGGATTACAGTTCTACCACATCCCAACCAATAACTGCTACGTTTGTTATATACACTGAGTCTGTGATACACTGGCACTGAGTTCAGAGGCTAAGTACAGCTTTTTGTTAGAATCCAGGGTAGACAAACAGAAGGCTGGAAGAACACAGCAAAGACTGAAGAACGGTAATACGTGGAACATTGACTTTTCCTTTCCTCCAGATGCTGCCTGGCTTGCTGTGTTCTTCCAACCACCTGTTTGTCTACCTACAGCTTTTTCTTGTGGGGTTATCCAGTCTAATATTTGATGTTGATTCAGGGATGTGGACTTTGTTGATAAGGCCAACATTCATGGGGCAGTTGCTGTGCAGATAATCTGAGAAGTGAGCTCCGTGGAGATTCCTTGTAAGTTCCTGGATGTTGGTGTTGAGGGTATGCCTCCATTGTCAGGTCTTTAGTGTTGAATCAAGGGACACAGTGTCAGGAAGAGGGAAGAGGGGTTCCCTTTTGAAAACCACACTCAGTCCTTCCTGTCACTTCCTTCTTTCCTCACTGAATCATAGAATCCCCTATGGTGTAGAAACAGGCCATTCAGCCCAACAAGTTCATACTGCCTCTCTGAGGAGCATCTGACCCGGATTCACCCTCCTACCCCATCCTGTGACCCTGCATTTGAATGGCTAACCCACCTACCCTGCACACTCTGGGCAATTTGATATGGTCAGTCCACCTAACCTGCACATCTTTGGCCTGTGGGAGGAAACCAGAGCACCCGGAGGAAACCCACGCAGACACGGGGAGAATGTGTAAACTCCACACAGACAGTTGCCCGAGGGTGGAATCGATCATCTTTGTCACTCCTTCAAAATCTCAATCAGGAGTTTAAAAGCATAGAGGAAGCTTTACTCTGTATGTAACCTTGTGTTGTATCTGTCTTCAGAGTGTTTTGATGATAATAGTGTCAAGTGAGCTATACTCCATATCTAACCCTTTCCTGCACTTGCCCTGGGTGTATTTGATGGGGACAATGTCAAGGGAGCTCTACTTTCAGTTGAAATGCTAGAGAAAGATCTACTCTGTATCTAACCTTGTGTTGTACATGTCCTGGGAGCATTTTACAAGTTGAAAGATTATCAAATTGAGATGTTTAATGCGATAAAGAAATTGTTTGAGCAAAGAAACCATTTCTTCTGGTCAGCCAGTCCTGTGATAGTGAACATACTTTAAAACATAGAGCCTGGAGGGTCAGGATTGACATCAGGATGTGTTGTTTTACAGACTGTAGAGGGGAAATCCTCATGTTCTCTCTCTATTTCAAAACAGTTGGTGCTGAGGGGCACTGGGGCTTTCAGGATTGAGACTTTTTGGCTTTTGTTACCAAGGGGATTGATGGATCTGCAGGAAATGTGGGCAAATGAGGTTCAAACGCAGATCAGCTGTGATTAAATGGAATGGTAGGATGAAGGAAAAGCCTGGAGAGTTTAAATGACATCTTCCTGTTCCTATATTCTTATAGATGTGCTCAATCCAATCCTTATTTCTGTTTGAATTATCTGTGAGTGCTGACCTCTTCTGATTGGGAAGTGATAAACTGCTAATGGGTAATCGATTCCTTTGCAGGTTTTGCACTCCTTCAACTTCAGTGACCAAAACAATTGGTTGAATTAACCTCTGTTTTCCATCTGTGAGTTTACTGGATCCTTACAGTTGCTAATTATAGTCCAGGCTATTGGCACACACACACAACATGAATGAGCTTCCCCTTGTTCACCTATCATCCGGGTCTTTGAGGCAATGAGCCTGGAGATGTTAATTAACCACAGTGACCATTCTCCATCTTCAGAACATTTTAAAGTGGTCATTATTTTACTCGAAGAATTAACTCTGTTTCTCTCCCCACTACTGCTGCTAACAGGTTAGTCTAACAGGTTTGTTTGAGATCACAAGCTCCCAGAAATCTCAAATAAACCTGTTGGACTATAACCTGGTGTTGTGTGTGACTTCTGACTTTATCAACCTCAGTCCAACACCGGCACCTCCACAATGTGTTTTTATTTCAGATTTCCAACACGCGCAGTATTTTGTTTTTATTTGATCATTCTCAATCAGTGGACTGAGCCTTAACAGTGTGTAATGGTGTAAAATGAATTGGCAGCAGCTTTTACATCATTTAATTATTTTCCTATCTCATCCACACATTTGTCCGCTATTGATTACAACACACTCTGTCATCTTCCACCTTACACTGGTGCAAAGTTTGCTATCCATTTCCTATCATACATCAAGTTTTGTTGCCTTCCACTTTTCCTCGCTGGTCTAGCTTGGCTTCTCCATTGGCCGAACAGCTGGCTTGCGATGCACAGTGACGTCAGTAGTTCAATTCCGATTCTGGCTGAGATTATCACGCAGGACTCTCCTTCTCAATCCCTCCTATTGCCTGAGGCATAGTGACCCTCTGGTTAAACCACTACCTCTAATGAGAGAACAGCCCTGCGATCTCGTAGGACTATGGGTGACTTTACCTTGGCTCCCCATCTAGCAACACCTCCATTTTGAAATTCTTATGCTCATTTTCAAATCCTTCCATGGTGTCCTTCCTTCCAACTTCAGTAATTTGCTCGTGCCTCGCAATCCTCTAAAATATTATTATTTCATAGGACATGGGTGTAGCTGGCTGGGCGAGCAGTATTGCTTGTTCCTAGTTGCTCTTGAGAAGGCGGTGGTGAGCTGCCTTCTTGAACTGCTGCAGTCTGTGTGCTATTAATGATGCTGTCAGGGTGGGAATTCCAGGATTTTGACCCAGTGATACTGAAAGAACGGCGATGTATTTCCAAGTCAAGATGGTGAGCGGCTTGGATGGGAACTTGCAGGGGGTGGTGTTCCCATGCATCTGCTGCCCTTGTCCTTCTAAGAACATTAGTGGGTTTAGTTCCAAGCTTCTTCCAGCCAACACTACCAAAAACAGATTCACTGATAATTCCTCTCACTTGTGTTTGTGAGAACTTAGGCGCAATCTTTGGGTTTGTAGAATGGTGTCAGGGTCTTTAAGAGATAATGCCGAGTAGTGCTTCAAGCTCTGTCGCTATGATAGTGTCATCTGGTCTGAGGGGAAGAGTTGCTCAGGATCTCGAAGGACCTTTCAAGTGTCTAACATCAGAGGGCACAAGTAAACGGGAGGAGATCTGAGGAAAGTGCTTTTCACCCAGATGATGGTAGGGATATGGAACACATAGGGCCAATTGCATGTAAATAGGATTAGTGTGGTTTGGTGTTTGTTGGTTGGCATAGACATGGTGGGCCAAAGGACCTGTTTCTATGCCATATATTTCTGTAACTCCATTAAGGCTTATTAAGCATGTCTTCCTCAAACACAGGAACAAAAACAAAGTTGCTGGGAAAGCTCAGCAGGTTTGGCAGCATCTGTGAAGGAGAAAACAGAGTTAACGTTTCGGGTCCGGTGACCCTTACAGCATCCGCAGTAGTTTTGGTTTTTATTTATGTCTCCCTCAAAGCCTTTGTAACAAAGTCTATTACATCAATGTAAAACACCTACTGCCAATATGCATTAAACTACATTATGTTCATCTTCTTGTTAGAGTGCCAAGTGTGTCCTGTACCATTCCAGACCAAACAGGTTCTGTAGATCCCTACCCTGGAAGAAGATAACAGTAGCAAAACCAATTTCTTCTGAAGAAGAGTCATATCAGGCTCAAAATGCTAGTGCTGACACTCTCTCCACAGACGCTGCCAGACCTGCTGAGTTTCTCCAGCATTTCAGATTTTTATGTTAGCACACATTTACAGGCTGGGAAAGCAAACATACTTAAAGCTCACATTGGGTCTCATTGCCTAAGTGAGTGGGCACCATGAAACCAGCTGCAGTGAGTAAAATCCAAGGGCACGGAACCAATTCAGAGACCCACAGACCCAGGAACGTCACAAAGCCAGGACTAAAATTATAAAGGGATATTTTACAAACCAAAGCAGACCAGGCCTAATGCAAGACAAGATTTACAAGACTGAGACCATAGAAAAGGCAGGAAATCTATTATTTAAATATAGTACAGGAGGGAAACATTTGTTTAAACCACATGCAGTGGGTGTGATCTAGTGCAATGAAATAATTATTTGGAAATTTAGGTTCTGAAGGAGACAGAGCCATGCAAAGCTTTAAGTTTGATTTGTAAATCCATATTTGTGTGTGATAAGAAGGTGAGACATAGTTTTAGTTGAAAAATTTTAATTGCTGAATGGTGCAAAATTGTCTGGAAATTTGTTTGTATGTATTTAAATGAGGCTTTTAAAAACCACTGAGGTGAATAGATTGGTGCCTTAGAGACAAGATCGGAAGAGACAATGAAAAGGCTGTTAAGCTGTGACATATGGAGACAGAGACCAAAACAAGTTATTTTAGAAAGGTCGAATTATCCAGAAGGTCAGTGAGTTTGAGTTTCTTCCAGAGAGAGAAGCAAGTCATTTAGAGAAGAGAGGCCTTGAACAGCAATAGTGTAGTTTCACAGTTTTCAAATCAGCCAGAGAAGAAGTAAAGATCCCCAAATGGCTTAATGTCAGGAGGAGAAAAGCTCTGGAAATGGAAGGCTATGCAAGAAGCATTTAAGGGATGTGTGTTAAGAGGCCATGCAGCCCATTGTGTCTGCATGACCCTCCAAAGAGCACCCCATCCTATCCCCATAACCCTGTATTTCCCATGCCTAATCAACCTAGCCTGCCCATCCCTGGACACTACAGGCAATTTAGCATGGCCAGTTGAGCTAACCTAGACATCTTTGGACTGTGAAAGGAAACCAGAGCACCCGGAGGAAACCCACACAGACACGGGAGAACATGCAAACTCCATACAGACTGTGACCCGAGTCTGAATTGAACCTGGGACCCTGGTGCTGTGAGGCAGCAGTGCTAACCACTGAGCCACTGTGCTGCACATAAGCAGTTTATTTAATGGTCTCAGGAATATATATTAACTAAAGAAATATCACTGAGTGAATGCATAAGTTTACAAAAAAAAATAATTACAGCCATGCCCATTGAAGCAGGACCTTTGAAATGGAAACAGGCTGACCCTTCACTGAGATTTGAGTAAGATGGCTGTGGGGGGTTAAAAAGGTTGAATCTTTATTTTTGAGATTTGTAATAAGATTGCTTCAAATAGATCTTGTATCATGTAAAATAATGTGTTTCCTTACTATCTTGTGAGTATATACAGTGATTGACCACCATGTTAAACAAATTGGTCTCATTCAGCGATCATATTTAGCTGGTATTGCCATCTGCTAGGATCATAACCCTAGGCAAGGCTGTAAAAGACTCTGATTCATCTTACGAAGCCACATATTGCAGTCGTCATTTACTGAGACTGTGCTTCGAACTGAAGTTGTTTATTAAGCCGCAGGAAGCTATTAATGATATTAAGGAAACTAAAATTGTTTATTGAGGCTATATTTGACATGATTCATCTGTAGAAACTACAAAAAAGGCTCAAGTCCTTTATTTTGCTGGCAGAATGTGGGAATCTTTCATTGTGACCACAGGAATGTGAGCAATCCCTCCAGTAGAGTAGTGCACAGCAGCGTTGCTTTTCTGTACAATAAAAAAAACCCTAAAGCAAGGAAAATTAATACTCACATTAGGAACAAATTGCAGCCGAAAAAAATGCTGGCAGGTGATTTGACTTCAGGGATAAGCCAAATAATTCAGAAATTTGGACATCTTAGAGAAAACAATTTTTAAGAGATGGAAACAGAAGCTGAGCAAGCTAATACATTTCTATGTACAATTGGGGTTATTGCTAAAGTTGTTATAACTCACCAAATGAGAAAGAAATAACAGCCACTTTTGAAAGAGCACTGAAAGATTTTGACAACTGATTTACCACCAGAATAAAGAGGTTTCTTGAAACAGCAAGATTTAATGTAAGAGTTCAACATCCATGAGTATCAATAATTTAGTTGATACTACTCTTCAAGGGGAAAATATGACCATGATGATTTGAAATATTAGAGTTCATAAGAAACAGAATTGTTGTTGGAATTGCTGATGACACTTTGTCAGATTAATTGCAGCCAAAATAAAACTTGATTCTAGAGAAAGCCATTCAAATGATGATGAGTGATGCTGAAGTCAGGAGCAACACAGAAAAGTCTGAAGAAGCGAAGATCAATCTTATCACAGGAAATCGGAATCCATTCAGTTCTTAATGTACAAAATCACTGAGAATGCACAGGGGAAACCAGCCTAGCAAATAAAACAGACTCCAGATACCAAATGTCATTGTCAATGATGTCGAACAAAGAAACCTCACAGGCAAAGGCAGTGCACAGAAATGAAAATTAAAGCTTTATCTGTAAAAGATAGCTAGCTTTCAGAAAATGTGCCAAGGTAGGATACTGTCACAAATTAGCAAGAAGTCAAATAGATACTCACAATAAAGAGCTCACCATGTAGAACAGGCGACCATAGAAGAGGCAAAGGTATTTCTAGGGTATTCACACCTAGTCTTTTGTCAAGAAGATATTTAGGTGTCAGTGGGCACTTCATTAATATTAAGCCAATTCAGGGACAAGTGTCACAATATGATCAGATATAGAAAAGAACACTGTTAAAGAACACTGATTACATAGAACAGCATGGACCATAGACATAGCAGTTAAGATTAAATGTATCCTCTCAGTACCTCTTCCAGCACAAGGGGTGTCAGATGGTGGAGAACTTGTGTCTGTGCTCCACAATCAAAGAATTCTCACTCTTAAGTATGAATGTGATCTTCAAATGACAGAAGGATGCAAACCAGTTTAATTCAAGAAATAACTGGTTCAGGAATGGCCAATCATGGGACAGCAGGTCAAGGAATTTGCTTCAGGATCAGCTAGTTGTGGAACAGCTGGTCAAAGGAAAACCAATAGAAAATTTCAGTCTCCCTAAACTCATGGTGGAACCCAATCAGAAGGCAAAATCCAAAATCCTTTTAATATCTTGAAGGCATCCATGAGGTCACCCCTTAACCTTCTAAATTCTAATGAATGCAGGCATAATTTGTACAGTCTGTCCTCATAACTTAACCCCTGAAATCCAGGTTTCATTCTTATAAACCTACATTGTGCTCCCTTCAAGGCCAAATTATCCTTCCTAAGGTGGTGCCCAGATCTGCTCACAGTGCTCCAAGTGGGGTCGAACCAGGGTTTTGTGTACCTGCAGCATAACTTCTGCATTGTTGTACTGCAGTTCCCTAGATATGAAGGCCAGCATTTCATTAGCTTTCTTGATGATTTTCTGCACCTGTTTGCAACATTTTAAAGATCTCTGCTCCTGAGCCCCCTCATCTCTTTGAACATCCACTGGATTTACTTTCATATTATCTAGAAACTACCCTTATCTATCCTTTCTTTGTCCAAAATGGATAACCTCTCGCTCGGTTACATTGAAATCTGTGAGCCAGAAGGTACTGGCAGCTAATCTATTATCTAGTGAGCAGTAGTACAGAGAGCTCACACAACATTGAAATGTGTGCATTGCTCGTGGAACATTTACCATCATATAACAGAACATTTCAAAGTGCAGGAGGCAAACGATATGGATTTGAGATTCTCTTCCTACAAAAGCTTGTGGTGCTAGTTTAATTGGAAACTTCAGGAATAAGATTGATAGAGTTTTGTTCAGAAGTGATAGAAGGTAAGGCAGATAAATGGATAACAAGGTGTGGAGCTGCATGAACACAGCAGGCCAGGCAGCATCAGAGGAGCAGGAAGGCTGACGTTTCGGGTCCGGATAGACATAGAATATTACAGCGCAGTACAGGCCCCGCGGCCCTCGATGTTGCGCCGACCTGTGAAACCAATCTGAAGCCCATCTAACCTAAACTATTCCATTATCATCCATATGTTTATCCAATGACCATTTAAATGCCCTTAAATTTGGCGAGTCTACTACTTTTGCAGGCAGGGCATTCCACGCCCTTACTACTCTCTGAGTAAAGAACCTACCTCTGACATCTGTCCTATATCTATCACCCCTCAATTTAAAGCTATGTCCCCTCGTGCTAGCCATCACCATCTGAGGAAAAAGGCTCCCACTGTCCACCCTATCTAATCCTCTGATCATCTTGTATATGTCTCTATTAAGTCACCTCTTAACCTTCTTCTCTCTAACAAAAACAGCCTCAAGTCCCTCAGCCTTTCCTCATAAGACCTTCCCTCCATACCAGGCAACATCCTGGTAAATCTCCTCTACACCCTTTCCAATGCTTCCACATCCTTCCTATAATGCGGTGACCAGAACTGTACGCAATACTCCAAGTGCGGCCGCACCATAGTTTTGTACAGCTGCAACATGACCTCATGAAGTTTTCTGAAGAAGGGTCCAAATCCAATACGTCAGCTTTCCTGCTCCTCTGATGCTGCCTGACCTGCTGTGTTCATCCAGCTCCACACTGTGTTATCTCAGATTCCAGCATCGGCAGTTCCTACTATCTCTGAGGCAGATAAATGGAGTTGACATACAGATCAGCTGTGCTCTAAAGGAATAGCAGGGCAGGGACCGAATAGCCTCCTCCTGTTCTGGTAGAGATGCTGTGTAAAGGGAAGTGCAATGTGAATGGCATCCTATAATTATAATTCATCCTATAATTAAACAAAAAAACTGTTGATGCTGTGAATCTGAAACAAAAGCAGAAACTTTCTTTCGGTTTTCAAATAAAAACAGAAATTGCTGGAGAAATTCAGCAGGTCTGGCAGCATCTGTGGTGAGAGAAACAGAGTTAACATTTCAGGTCCAGTGACCCTTCCTCAGAGCTATTAACAACTATGAAAAGAAGGTATATATACTAAAGCCGGGTGGGGGAAAGGAGTGAGTAAATAGACAGAGGAGCCCAGAGAGGGACAAAGACAAGCAGACAAAGGGATGGTTAATGGTAAGCAGGGAGACAGAAAAGCTGCTCATGGTGACCATGAGTAGGTGAGAATGGGTTGGCTGTGCTGATAGCAATGGTGTCCATGGTGTCAATATTGAGTATTGAGTCCTGAAAGTTACAGTGTTCTTCATTCTGTAGTTGTGAGAAGTTTAAATGTCTGTCTCACTCACCAGTCTGACCAGCTTTTCATACAAGAACTGGTTCGGCCCAATAAGCTGACTGTTCTTTAAGTCTGTCGTTTGTATCGGTTGTTTTCTATAGAGACAGTCAGCTGGATCACACTTCAATGCCTGACCTTCCCTGTGACTGGAACATATTAGATGTGACAACACAGTGTATACATTATGCTTGACATTGATTTGGTTGATTGAGTGTGAAAAGGCTGAATAAAACCAGCAGTCTTTCAGCAGCCCCACTCCCAAAATAATATTGTTAATTTGATGTGTATCTCCTGGTATAAGGATGACTTTTTTAAAAAAGATAGTGGTCATGAGATGAGAGTGTCTCTGGCCAATCAAGCATTCATTGCCAATCCCTGCCTGCCCCCGTGATGATGGTGATGAGCTGCCTTCCTAAACCACAGCACAATCAATTGTAGACCCCAGACCGTTAACAGCAAACATCACCTTGGGCGATCCCAAAGAACTTTACAACCAAACAGGTTCTTTCTGAAGTTTAGTAACTGTTGTAAGCGTTACTGCATATTTACAGCACAGAAACAGGCCCTTCAACCTGTCTGGTTCATACATGCCTTTACAGGAGTCTCAGCCCAGCTGTCATCTTCTGACCCTATCAACATATCTCTCTGCTTCTTTATCCAGCTTCTCCTTCTATTCTATTCACTTCAAATCAATTTTTCCCTTTGGTAGATCTCTTTGGTAAAGACATTTTGTTTCTGAATTCCCTATTGTGTTTGTTGGTGACTGTCTCGTACTAATGGCCTCTAGCATTTCCTCAAATGAAACAGTTTCTCTGTATCTACCCTATCAAACTCTATCTTCATAAATTTAAGGAGCTTTGTCCACCCCTCAGACTTTCCTGTTCTGGAGAAAAGGGTTCCAGACTCGTCAATCTTTCTTGATTGGTTAAACCTCTGTTTTGGTATCATTCTATTCAATCTTGCTTTCAGCTTCTCCAGTGTCTCTACATCCTTTATTCTCAGTACCTCAAGTGTGGTCTAACCAACTTTCAACATGTTTTACTGAAGTCATCCAGGGCTTGGGTGAGACCAAAGCTGGAGTATTGCAGGTAGTTTTGGTCTCCATACCTCAGAAAGAATTTACTCATTATAGAGGGAGTACAGTGGAGGTTCATTTGGCTAATACTGGGGATGGCAGGACTGTCCTATGAGGAGAAATTGGTTCAACTGGGCCTGTGTTCACTGGAGTTTAGAAGAATGAAAGGGGACTTGATTGAAATGTCTCAAATTCTAACAGGGCTGGACAGACTAGATGCAGGGAGGATGCTTTTCTGGTTGGGATGTGTAGAACCAGTTGTCACAGGCTCAGGATACAGGGTTGACCATTTTCGGCTGAGATGAGGAAAAATTCCTTCACTTGAATCTGTGGAATTGTCTACTGCAGGAGGCTGTGGAGACCAGGTTTCTGAGTATATTCAAGACAGAGATAGGTCAATTTTAAAATTTTAAACGCAATTTGGAGTATGAGGAGAAAGTAGGAATGTGTCATTGAGGTAGAGGATCAGCTATGATCACAGAGCAGGGTAAAAGGGGCCGAAATGCCTACTCCCGCTCCTAATTTCTCTGTTTCTATATGTTGAACGTAACCTCTCTCCTTTCAATTCTATCACAGTGGATTTTTTTTAATCTTTTACCTTTCTCATGACCTCATTGACCTTTCTAGAATGAGAGGTCATAGTTTTAGGAAAATGAGAGGTAGTTTTAGAACTGGGTCGAGGAGAAATTACTTCTCCCAAAGGGTCATGAATCTGTGGAACTCACTCCCCCCAGAGTGCAGTGGATTGAGGGACATGGAATAAATTTAAGGAGGAGATAGATTTTTAATTAAGAATGGGTTGAAGGATTTTTGAGAGAGTGCAGGAAACAGGGCAAGGGTGGCATAGTGGCTCAGTGATTAGCACTGCTGCCTTACCCAGGGATCTGGGTTCAATTACAACCTCAGGTGACTGTCTGGGTGGAGCTTGTATGTTCTCCCTGTGTCTGTGTGGGTTTCCTCCAGATACTCCGGTTTCCTCTCTCGGTCTGTGGATTGGCCATGCTGCGTTGCCCTGTAGTGTGCAGGCCAGGTGGATTAGCCATGGGAAATGTAGGATTATGAGGAGAGGAGATGGGGGTCTGGGTGGGATGCTCTTTGGAGGGTCAGTGCAGGCTAAATGGCCTCTTTCTGCACTGTAGAGGTTCTATGAAAGTGGACATGAGATCAGCCATAATGATATTGAAGGGCAGAGTAGGCATGAGTGGCCCACTCCTGCTCCTAGTTTTTACGTTCTTTTAGTGATCTGTCTCTCAGTACACAGAGATCTCTCTGTTCTTTGAACACATTGAGATAAATATTTTCCATGGCATGTATGGACCCCATATCTCTCTAATGAGAATATGTTGAAGTTCCATTGCTAAAGACAATGTCCATTCAGTAAGTTTAATAATATTTTGGTATTTTTTTTAGCAGTTCTCCTCTGCATTTAGTGCACTCGCCAGTTTAGCGTTACTCATATATTTTGTAATTCTTACAGCCCAGAATCTGTATTGTTTCTGCAAATGGTGAACAGCACTGAATGCCACATTCCATCATTCGCTGAGATGATTAATAAGTTCAGTCCCTTTTCCTTTTATTCTGTCAGAATCCAACATGCTATCTGCTCTGCTCCTTGTCAGCCAGCTGTACATTTCTGAACTGCCTGAAATGGGGAGATCTATCCCTGTAACATTTCACGGTTTGAATTATTCTGCACAAAGTAAAGACTGTCTTTCACCAAATGGTTATCAGGAATAAATATGTGTACTTTTAAAGCACTTTCCTTTTTGGAAATTCAAACATATTCTGATATAAGTCAGCTTATTTTTTACATAACCTTCTTGTCACTTCTTTCTCACAATTTGAAATCCCTGCTGTTTGGCCTTTATGGAATTTGAGTTTCTCTGTGGTTTTTCTATTATTTCCTTGAGGAAGAATCTCATTATCTTTCCTACTATCAATAAGTGGATTGTAACTCTCTAGGTTTGTTCTATATCCATTCATTTATATATAAATCATATTAGCTACACTCTAACTATTCAGTTTTCTAACATTTTTATATGTGCGCATATATAATTGTGTCTGCATTGTTCCTAACTTCTTTGAATGTGTATAAATGTAATCTACCTTTTCTAAGTTTGATTAGTTTATCAGTTATCTCTTCTCTGCCAATTGCAATAATTTTTATACTGTTACCCAGCCACTCTGGGTACCCAGGCCCACCATACTAGTCTCTACATTGGTGAGTACAGGGGCAAAGTCCTTATTGAATGTTTCTGTTATTTTGTTGTCAATATCTGTGACACAGTGGCTCAGCTGTTAGCTCTGCTGCCTCATAGTGCTAGGGACCCGGGTTTGGTTCCACCCTCGGGCGACTGTCTGTGTGGAGTTTGCATGTTCACCCCGTGTCTGTGTGGGTTTCCTCCCACAGTCCAAAGATGTGCAGTTTGGGTGGAGTGGCCATGCTAAATTGCCCATAGAGTCCAGGGATGTGCAGGCTATGTGGATTAGCCTTGGGAAATGCAGGGATACGGTCGTGGTGGGGGGAGTGCTTTTCAGAGGGTCAGTATGGACTTGATGGGCTGAATGGCCTTGTTCCACGCTGTAGGGATTCTATGATCTGAGGGTTTATCATGGGTACCCATTGTGGACTTATTTCAATCATGATTTGTCTGTTTTTATTTATGTGACTGCAGAAGACTTTTCTGTTTCTTTATATATTGTTTGTTTATTTGATTTTGCACTTTCTCTTGGCCTTCTCAGGTATGTTCTTTAAAATAATCTTCCAAATCTTTTCATGTTCACTTTTGTCACCCTCACCTTTGTACTTACTAAATACCCTTTCCTTTAGAAGATGCCTCCATTAACATGATCAGCCCAGTGAACATTCTCTGGGCTACCTCCAATGTAAGTGTATCTTTCCTTAGATAAGGAAAGCAGAAATGTTCACAGTATTCCAGCTGTGGTTTAACTAGCCTCTTAGATAGTTTTAGCAAGATCTCCCTATTTTTACATTCCATTCCATTTTGCCAACATTTCATTCACCATCACTATTATCTATTCAACATGGATCCTAGTTTTTAGTGACTGATGCACAAGGACTCTCAAATTCCTCTGTCCTGTTGCTTTCTGCAGTCTTTCTCCATTTACATAATATTCAGCTCCACTTTTCTTCCAGTTAATGATCTCATATTTTCCCACATTATGTTCCATCTGCCAATTTTGGAGTGGCACAGTGGCTCAGTGGATAGCACAGCTGTCTCACAACACCAGGGACCCGGGTTCAATTCCACCGTTGGGCAGCTGTGTACATGGAGTTTGCACATTCTCCCCATGTCTGTGTGGGTTTCCTCCGGTTTCCTCCCGCAGTCTGAAGATGTGCAGGTTAGGTGGATTGGCAATGCTGAATTGCCAATAGTGTCCAGGGATGTGAAGACCAAGTGGATTGACCAACGGGAAATGCAGGGTTACAGGGATAGTGTAGGGGTGTGGATCTGGGTGGGATGCTTTTCAGAGAGGCTCAGTGGGCTGAATGGCCTGTTTCCAGACTGTATGGATTCTATGATTTTATGATCACTTGCTCAACCTGCTTCTATCCCTCTGTAAACTCTGTATGTCACCCTCACCATCCTGTTGCTCATCAACCTTTGCACTCATTCAACTTATTATCTATAAGATCTTACTGTGGAAGGTAGTGGCAGTGTGAGCCTTCATGATGGTAGCTCAGAGTAATTAATGATTTTGAGATGTCTAGTAAGCAACATTATCTTATGTAAAACACAAGTCCTTTGGTACTGTCGTGGCATTTATACAGAATGTGCCCTCAGAGGTTTACCTGGATTGGTCTTATTTGTGGTTGATGGTTTGTGGAAGTTCTTGCTGTATCCAGACTGTCTTTTCCCATTCTACAGAAAAACAAATGTGCATTACTACAGTGTTATTCTTGATCTCAGGATTCATAAAGCCAAATGAAATGGTTACTGATGTAATGTGGGAAACATAACAGCCAATTTGCCCGGCTATATTAATAATGTAGGTTGAGGGATAAATCTTAATAGGTGGACACTGGGGAAAATGTTCTCCTGCTTTTCCTCATGCGAGGATTAAGGAATCTTATACATTTACCTGAGAGATCTTGCAGGGCCTCAGCTTAATATCTCATTAGAAATAGCACCATGCACCTCTGACAATATAGTACTCCCTCAGCACTGCACTGAGACTGTCAACCGAGAGTTTGATCACTGCACTGGAACTTTAAAGCACAACTTTCTCACGTAATACAGAGGGCTGCCCACTCAGCTGTGGATGCCATCTCCTTTCCCTCTGAAATAACTGCACAGGGGCCGGTATCCTGTCACCAAGTCACCCTTTATTTACATATGGGCACAGTACCCTGGTTGTGGCCAGCCAGCTCGGAGTCAGTCCCTAAAGTGCGGCGATTCTGAATTCCCTGTTTATCTCTGTCAGCCAGAACTCCTTGATTGGCCCAGGTTAACAACCCCAATCAAAGATCTCACTGTCAATAAGATCCACCTGGTCCCAATCACTACACCCTCTCCCTCTAGGACTTATGTAATTAAAACTAGGGCCCTGGTTGGTTTTGTCGACCAGACAGACCTAGGGGTTCAGGTACATGATTCATTAAAGCTTGCATCACAGGTAGATAGGGTGGTTAAGAAGCTGTTTAGCGCACTTGTCTTCATCGCTCAGACCTTTGAGTATAGGAGTTGGGACATCGTTTTGAGGTTGTATAGGAAGTTGGTGAGGCCTCTTCTGGAGTACTGTGTGCAGTTCTAGTCACCCTGTTATAGGGAGGATATTATTAAACTGGAGAGGGTTCAGAAGAGATTTACCAGAATGTTGTTGGGGATGGAGGGTTTGAGTTATAAGGAGAGAGTGGATAGGCTGGCACTTTTTGCACCAGAGGTTCGGAGGTTGAGCTGTGACCTTATAGAGGTTTATAAAATCATGAGGGGCATGGATAAGTTGAACGGCAGGTGTCCTTCCCTGGGGTGGGGGTTTCAAGACAAGGGGCCATATTTTTAAAGTGACAGGAGAAAGATTTAAAAAAGACATGAGGCAATATTTTTCTGCAGAGATTGGCTTGTGTGTGGAATGAACTTCCAGAGGAAGTGATAGATGCAGGTACAGTTACAGCATTTAAGAGAGATTTGGATAGAATCCCTACAGTGTGGAAACAGGCCCTTCAGCCCAACAAGTCCACACTGACCCTTGCAGCATCCCACTCAGACCCATCCCCCTATAACCCACACACCCCTGAACACTATGGGCAATTTAGCATGGCCAATCCACCTAGCCAGCACATCTTTGGACTGTGGGAGGACACTGGAGCACCTGGAGGAAACCCACGCAGATATGGGGAGAATGTGCAAACTCCACACAGACAGTCACCTGAGGCTGGAATCGAACCCAGGTCCCTGGCTCTGTGAGGCTGCAGTGCTAACCACTGAGCCACCGTGCCACCCTAAGTACATGAATAAGTAATATTTGGAGGGATGTGGGCCAAGTGTAGGCAGGTGGGAGTAGTTCAGTTTGTGATCTCTGATCAGCATGGACCGGTTGGACTAAAGGGTCTGTTTCTGTGCCGCATGACTCTATGACACTAGGATAATGGCTGTGAAAGAAGACAAGGGCTAGCAGTATTTGAGTGTTTTGAAGAAGGGTCATCGGACTCAAAGCATTAACTCTGTTTCTCTCTCCATGGATGCTCCCAGACCTGCTGAGTTTCTCCAGCAATTTTTGATTTTGTTTCAGATTTCCAGCATTGTTTAGTTTTAGTATCTGAGTGTTACATGACTGAATCTCTCACCATTCTAATGGAGTTAAGTCAAGCTGCACCAATCTGATATGTTTTACAGAAGCAAAGTTTCCACTAATCAAGTGCACATTGTGTATCGATACAATTTGAGTAAAAATCCTCCCAATCTTAATGGATCGGATGCAGGTCAGCAAAAAGTGGGAAGAAAAGCAAATGGAGAAATAGCTTTGAGATTTACACGGAGAAACAGAGACTATTCTAAAGTGTATTAAATCTAGACCAGTTACTTCTGTGATAAAGATGATGAAAATAATGGAATGACTTGTACAGTAGGACCTAAAGAGAGGGTGTCAGTATTTTTTAAGAATTAATTATTTGGAGTATGGACCTCATTGACATGGCTGACGACTGCAAATCTTTATAAAAATGGAACGAACTGTGGATGCTGTAAATCAGAAATAAAAACAGAAAATGCTAGAAAAGCTCAGCAGGGTCTGGCAGCATCTGTGGAGACAAACCAGAGTTAACGTTTCAAGTCAAGTGACCCTTCCTCAGATCTTTGCATGGTTTCTCCTGGGGACATGATGGTCCTACCTCTTGAGTCACTTCAGGTGGCAGGTGAAATTCAGTCACATTATCAAGGGTATGGAGTCACTTGTAGCCACTAATTAGGAAATGATTTCAGAGATAGCAGGAACTGCAGATGCTGGAGAATCTGAGATAACAAGGTGTAGAGCTGGATGAACACAGCAGGCCAAGCAGCATCAGAGGAGCAGGAAGGCTGA
>NC_063350.1:3142077-3164175 GCF_021869965.1 Rhincodon typus
CCTGATTTACAGCATCCGCAGTTCTTTTGGTTTTTTTAAAGTAGTTGAGGCTTCCTCGTTGAATGTTTTTAAGGCAAAGATAGATAATTTTTTGAATGGTAAAGGAATTAAGGGTTATAGTGAGAGGGCGGGTACGTGGATCTGAGTCCACCATAAGATCAGCCATGATCTTATTGAATGGGGAAGCAGGCTCGAGGGGCCAGATGGCCTACTCCTGTTTCTGGTTCTTATGTATTAAATGTTTCCAGTTCCAACTTCCCAAGCTGTAACTTACTGTCTTTGCTGTTGTGCTTAGGTGTGTATATATGCCATGGTCTTCAGGATGGGTTTTACTTTCTTAAATAACATAATACTTTTAACTGGGAGTGAGTTTTTTTTAAAATAACACGACATTCTTTAATTGCTAACTCAATGAGGTTGACTTGTTGCTTCATAGCTTTACACATAGTCAAGTACATAATGTATTTGAAGAAAACACATTTCACACTCTGTTATACTAACCTCAGGAATGAATAGAATTTATTCAGCCCTCCAGACTTGGTCACAACAGTATAAACATATGCACCTTTGTGAGAATGCCCTGCATTCCTATATACAGTCTTGCAGATTCTCCAATTTGCTGACTGTGAAGTGAGTTCTAATTTAATGTGAGAATAGACAGACTGTGCCTCTGTCACATGTGAATTCATTAGGATTACGGTGGCCTAGAAACATTTGGTGAGCAGTTTGTTAAGAAATAGGGCACATTAACTGAGGGAGCTGTCAGGACGCAAGCACATCCACAAGATAATAAACTGCTCACATCAAAGCCAGCTCAAATAAAATCACATTTATGGCTTGTTAAATGTTGCAATCTGTGGGTTTTAATTAAATGCTGTATTTGTGAGCAGATTAGTACTGTCCCCCTCTTAAGTTTCTATCCTCCTCTTTTGAAGTGACTGACTCTTTGCTTCCAGACCAAACCTGATCTGAAGCAGACATCACAGGTTGACCATTTCTTATGTTTTGAGGCTTCCTTTTGACCTTGGAGGAGCAGGATTGATCAATTCCTCACGACTTTCTTCACTGTCAAAAACTGTTTTGTTCAAATTCTGGCCATAGTCTCCTGCCCAACATAACAACATAGAAAATAGGAGCAGGAGTAGGTCATTCAGCCCTTCGGGCCTGCTCTTCCATTCATTATGATCATGACTGACCATCCAACTCCGTTCCCTGTTTCTGCTTTCTCCCCATACCCTTTGATCCCTTTAGCCCTAAGAACTATTTCTAACTCCTTAGAGTCATGGAGTCATACAGCACGGTAACAGATCCTTAGGTCCAACCAGTCCATGTCAAACATAATCCTTCTTGAAAACATTTAATGTTTTGGCCTCAACTGCTTTCTGTGGCAGAGAATTCCACAGGTTCCCCACTCTCTGGGTGAAGATATTTCTCCTCAATTCAGTTCTACATGGTCTACCCTCTATTCTTAGACTGTGAGCCCTGGTTCTAGACTCCCTGGTCATTGGGAACATCCTTCCTGCAATTACTGTCTAGTCCTCATCCCACTCCCTTGTGTGTAGCAGTCAGTGAGTCCTCCTACGTTGTGGAGAGATTCCAACTCCAGGCAGTGAAAGTGTGCCACTTATTTCAATGCGTGATTTCACCAGCCCAAACTCTGAGCCCAATCAATCCCACACACTCATTAACTTGTAACACATCTATAAACATGCACATCAATCATTGCTAGTCTGTCTGTTTGCAGTTATATTGTACACAGTGAATCAAATGCTGTTGTTTGCATCAAGGTCACATTTGTCCATGAATTGCATTGAGGAGCACTAACAAGACTGGAATCAACGGGGGATAAACCTTCTGTTGGTTAGAGTCATACCTGGGACATAGGAAGGTGGTTTTAGGTGTTGGAGGTCAGTCATCTCATCTGCAGGAGATCCTCAGGGTATTGTCCTAGGTACAACCATCTTCAGCTTCTTTGATGATCTTCTGTCCATCATAAGGTCAGAAGTGGGGATATTTGCTGATGATTGCACAATGTTCAGCAATATTTGCAACTTGTCAGGCACATACAGCCCACATCCCAAATGCAGCAAGACAAAGACAATATCTAGGCTTGGGCTGATAAGTAGCAAGTATCAATCAGAGCATACAAATGACAGGCAATGAGCATCTCCAACAAGAGAGAATCTAACCATTGCTCCTTGACATTCCATGGTGCTACCATCGCTGAATCCCCCACTATCAACATTTTGAAGGTAGAGATGGGCAATTAATATTGGCCGAGCCAGTGATACCTGCATCCCATAAATGAATTAAGAAAAAGACCTTACAACTGAACAGACAAGCTGTACAATTAAGGATATGTCCCCAGTTCTGAATAATTTTGTTAACTTATCCATCAGTGTAGAGATCTATTGGCCAGCAATAGAACTCAGTCTCACTACATTCTGTGAAGTTTCCTCTAATCACCATAGCTCCATCTTACTCTGCTTTCCCACAGAATGTCTGGGATGCTCACTCTCTCATTCCTATTCACTTTTTCTTTCTTGGACATGAATGATTTCTTATTCTCAGTATCTTTCTATCCACCCTCTGCCCCCTCCCTACCTCCCAAAACAGTCATCAGTCTTGGTTACACATTATAAATAGGTTGTTAGTTTAATTTTGGACGTAGAGACAAATATGAAGATTGCTTCAACTAGAGCATGAAGTAGACATTATGTAAGCCAAGTATTATGATCCCAGCTGATGTTATTACTGGACAATTTGGATCCCATGCTGAAATTGGACTTGATAGATCATAATTTATTTTTCTGTTTTAGTTTAAATTTGGTGGTCCTGTACTCAAACGTAAACCACAATTCTGCAGATTCTGTTTTAACAGTAAAACTGATGTTTATTATGAAAAAGAAGTGAAGATAAAACAGAATAAACCAAACTTTACGTAAAACACAAGTTTAAAGATTTCAAAATACATGGAAAGAAACAATTATATTAGTTCTAGGAGTGCTCCTTTCTAGCACTCATACCAGAGAGAATTCCAGTCACTATCCAGCACACGGTTCAATAAAGCTGAAGCTTTGATTTCTGGTTATGAGAATGTGATAGCCTCTTCCTTGATTCATTATAAAACTGAGCATACACTTTCTCAGGTTCACATGGCCTCTTCAGGGTTTTAATCAAACACTTCTGGTCAGGAACTTTAGAAATAAAATTATTTACACAAAGGTAATTTCTTTATTAACAGTCCTAAACTCCCGTCTTTCTCAGAAGCAACTGTTTTGCACATCCATCTTCAGCTAACTTTTCTGCAAAATTGCCGATCTGAAACACAACAGCAGTTTTCCAAGTCATGAATGTTTCCCTCATCAAAGGAAAAAGAAAGTCAGTCTCTGGACCATTTAACCTGGAAACTTAATGCAAAATAGTTTACTTTATCTACTTGTAAAAAGTTCCCAATATAACAAATTCCCATTGGCTTCCTTAAACTGTTTCTCTCAAGCTGTTTTAAATAAGGAAATCCCCACGTAAATACCTATTTACAAGTTACTCATTAAGCTCCTTCAGACACACAGAAAAACATATATCACTAGTTTAAAATCCAAAATAACTGATATTAAAACATATAAAAATCATATGCTTTAAATCACAGAAAGATAGACATATTGGGGTTATGTGTATAAATGTCTTTCAGTTTGGCAGTAGAAACTGAGAAAGCCATATGGAAAGAAAAGTGTGGATCCTGGGCTCTATTAATACAGGAATACAGTGTAAAAGCAAATTACCAAAACAGTTTGAAATCATTATTAGTCCTGAGTTGGAGTATTGTGTCTCACTCTGGGTTCCAGGTTCAGGTGGTTTGAAGGGTTATGGAGAGCGGGCAGGAAAGGGGAGTCAAGGCTGATATTAGATCAGTCATGATCATATTAAATGGTGGAGGAGGGGCTGAATGGCCCACTCCTGCTTGTAGTTTGAATGTTCCAGGTGACACATTTAGGAAGAGTATCAAGGTCTTGGAGAGGATGCAGAGGAAGCTTGCAGAGATGCAAGTCTTGAGTGATATGGAAACACTCACAATCACACAATCTGCAACCTTGAGATTTAATGGAGGCGTTCAAAATTATGATGGACTTTTGTCAAGAAAAGTAGGTAAGGTGGTTCTGTTTCCTGTGGCAGGAGGGCTGCTTTTGATCTTGATGCTTCTCTTGGCAACCCATATTTGTCACATATTAATGAGAGGGCTCAGATTTCACATAATTGACAAAAATTTCAGAGGAGAGCTGCAAATAATTTTCTCTGCAAACTAGATGTGATCTGCCTTAAATGGCAGTGGAAGCAGATTATGGTGACCTAAAAGGGAATGAAAAAATAAACAAAATTTGGAAAGGAATAATCTGCAGGGTGACTGGGAGGGAGGAAGCAAGCGTAATTAATTGGATAGTCCTTTCAAAGAGGGAAAAGTGTGCCAAGAATTGAATAGTCTCCTTCTCTGCCTTCAAATTTGTTCATACCAAACAACTTGGAAGATATATTTTAGAGCTTTTTGATATTTTAATCTCATCAAGGACAGACAACGCTATAAAGATGAACAGCTTTGTTACTGGCAGAATAAGAAAGCTTTGCAGCATCTGCCTGAGAGAATTAGGTTGTGGAACTAGAATGTTTAGACGTACAGATTGAATTGAAAAGCCGCAAGGAGGGTGAGCAGACAGCTCGTGTTGATTGCTCCGGTATAGGTTTCAGGACCACGGACAGCTACCCAGCGGTTCCCATTGCCTTTATTTGAACTGCTTTATGCTTGAAGCTCCATCAATCATCGCCAACTCATCCGAATCCGACTTAGAATACATAAGGTGCCAAATATTTCCATGGCCTCCTCATTCAATCAGACTTTTGCTGGCATTATTCTCTGTACAGGACAGGTCATCAATTTCAGCCTTTTGAACATCCTCAATTTTATTCACCCCACCATGATGATTATGCTTTCTGCTACTTGTACACTCAACTCTGAAACTCCCTTCTTAAAAACTCTCTGCTTCTCTACCTTAC
Organism: Rhincodon typus; assembly: GCF_021869965.1. NCBI lineage: Eukaryota > Metazoa > Chordata > Chondrichthyes > Orectolobiformes > Rhincodontidae > Rhincodon > Rhincodon typus. The sequence goes on from NC_063350.1 coordinate 3,147,124, forward strand.
CTTCTCCTCCTTTAAGATGCTTTTAAAACCTACTCTTAACCTGTTCAAGTGTTAAAACAAGATGCTCATGTGGCCAGCTTCTCCTTCCAGTTCATTTGGCTTTATTCCACAGACTGAGCCCACCTTCTGCTTTTGATCTTGATGCTTCTCTTGGCAACCCATATTTGTCACATATTAAGGATACTATTTTAAAAGTGTGACCCAAATCTCTCTTTGAATGTATTTTTTTGGCTCTATGTAGTTATTTTGTTTAGACTTGAATTTTCAAACACACTCCTGGCCAGCCTCCATTTGTAAACTTGAGGTCATCAAAACTCTGTAACTTTATTTGTAGTGAATTCCATTCCTCTGTCAGTGTTGTTCTTGTTGACCTACATTGGCTCCTGGTTAAGCAATACCTTGACTTTCTCACTCTTGTTTCTATATGCCCCGTATCACTAACCGTTCATGGCTCCACATTTTAATACAATCTTCTGAGATCTCTGCATTGCCTCTCGCACTGTAATATTCCACCCTAGGAGATAGTGACCTCAGCTTCCTGGTCCTAAGCTCTGGATATCTTCTCAACACCTCGCTGCCTCTTTGTGCCCCTTGGAGCTTACCTTTTGAACCACATTATTGGCCATTTGCCTCAATGCTTCCTAATATGGATTGAACATAAGAAATAGGAACAGGAGTAGGCCATTCAGCCCTTCAAGCCTGCTCTACCATTCAGTGACATGGTGGCTGATCTTCTACCTCAGTACCATTTTCCTACTCCATTCCTCTTGGTGTTTTTAAGTTGTAGAAATTTGTCAACCTCAGTTTTGAACGTACTCGATAACAGCCACAGCCTAACCATAACCCTAACCCTGCACAGCCTCTGGGATACAGCATTATACAGATTCATCAGCTTCTGAGTGAAGACCTTTACATGAACATACGAATCAATAGCAGGATTAGGCTATTTTGTGAGGCCATTCCCCCTGTGAAAGATGCTGTATAAATGCAAGATACAGTTGTAAGTGTTGACCCTTGTTGGGGAGGAGCAGCAATGTCAGCAAGTTCACAGCTTGTGGTGGGACCTGTTTGGTGAGTGGAATGTTCTGGATGTGTCTCCAGTCTCTGTTTAATGTCCTGGGCTCAGACTGTTTTGCTTGTTTTGAAGCTGACAGTTTTAAAATCCAATGTTTGATTCTGCTGCATCTAGTTTGGCTCAGCGACTGGGGCCGAGGGGGTGGGGGGGAGTTGGTGGCAGAACAGAAAGTGTTTCATTCCTGCCAGCACAGGTGAGCAGTCAATCACCCACTAACTATTCAATACTTAGTAGGGGAATATAAGATTGGACATACATAAGAACTTAAGCACTAGGAGCAGAAGTAGACAATTTAACCCCCCAAGACACTCCCTCCTGAAGCATTTTCCCTCAAACACAGCTGTAAGAACCTGCTCTCAGAGCATCTCCATCCAGAATTAGGGCATTTGGTCCATTGTGTCTGCTCCACCATTCGATCAAGGCGGGTATGTTTCTCAACCCCATTCTCCTGCCTTCTCCCTGTAACCCTTGATCCTCTCACTAATCAAGAACCTATCTATCGCTGTCTTAAACACACTCAATGACTTGGCCTCCACAGCCCTCTGTGGCAATGGGTTCCATAGATTCCCCCTTGTGCTCTTTCCAGTAAGAGTTTCTGAACATAGTTCCCCAGGAGGAAGAAAAGGCTTGTGCTTGTGTAATTTCTTTCATGACCATCTGATGTCTCCAGGTGCTTCACACAGTTTTGAAATTTAGTCACCGTTGTAGTGTAGGAATCACAGCAACACAATTAATTTGCGCAGAGAAAGCTCCAATAAACAGCAATGTAAATCTGCACTGCAGTGTAAGCTCTGAATTTTAGGTTTGGCACCAGGTGTGAGATTTGAATCCAGAACTCTCTGAAACAGAAGCGCTTTTATTACCCGTTGAACCACAGATGACACCAGTCTTTTTATTGCCAAACAATCTCGTTACCCAATGTGTCAACCATGGCTCAGTCGGTCATGGAGCTTGTAAGCTTGAGTTCCACTCTTGAGACTTGAACACAAAATCTTCCCTGAAGATTCACAGAACAGTGCTGGGATACGGTGCCAGAGGTGCTGTTTCCTACAGGGCATTAAACCGAGACCCTGTAATCCTGAGGAGTGCAAGGTTAGCTACATCTAAACTCTCACAATAACCATTGAATATGTGCCTAAGGAGTTATATCATGATGACCTTGAACTGTGACCTAAATGCGTAGGCCTCTCCCTCACTCTTCACTGAATATTTATTTTCTTCAACCTGTGCAGACATGTTGTGTCACGTCTCCAGGGCTGGTATGTGAATCCAGATGTTCTGGCCCTGAGGTGGAGCATTAACGTTGTGCTATGAGACCCCTAACTAGCCCCTGTACATAGTTACACCAAGGAAAGTTGTTGTTGTTAAATAACATGGGGGAGAGCTGCTTTCTATTCGCAGCTCAGGTGTAATTGTCCCACTCTGTCCTCTCAGGTGGACATGATGTCCGCTCAAAGAAACGAAAAAGTTTCTCTACCGTGTCCTGAACCAATATTAACCTGCACCAATATCAGCAAAGAAAGATTATTTCTTGTGTGTGGGACCTGGTCTTGTGCAAGTCATCTGTCGTATTTTCTACATTACAACAATTGGCTGCACTGTAAATGTGTTTTGGGCTGTACCTGAGGTTTTGGGAGTATGCTGTACAGATATATGTTCTTTGTTTTATTACCCCAGCTAGTTGGGATCAGAATGATCAGCCTTGCTGTAGATTGACGTAAAAACAAGAACTGTGGATGCTGGAGATCAGAAACAATAGTAGAAATTTCTGGAGAAACTCAACAGGTCCGGTAGCACCTGTGGAGAGAAGGCAGAGGTAACGGTTCAAGTCCAGTGACCCTTCATCAAAACAGTTCAGCCTGGAGTATTGTGTGTAGTTCTGGTCACTGCACTATCCAAAGGACTGGAGGCAGTGCAGACGAGATTCACCAGGATGTTGCCTGGGATGGAGCAGTTCGATGATGAAGAGAGGCTGGATAAGCTTGGGTTGTTTCTTTGGACTAGAGAAGGTTGAAGGGCGACCTGATAGAGCTGTATAAGATTATAAGGGGCATGGACAGGGTGGATCATTATTCCCTTTAGTTGAAGTATATTAGGAAATGAAAAATGACACTCATGGCTCTGAGTTTGCAATGCTTTGCAGCTTCTAATTAAGCTTCAGTTACAGCCCTTCCTGAAGATTACTGGGCGGGGGTGTGTGTGTGTGTGGGTGGGTGGAGTGAGGATTAGGAAGGGACACATTTTGTTAAAGGGGTTCATTCCACAACTTCCTTTCATTTTCTGACAGAATGCTCCTGCACACAAATTGATTTACTGTCAGTTCAACATAGTAGCAAAGCCAGGATTCTAAGATTACTGAAGAGTTCATTAAAAATGCATATAGCGGTGTTGAAGTTGTTAAGCAAATATCTGGAAAAGCATGGAGACACTTATCGTTTTGTGGTATACATTATCCAGGCAGTATCTGGGGAGTTGGATAATGCAATGAGTTAGAAAACTAACATTAAACTCTTGGACCGAGTGTTTAACCAAGTCCAGATTGTTGAGTTGAAAGAGAGGTGAGAGGTTTTTAATGCAGCAAGACATTACAATCTAGAGTGCACCATTTAAAGGCAATAGTGACAACTTCTACAGATGCACCACTGAAAGCATACTGTCCCGGTACATAACGGCCTGGTACAGCAACTGCTCTGCCCAGGACTGTAAGAAACTACGGAAGGGTGTGTGCACAGCACAGACCATCACAGAAACCAACCTTCCATCCATAGACTCCATTTACATGGCTCGCTGCTGCAGAAAGGCGGCCAACAACATCAAAGACCCTTCACACCCCGGTAATGATCTCCTACAAACTCTTCCGTCTGGCAGAAGATACAGACGTTTGAACACATGCATGTGCAGGTTTAGGAACAGGACCAGCTTTAACCTGGCTGTCATTAGACTGATGAATGGACCCTCTAGCCTCAAACAACGCTGATCTTGCTAACGTTGATCTTGCCGAGCGCACACCCTGAGCAATGTGACCTGTATGCCTTTGTCTAAGTCTTCCTGATCTGTACCTAACCCTGTGATCTGCCCATACCACTTGTAAACAAAGCTTTCACTGTATTTGGGTATACGTGACAATAACTCAATCTATCAATCAATAGTAAAACAATAGGGGAGGTAGGACCAATGTGACTTTTAAAAAACACGTGGTCAGGATGTGGGTGTTGCTTGGCTGGACCAGCTTTTGTTGCTCTTTCCTAGGTGCCCCTTGAGAAGTTGGGGGTGTGCTGCCTTCTTGAACCATTGCAGTCCATGTGCTGTAGGTTGACTCACAATGTCCCTTAGGGAGGGAATTCCAGGATTTTGAAACAGTGACAGTGAAAGAACGATGATATATTTCCAAGTCAGGATGGTGAGTGGCTTGGAGGGAAACTTGCAGGGGATGGTGTTCCCATGTATCTGCTGCCCTTGTCCTTCTGGATGTAAATGGTCCTGGGTTTGGAAGGTGCTGTCTGAGGATCTCTGGTGGATTTCTGCAGTGTGTCTTGTAGATTTTTCACACAGGTGGGGCAGGGGACAGTATGTTTCAGGTAAAGGACTTGATGCTGATCAAGCGGCTGATTCTTCAGCGTGATCGCTCTTTTGAAGAGCTGCATTAGGCACAGTGAGGCAGGTGGGATCTTTCTGTGCTTTATAATTTCACGGTATGCAGCTTTTCTTGGAATTGGGCAGTCGACTGTGATGAGACTGTAGAGATCAGCAACTTAACAACAAGATTCAACTGTATTTGCTCCTATTTGGCAATTTTTAGAAAGACCATGGGTGTAGTGGGAAGTGATGGTTGTCTCACTGGCCCAGTAAGGAGCATTATTCTTCTACTGGAGTACAGCTAGAAGAACTATACTCTGCATCTAACGCCATGCTGTTCTTGTCCTGGGAGTGTTTGATCGGGAGAGTGTAGAAGGAGCTTTACTCTGTATCTAACCCTGTGCTGTCCCTGTCCTGGGAGTGTTTGATTGGGACAGTGTAGGGTGAGTTTTACTCTGTATCTAACCCCGTGATGTCCCTGCCTTGGGAGTGTTTGATGGGAACAGGTTAGGGAGAGCTTTACTCTGTAGCTAACCCCGTGCTGTCCCTGTCCTGGGAGTGCTTGGTGGGGACAGTGTAGAGGAAGTTTTACTCTGTATCTAACCCTGTGCTGTCCTGCCCTGGAAGTGTTTGTTGGGATAGTGTAGGGAGGGCTTTACTCTGTACCTAATCCCATGCTGGCCCTGTCCTGTGAATGTTTGATGCCAGATTCCTCAAACTGCTCCATTTACCATCACAACATCCTTTAAGTTAATTTAACACAAACCTTCTGCAGCATCCAGCTGCCAATAACAATCTAACTTTTTCCTGCTGTGCCCAGCAATTGCTTCACATTCTGAAATAACACTGAGCACGGGGGAGCATCAATTCACACAAATAGAATGAAGAAGCATGCACTGAGATGTGCCCCATGAAACAGTCCCCAAAGGTTAAATAGAGTGGCCTAAGAAATGAGTGTTCAGAAGTATTTCGGTGGAACGGAGCCTGGGAGGTAGACATCTGGGAATTACGGAGGTGGATCATATGGCTGCTGAAACCCTAAGCTTTGCAATTCCTTGCCTAATCTAATATTTTTCTGATTTATTTGAAACACTCCTTACAAACCAAGTCCTAACCAAGTTTTTGATTACCTTCCCTGATAGCTCCATGTGTGGTTCTGTTTCACTTTGTTTTCCTAGCGGTTCTGTGAAGCACCTTGGGATAGATCATCGTTTTTAGAGCTATCTAAATGCAGGTTCTTATTAGTGAATGTGTAAGTGAAAGAAACTTTGGTTGTAAATTTAACACAGCTGCCATGGCTCAATCAGTCTGCATGGATAGATGGTTTGATGAGACATAATACAACATGCAAAATCCAAACCCAATGAGTTGCAGAACTGTGAACAGATTAGCTTTTATTTTGTTGAACTGCTAGGTTTTGTTTAACTTTTAAACCAGACGTGTTGACACCGGATGGTCAAGTCATTGCCCTGAGGAATGAATCAGAAAATGGGTGTCACCTGTTTTGTTGAGTTGAATCAGGCACAGGGGTGTACATGTGTTCTGAGGTAGGGTCACTGGACCCGAAACGTTAACTCTGGTTTTTCCTTCACAGACGCTGCCAGACCTGCTGAGCTTTTCCAGCAACTTTGTTTTTGTTTGGGGGGTGTACATGTCCTGTCTGTTAGCAAAGTGCAGGGCCCTGTGTCATAATAAATGCAGATTCCAAGGGTTCTTGTGACACAGGAGTACCATCCTTACCTCTGAGCCAGGAGACCTGGGTTCAAGTCCCATCTGCTCCAAATCTGTATAATAACATCTCGGAACAGGTTGTTTACAAAAAAAATCTGTGCAGGTTCCAAGCACACTCAAGTGTACTACACTGGGAAGTGTACTGCACTGGGAAGTGTACTACACTGGGAAGTGTACTGCACTGGGAAGTGTACTGCACTGGCAGTTGTGTGAAATTTGGGAATCTGACCGACCACCTGAAATTGCTGGTCAGTGTAATTCTTTGCATAGTCAGGATTATCCATCAAATGTTGTCCAATCACAGAATCACATCTAATTTGGACACTATCTTATGAGTTTTGTATGTGCAGTTTGATTGGGTTCAGTCAGCAATCTGAGGTAGTGTGGGCATTTTTCAAGACTATGAGAGATTGCCCTAGGAACCCTTATTGAGTTTGTGTGAGATTTTACTGCAGGGGAGGTGATGACCTAATAGTATTGTTGCTGGACTGTTAATCCAAAGACCCAAATAATGTTCTGGGTACAAAGGTTTGAATCTCACCATGGCAGATGGTGGAAATTGAATTCAGTTAAAAAAAATCTCTGGAATTAAGGGTCTAATGATGACCATGAATCAATTCTTGGAAAAACCCATCTGATTCACTAATGCCCTTTAGGGAAGGAATCTGCTACCCTTACCTGGTCTGGACTACATGTGACTCCAGACCCACAACAAAGTGATTGACTAGTAAACTGCTCTCTGTGCAGTTAGGTATGGGCAATAAATGCTGGCCTGGCCAGTGATTCCCCTCATTCTATGAATGAATGACAGGATCTTGCCATCAAGCCAAAAAGATACACTGCCTATCAGACAAAGGAGTCATATGGTATATGAATTTCAGTGTCAAAGAAGTACCAGATCCATAGGCAGGATATCCCAAAAACTGATGGATATCTGTTTGACTGTTCACAGTAAACAAGGTACTGACCATACCCAACCAGACTGCACTTGCAAAACTTCCAGCTCACTGTCCAATATCTCTGCAATTTGGCTACATTTACTGGACAGCCCCAAGTGTGTGAAGAATTATGCAATGTGTTGTAGGGTGTACTGGAATCTACCTATACTAACACACAGGAGCCTGTTCTTTGCAGACAGAAAGAACATGCACAGTGCCTGAACTTGACAAAACAAGTGACAGCTATTCTCTGGTTCATTTCTCTGGCAATGGCCTGACCAATTAGTCGACCTACCAGGTTTAAAACTTAGGCAAAGTCTGGCAGTTAACTGTCAATCAGTGGTTACGGATGCATTCTCTATGGCAATGCCACTACCTATAAAAGTGCCACTTGCTAAACAAATCGTTCCGTCCTGTCATGCAGTACATATGTTGGATTACCTCTTGTATTGGTATTCTTGTTAATAATCCTGATGACAACAGGTTGTAACGCTTTGAAAAAATATACCCTCTTTCAGCAGACACATTCCATCTGTGCCTTTATTTTAGGAGACTGAACTACATGAACAATGAGGCCTTGCTACACTGTACAGGCCTTTGGTGAGACCACACCCGAAATACTGTGCACAGCTTTAGTTCAATATACTCATATTGAACATAGTCAAAATGCTTACATTTAGTTTTGTTTTGACTTCAGCGTAGGAGGTTCAAAGTTTTAGTTCTTCACTTGAAAGAAGAGAATAGTTTCTCCCAACAGAAGAATCAAGTCAATTCAGTGAAATCTCAGCAGGAATAGTTTCTATTTTGTGAAACCTTCAAGCCAGGAGAGTTTGGATAAAAATCTTTGATTGTTAAAACTGGGAAAGTTTAGGCTATCAGAATAGTGAAAATTTCATGCTTTCAGACTCAGAGAGATAAGATTCTCTTCATAGTTCAGGAAAAAGGAACTGACAGAAGTTAGTTAAGTCAAGATTTAAAAAAAATAAGTTGTGATTTTTCTCAGGGATGGTCAACTATGGGAAAACTTTGTTTTCATGCTTGTGTTAAGATATTTTAAATGTCTTCTAAATACATATTTTGTTTAAATATAATATTTATTTTTTTCTTATGCATAATAAACGTATATTCTACTGTTAAAGAATATCTGCAGTTTCATTTGAATATGTTTTGGGGACTAAACACCACAGAAACCACCTGGAGCAGTTTTAATTTAACGTATGATCCATCAAGCCAGATTTCATTCTAGAAGCTGACTTTTCCAGGATTTCCAAAATCAGTTACCATAACAAACGCAATACCCTCCCTAAGGGTATTGTAGGTCTACCTACAGTGAATGGATTGCAATAGTTTGGGAAGGCAGCCTTCCCAAGGGCAACTAGGGATGGGCAATAGACGCTGGCCCAGGATGCGATGCTCACGTGCCTCGAGTGAATATCGAAAAAAAGGTAAAAACCAAAAAAAAATGCACGCTGGAAATGAGAAACAAAAACAGAAATGCTAGAAAAGCTCAGCAGCTCTGACAGCTCCTGTGGAGAGAAATTAGAGTTTATGTTTTGGTTTGAGTGACCCTTCCTCAGAACTGGTGGTAGCTGGGAAAATGTCAGCTTATATGCAAGAGATAGTGTGGGGGGATGGGGCTAAGTGATAAATGGTAGGTGAGGATAGAGCCTAAAGAGAGAGAAGAACAGTTGGACAGACAAAGGAGTAGATAATGATCTGGCTAGGAGGGTTAATAGCTATTGACGAGGACTGTTAGTGGCTAACAATGGATTGTGTGTAATAGCAGACCATGTTTTAACAAGGTCTGATGTGTGGGGGTTAAAAAAAAGTAATAGTCCCAGTTGATGTACAGCTGGAGACCCCTTTGAAGTAGCGACCATCAATCATTTCCATTCATCCGAGAGGAGAGATGGAGCCTCAGTTTAATGTCTCACCTGAATAATGGGACCTCTGATATGTGGTTATACCTCAGAACTGCGCTGGGAGATCTAGGCATGGTGGTACATCTCTGGAGTAGGATTGAACCCAAGTCTTCTGGCTCAAAGGCAAGAGTACTACCCACTGAACCAAGGTAGCCACCTATCACTGAGTGTGACATTAATTCCATTAATATGTGCAATTACATGGCTCACCACTCATTGGTCAAAGTGTAATGTAATGTGGGAGACACCATGAGGGTGAAGGTAATAAGGGAGAAGTTGAAGGAAATTTGAGAGTAATGTCTCTAAGTGCCAATTTCCAATTTAAACATTTAAACATTGTAGGATGGAAGGAATGAGACAGGGAATGCATTTCAGTTCTTAGATACAGTACTTTGAATTTGAATTTTGTTGCACAATGACAATACAGTGAGGAGGAAGAGATAAGAACTAAGCAAGAGCAGCAGAAAGAATATAGATTGCATAGCTGCAAGGAACAGAGGAAGTTAGAATATTGATGCAGCAAAAACAATTAGTAAGGTAAATGCGATACTGGCCATTATTTTAAGAGATTGGCTTACAAGAGTGAGGAGGCCATGTTACATTACACAGGGCTTTCATGGGGCCACACCTGGAATACTGTGCACAGTTTTGGCCCCCATATTTAAGAAAGGATATACTCGTATTGGACTTGGTCCAGCGAAGGCTCATTGGATTTGTCTCTGGGCTGAGAGGGTTGTCCTTTGATTAGAGGTTGAGTAATTTGGGTCTATGTTCCCTGGAGTTTAAAAGAATGAGAGGTGATCTCATTGAAACATTCAAAATTCTGAAGGGGCTCAACATGGGAGACAGTGAGAAGTTGTTTCCCCCGGATGGAAAATCTAGAAACTGGGGCCACAGGAAGAGGGGCTGATCATTTCAGACTGAGATGAGATGAAACAGAAATAAAAAGTGCTTGGAAAAACTCAGCAGGTCAGGCAGTATCTGTAAATGAGAGAAATCAGGAGTTAACATTTTGGGACCAGTGACCCATCTTGAGATGGAAATGAAATTTCATCAGACAGGAGGCTGGAAATCATTGGCATTCTTTACTGCATTGAGTTATGATGCCCCAATGTTGAGTATTTAAGACTGAGTTTGATAGATTGTTGGTGTCTCACGGATTTAAGAGAGATGGGGAGGACATGGGAAACTGAAATTGAGGCAGAGGATCAGCCACAATTTTAAAGAATGGAAGTACAGGCTGAAGGGGCTGAATGGCCTCCTCCTGTGACAAACACTGAAAAGTGCTGGAGAGACTCAATAGGTCTAGCAGCATCTGTGCAGAGACAAACAGAGTTGACATTTTGTGTCTGATTTCACTAATCATCAGAGTTCAGTTCCAAAATGTTAATCTGTTCTCTCTCTCCATAGATTCTGTCAGACCTGCTGAATTTCTCTGTGTTTGTTTTGGATTTCCAGCATTTTGCTTTTATTGAAGTGGCATATTCCCACCTCAATTCCTTATATTATTCTGAACTTTTACCTCAGCAGCCCTTTCATTAAAACCCTCGATTCCCAGTTGAGTCCAAACATGCATTACTTTCTGTTGTGAGTCGATTCTGAGGCCAAACATCCACACAGCTCTTGCTGGAAGAAGCTGCAAAGGTTTTTAACTCATTGGCCCTGTGAGAAAAAAGATCTGTCTGAAATGGTCACTTTTGTCATGAGACTGTGATCGAGAAATCCAGTCCATCCAGCCAGCATCTACCCTGTCAAGCCTTTACTTCAAAACACCTCACAATTTTCAGAGAAATCCCATCTCATTATTCTAAACACCAGAGAATCTTGAGTCACAGCATCACAGAGCAGTTGAGATTGCAGTGGCTCAGCAGTTAGCACTGCTGCCTCACAGCATCAGGGACCTGGGTTCAATTCAAGCCTTGGGCCACTGACTGTGTGAAGTTTGCACGTTCTCCCTGGATCTGTGTGGGTTTCCTCCAGGTGCTGTAGTTTCCACCCACAGTCTAAAGATGTGCAAGTTAGGGTGGATTTGCCATGGGGAAATTGCCCCATAGTGTCCAGGGCTGTGCAGGCATGATGAGTTAGCCATGGGAAATGCAGGAATAGGGTAGAATGGATGGGTCTGGGTGAGATGCTCTTTGGAGGATCGGTGTGGACTCGATGGGCTGAATGGCCTGCTTCCACACTTCAGGGATTCTATGACTTTTCTAGTTACAGAACAAAAGGAAGCCATTCACCCAGCCTGTTCCACTTGCTTGTCCTTCCAAAGCCAATCCCATCATCCCAGGAATTGGTCTGGTCAATCTGCGTTGCATTCCTCTCAGACAAAGCTACCTTTCCTCAGGTAACAAAATCCAAAGGCAGATTATTCAGAGGTTGGAAGAAACGGTACTGGAAAGCAATCAAAGTAATATTGATTATGCTAGCCTCTTTACTGTGAAATAATTATATTTAGAATTTTAACTTGCAATCAGTTATTATTAGCAGGATATTAAGCATTGTTAATAAAGTTACCACAGTTCTAAAATATCTCATTCATTAATAAACCAGTGTTGTTTGCAGTGTGGTTCAATTGATGAGTGGCCATGAGTTGGTAGACATCATTTGTTGCATGAATTGATGACTGATCCAATACAATACAAAACAATCAGCCAGGAATCCTGCTTCTGCTCATAGAATCCCATTCGGCCCATTGAGTCCACACCGACCCTCTGAAGAGTATCCCAACCAGGTCCACCCCATTCCTGTATTTCCCATGTCTAATCCACCTAATCTGCACATCCTTGGACTGTGGGAGGAAACCAGAGCACCCAGAGAAAACCTGTGCAGATTAGGGACAACATACAAACTCCATGGAGACAGTCACCCGAGGATGGAATTCAGCCTGGGTCCCTGGTGCCGTGAGGTAGCAGTGCTAACCACTGACCCACCATGCTCATTGCCCATTGCTACATAGATGCTTTATATTTGATATAACCCAGAGGACTTGTGTCTTACATTTTGAAGGATTGTCGACAGTGTATTTATTCATGTCCTTAGTTCCAGACCCTTTATGGTTTAAATATTACAGGCAATGAAACCTTTTGTAAGTGGCCCAGGAGGCCCAAGTTCAAGCCCCAGTTTCTCCAGAGGTGTCTACTAACATCTCTGATTAGAAATATTGAAACTTTGTGAATAAAGGGATCTTGTGGCACAGTGGTAGTGTCCCTACCCCTGAGCCAGAAGGTCTGGGTTTAAGTTCCACCTGCCCCAGATATGTGTCCTGACATGTCTGAACAGCTTGATTAAAAATATTTAAACTCAATGAAAATTGATGGAAGAGAACAGTGAGTCAGAATTGTCAATCAAGCAGGGGCTCAGGTGTTTCAACAGAGTAATAGGAATCTGGACTCTTAGTCAAGCCTTCCCTGTACAATCATAGAATCCCTACGGTGTGGAAGTAGGCCATTCAGCCCATCAAATCCACACTGACCCTCTGAAGAAATCCCACCTAGACATTCTCCCCTACCCTAACCCTGTAACCCTGGGTTTCCCATGGTTAACCCACCTAGTCTGCACAACTCTGGACAGTATGGGTAATTTAACATGGCCACTCCACCCTAACCTGCACATCTTTCGACTGCTGAAGGAAATGAGGATGGAGATAATGTTCCAATCTTCCGTACAAGGGAAGCTTTATCTCCATCCTCACTCCCCTTAGCAAACTGGGACATCATATATCCAATTCAGGTGACCCAGCCACTGTAGTGTGTAGGTAACCTTTGAAGCACTTCCAAATAATTTTTACCCCATTCATGTCTTGACTATCTCCACTTCTTCCAATCTTTTTCAGCACCCACCTCCTTGGTAAACACTGATATAAAGTATTCATTGAGTATTCTCTCCTTGCTCTGTACTTATCCCTCTATCATCCATTATTTGTGATAGGCTTCACTCCAACCCTTACAATCCACTCAGTATTTACAGCTGGGATAAGAACATGGAGGTCATGCTGAGGCTGTACAGGACATTAACAAGAACACAGCCAGAAAGCACTTTAGCCTCCTTGCGTAAGAAGAAATATTATATTGGAGGCAGTTCAGAAAAGGTTCACTCAGCTGATTCCTGAGATGAAAACGAGAGGTTAGCAGGTTGGGCCAATACTTATTGGAGTTTAGAAGAACGAGAGGTGATTGAACTGAAACATATTAGGTTCTGAGGGGGCTTGACAGGACAGATGTTGGGTGAGGCATTACCCCTTGTGAGGGGATCTGGAACCACGGACACAGTGTCAACGTCAGGAGGTTCCCATTTTGGATGTAGAGGAGAAAGAGTTTCTTCTTTCTGAGAGTTCTTCATGTTTGAAAATCTCTTTTCAAGAGATCGATGGGAGCTGAATGTATCCCAAACTCCATAAGACAGAATTTGGATTGGTGAAGGAGTTGACACTTTTGGGAGATTGGCAGAAACGTGGCAGTAAGCCCACAATCACAGTTTTTATCAAATTCAGAACAGTGTCAAGGGGCTGAATGGCCAGCTCCTGCCCCTATTGTTTATGTTACAAGATTTTTGGGTTCCATCTGTTAACAGAACGTTGATGAACAGGCTAGGGCTTTCCAAGCACCTGTCAATTTCATGTTTATTTCTACTGGTGCCAACCGAAGTTAAACAAACACAAAGTATGCTGGAGAAACTCAGCAGGTCCGGCAGCATCTGTGGAGAGAGAGTTAATGTTTCAACTATAAGGCTTCTTCAGAACTTTTAAAAAAGGAGTTTGCGTTCCTTAACTGCTGAAAGGAAGACAAAAAGGTTCTCACCTCACTCTTCTCAGGTGAAGAGTGTGCATGTAGCAGTGACTGGCGGTGAGTGTGGGTCTCTGGATGCAGCTGGCTGAAGTGGGGTGTAGGTTGGGAATCCCTGGTGGGTTTGGAACATGAAAGATGGAGCTTCATTTGGAATCTGTGCAGGGTTAGGCAGAGCTGAAGGCAATCACTGAGGAAGGAGATGTGGCTGTGCAATCGAGTTTTAGCAAATTAAATGGACTTCAAATTCTCAAACTGCAGTGAAGTCGCATTGTGTTGATTGTTGCCTTCAGAAGCAACAGAAACAAGATGTCTCACACCAACGTACACTTGGGTAGATCAGAAGTTCAGTAGATTAGTTCCTCAAAGGCTGAGAATTTGTTGCATTTGAAAGTTGGCTTTCTTTGTTTTGTCATTTACAAAGTATATTTCATGTTTAGCATTTCAGTATGAAATCACTCGGTGTGAAAGTAATGTTACTCTTTAGTGTCTGTCCTTCATATAACCGAAAGAAAATCTCTGTGATAGCAAGAACTGCAGATGCTGGAGTCAGATAACACAGCAGGCCAGGCAGCAGAGGAGCAGGAAAGTTGATGTTTCTAAAGAAGGGTCCCGACCCGAAACATCAACTTTCCTGCTCCTCTGACGCTGCCTGGCCTGCTGTGTTCCTCCAGCTGCATGCTGTGTGGTCTCAAGAAAATCTCTGTGATTTTTTTTTAAGAATCCCTACAGTGTGGAAACAGGCCCTTTGACCCAACAAGTCCACATCAACTCTTGGAGCATTCCACCCAGACCCATTCCCTGTATAACCCACCTAATATACACATCCCTGAACACTATGGGGCAATTTAACATGGCCAATCCACCCTAACCTGCACATCTTTGAACTGTGGGAGGAAACTGGAGCACCCGGAGGAAACTCACGCAGACACAGGGAGAATGTGCAAACTCCACACAGACAGTCGCCTGAGGGCGGAATCGAGCCTGGGCCCCTGGCACTGTGTTTACTTGGTTTGATTCTCTGACAATCAAGTTATTACTTGTCAATATAACTTACGGACTGATGAGTTTTATTGCATCTAAAATTTGCCAACACAATCAATTTAGCCATGAATGTTCAAACCAGGTTTCCAAAAGGCAGTGCAGCTTTTATTGACACACAGTGCAGTGTAGATTAGGTACTTTTCCTGCCCCTTTCTTCTGACAGTCCCAACCCAGATTTTGAGGGCAGCCTCTTCCCAGGTGGATTGCTTAGACTAACCAGGCTAGGCTGGTATTGAACAAAAACAAAGTTGCTGGAAAAGCTCAGCAGATCTGGCAGCATCTGTGAAGGCAAAAACAGAGTTAATGTTTTGTGTCCGGTGACCCTTCCTCAGAACAGAAGGTCCTTGGCACTCTGAGGCAGCAGTGTTAACCACTGAGCCATGTGCCACGCCTGTGTGTCCTGATAATCTTTTATTTCCCTTGGCAATCAAGAATCTATCTACCTCTGCCTTAAAAATATTGAATAGATTTATCTCTCAGGTGGATGTGTATGACCTTACAGCACCATTTTGAAGAGAGCTGCAGAGTTATCCCTGGTGTCATGTCCCATGT
The DNA here is from genome assembly GCF_021869965.1 of Rhincodon typus. Lineage (NCBI taxonomy): Eukaryota > Metazoa > Chordata > Chondrichthyes > Orectolobiformes > Rhincodontidae > Rhincodon > Rhincodon typus. The sequence continues at coordinate 3,162,743 of NC_063350.1, forward strand.
ATAACCAAAATAAATCTACAAGGTCACTATCACACTATCACTCTGTATGGGAGCTTGCTGCGTGCAAATGGACATTCTGTGTCACAATAATTATGACATTTGAAAAGTACTAACATCGGAGTATCTTGGTATAGAAGGTGTGGACAGTTTGGATGATATCCAAGTTCGGACAGAATCAAATGTCTTCCCCATCCTCTCCCCCCATCCCGACCCCCCAGTGGTGAGATTACTGGTGGGAAGTGGGGAGGGGGGGTGAGCATTTAAACCTGGGGGTGGGCACCCCGCTCCCTTCCCACCGCTGCCCTGACTATGCTTATGACAAGAAGCCCACTTGGGTGGACTATCCACAGAATTGTTATGATGCCAAAGGAGGCATGCACTATTTCTTCAAACATTACCTTGTGCTAGCCGTTTTCCTTTTCCCCACACCCCTGCACACCTCCTCTATTCAAATAACCATCCACAGTTCCCCTGTGAATGCTCTCCGTTAAACCTGCCTCCACTGCATTTCCAGGCAATGCATTCCACATTCTAATAACTGGCTGCATGAAAAGACTTTCCTCACTTCATTGTCACGTTTTTTGCACATTGCTTTAATTCTATGCCTTTCTGTGTTCGAGCATTTTTTTACGAGTGGTAACGGTTTCTTCCTATCTATGTTGTCCAGCCTCCTCATGGTTTTGAAAACCTCTGTAATCTCCTCTCAAATCAATTGAGCTTGTTACGGGCAATCAGTGACCACTTGAGGGTCCCATCTCCAATGCCCCCCACCCCGTGCATTGGTATTTACCTAGTGGGAAGGCGGGGGGAGGGGTCAAGGGGTTCACCATGTGAGTAGCTGGATAAACAAACCCTGGTGGGATTGTTAGTGAACCCCTGATGGAGTCCCTCATTTACAACCACTGAGTGCCTGATTCAGGATACGAGATTGGGAACAGGGATTGGAGGGGGAGGGACAAACCGAGAGGCACCCACTCCTCACCCTTGCTGCCAACAAACACCACTCCACACCCCCGTTCAAATGCCTTGTCCTGGTCCATCAGGTCTATGTGCCTTGGTCTAAGGAGGGTGCAGTAACAGCAGGAAAGCATCACCTTCCCTGTGGCTCAGCTGATCAATGAACCTTTGATTAGCTGACAGCTTTCAGTAGGCAGGACTCCCCCCTCACCCCCTAACTCCCTCTCAGGGTCCTTAATCCCAGGGAAGGCTGCCACATTGTCCTCTGTAGTCTGTACACTCTGATGAGTCATTGCCATCTGACCTCTGCTTGGCCTGCTGTGTTCATCCAGCCCTGCACCTTGTTGTCTCGGATTCTCCAGCATCTGCAATTCCTACTATCTCTGACCTCTGATGTATCTGCTTTTTGTCTCAATCCCCGAAGATGAACCATTGAAGTTGACCCATGGTACATGAAAGAGTTGAGTGGCACTTAA